>NC_041389.1:63954088-64139384 GCF_002162155.2 Triticum dicoccoides | reverse complement strand
GCTTGGTCTGTCGTCAGGACGGCCATCTCACGGTGAACTGCAACAACCGCCGCAAACCCGCCTCTTTTGTGCACTATGGACATGGCCTTCCTGGTTGCTCCTTCTTTGCGCTTGACAGCGAGATCCCACCTATCTCTGTGGCCCCTGCTCTCTCAAATGCGGCCATTATCACAGTCAAAGATCACAAGATTTCCCCCCAAACCCTCCAGGACGAACTAAAGCTATGGGATGAAGGTGGCTGGGACTGGCAGATCAGGCAGCTGTCTGATTTTGACTTCGCAGTGGTTTTCCCTTCCAAGAGCAGCCTCAAGATGATTTCCTCTTGCACGAGTTTCACTCTCCCGCTTAACCAGTTGGTCATATCGGTCAAAGCTGCTGCTAATGGGGCGAAACCAGTTCCCCCCTCTTTGAGATCTGGGTTTTGGATGATGACATCCCTCCTTCCCTCCGCTCCTCCGAGTTTGTCATGGCATTTGGAGTGCTCATTGGCAAACCAATCCTGGTGGATCAAGACTCCCTGGCTATTCTTGGCCCTGTGCATCTCAAAATCTGGGTTGCTGATCCCTCATGTGTCCATGGAACTGTTGATGTTTTTTCTGCTGCGGATGGATTCAGACTTCGGGTACATATGTGGAGGGGGCTGCTTCTTCCCACCCCCTCCACCGCCCCCTCCTCCTGCAGCTGACCGCCATGCCGGTGAAGCTGACAATGATGGAAACTTGAGTGGGGGCTCACACCCTCACTTCACTACCTCTGAGTGGGATGGTATGGGTTCCGAAAGTCGCGAGCTTTTCAAGGAAAATGCCCCTGAGAACGGGAATGGTGGGAAGGATCAGATGGATGGTTCAGTTCCTGTTCTGGATGCCCCGGTAGCCCCTCCTGCTGGTACCCCTATGTCAGGTGTCTGCTCCAACCCTCCTCTCCGGCCGGGCTCCCCGTCGCTCTCTGGTATTGAAGATCTCCCTGCCTCCCCGCGTCGTGTGGCGACGATGCCCTCATCCAAGCGCAAATCCTCTGTTCGCAAATTCTCGGCTCGGAGTCAGGCCTCTTCGAGAACCAAACTCTCTGTGGCGGGTCTGTGCCGCCGTCTTGACGGTGATATGGGTGATGTGGCGGGGCAGTCCTCTCCAGCTGCGGTGCGGTCCTCTCCGATTCGGTCCCTGTCGTCTACGGCTCGCAAGAGTGGTCGGATCCGTGACAGGGGAATGAGGATGGTCGACAAGGCAGCTCGGCATGCTGCGGCTCGGGACCTTCCCGCTTCAGGTATCCATCCTCCCCCTTCTCAAGTGATACATTATACTCCCTCACCTACTAGGCTTGTTCTACCCTCCTTCTCTGATGAACACTTGTCTAAGGTACTCGCAGATGCGGGTATTGCTCTTGATCATAACTTTGGCTCTCCCTCCTCCCTGATTGCCCTCATTAGGGCCAACGAAGTGGCTCAGGCGGCTTTGGCTAAGGCTATGGAAGCCGTCGCAACGCCTCCTGCCCCTCCAGTTGTGGCTGCTGGGGCTTCGGAGGCGGGGGGTGAGGCTGGTGGGGCTGGCCCCCTGGTGAAAAAAGGGTGCTTCTAAATGGTCTAAATCCTGCTTAGCCCCTTGCAGGTCGAGTTTGCGCATTAAAAATCTCTCTTATAAATGAAAGCCCTCTTCTGGAACATCAGAGGTTTCGGCGCTCGGGGACGTCGAGACCAAATTAAGGATATTGTCAGGGGGGACAATATTGACCTGATAGGTTTGATCAAAACTTTTAAATCTTCCTTCTCTCCTCATGAGCTTTCTTCTATCGCGGGGGCGGATCGTTTTGATTGGAACTTCCTTCCCTCCTCGGGTCATTCTGGTGGCATGCTTTTAGGATCTAGACGGGATGTCTTTGATTTCGTCGCTTTCGACCATGGGATCTTTTGGGCCAGCATTGTGCTTTTTCATTGTCAGCTCAACTCTCTCTGGGAATTTATGGTTGTGTACGGCCCGGTCGACCACTCCCTTTCTCCCTTGTTTCTGGACGAAATTTCCAATAAAGTGGAAGCATGTTCTCTTCCCTTGGTGATTGGTGGTGATTTTAATTTGCTTCGCTCTCCGGCGGACAAGAACACTAATAATTTTTCGTGGTCGTTGGCCAACGCTTTCAATGACTTCATCAGCTCCTGTGCTCTTCGTGAGATTCCTAGGGTGGGATCTAGGTACACCTGGACCAATCATCAACCTTCTCCTATTTGATCCGTCTTGGACCGTGTCCTTGTTTGCTCGAACTGGGATTCGCTCTTCCCACTAGCTACGCTTAAATCTAAGGCCATTGTCGGCTTGGACCATGCTCCTCTTATTCTTGACGCTGGGACCCGCTCGACTCTTTCCCCCCTAGGTTTCAGTTTGACGCTTCTTGGCTCCTTATTGAGGGTTTTTGCGATCTACTTAGCTCTAAAATTACTGCCATCCTGTCTGCTCCACATCGTTCCTTTGGACCCATGGATGACTGGCATAACTGCTCGGCCCTTGTTCACAAATTTCTTCGGGGTTGGTCCCGGAATCGTTCGGCCCAGGAGCTCAGAGAGAAGGCCCTTCTCCTGGCCAAGATTGAGGCCCTTGATGCTCGGGCTGATGTCTCGGGCCTCTCCGATGATGCTTGGTCCCTTCGGGTTTCCCTTGAGCGCGATTTGATGCATCTGCACCGGCTTAATGAAATATATTGGCGCCAGAGGGGCTCGTCCAATTGGCTTCTTAAAGGAGACTCCCCCACTGCTTACTTCTTTGCGATTGCAAATGGGAGACGGCGCAGTTGTCTTATTGATAGCCTGATTATTGATGGGATTCGAACCTCTGACCAGGGCGTCATTCTTAACCATGTGGTCTCCTTCTTCTCTTCCCTTCTTTCTGCTAAGCCTGACCAGGGGTTCAGGCTATCTCCTAACTTTTGGACCCAGGACTATTTGGTTTCTGCGGAGGAAAACACGGATCTGATGATCCCTTATTCTGAAGAGGAGATCTTTTCTGCTATTAAGAGGGCTAATCCTAATTCTGCCTCTGGCCCAGATGGGTTCTCTATCCCCTTCTTTAAAAAGTTCTGGCCCTTTCTTAAAAACCTGATCTGCGAAGTTATTCAAGGCTACTGCCTGGGGACAGTTGATATCTCCAGGCTTAATTATGCGGTTATTTCTCTGATCCCTAAGATTAAGGGCGCTGATTTGATTTCTCAGTTTAGACCTATCGCGCTCAACAATAATTTTGCCAAGTTTCCTGCCAAATGTTTGGCTACTCGCCTTACCCCGGTGGCCCACCGCACCCTCTCTCATACTCAGTCTGCTTTTATCAAGGGTCGCTTCATACTGGACGGAGTTCTCTGCCTCCATGAAATCGTCCATGACATTCACAAATCTGGGAACAAGGCAGTTATTCTCAAATTAGATTTTGAAAAGGCCTACGATTCGGTAAGCTGGGGCTTCCTGAGACAGGTCCTTTTAGCTAAAGGCTTTGACAATGGCGTGGTGCATCGTATCATGCAGTTGGTCATGGGGGGCCACACTGCCATTAATGTTAATGGTCATATTAGTAACTTCTTCAAGAACTCTAGGGGCCTGTGGCAAGGCGACCCGGCCTCACCCATTCTCTTTAATTTCGTTGAGGACGCCCTCTCCAACATCCTTCCTAAAGCTGCGGAGGCCGGTCATATCTCTCCGGTTAGCTCCCACCTCATTCCAGAAGGTGTTACGCACCTTCAGTACGCTGATGACACTATCATCTTGGTGGAACTAAATGATCTCTGCATCGGCCACCTCAAATTCCTTCTCCTTTGTTTCGAAGCTCTCTCGGGGCTTAAGATCAATTTTTCTAAAAGTGAAGTTATTGTCACTGGTGTCTCAGACTCCGAAGCTTTAAGGGTGGCTCGCCTATTAAATTGTTCTTTGGGTTCTTTTCCTATTAAGTATTTGGGAATGCCTATTACATCTGATAAACTTCATGCCAAGGACTTCGCCCCTGTGGTGACCAAGGTGGGTAATCGTGTGATGCCATGGAGAGGCAGATATAACATTCAGGCGGGCAAGGTGGCCTTAATTATTGCTTGTCTCTCCTCCCTCCCTATGTTCATGATGGGATTCTACCTCCTTTCAATGGGCACTCATGCTGGTTTTGACAAACATAGAGGGGCCTTTTATTGGAACGCGACTGATAACAAGCGCAAGTATCGCTTGGTCAAATGGGACCTCATCTGTAAGCCCAAACGCCTTGGGGGGCTGGGCATTATTAACACCCTTGTTACGAACAAATGTCTGATCATCAAATGGTGGTGAAAAATCATGACCATCCCCCAGGAAAAGCCTCTTTGGTTCAACATCTTAAAGGCGAAATACTTCCCCTCTTGTAGCCCTATGTTTGCCCATGCCTCTGGGTCATCTCAGTTTTGGCGGGACCTTGTGAAACTCCGACCTATCTTCCAAGGCCTTGTCAAGTTTGTCGTTCGTAACGGTAAGTCTACCAGGTTCTGGCTCGACTGGTGGAGCGGTTCCTCTCCGCTGGCCAATACCTTCCCTGTTCTTTTCTCCTATTGTCCGAACCCTGAGATCTCTATCTTTGAGCTTGCGTCGAATAATTGGGACCTTCAGTTGCGTCGTTCTCTCTCTCATGAAGAGTTGGAAGATTGGCAGCGCCTTGCTGCCCTCTTCCCTTCGCTCTCGGAGGAGGAAGACATAGTTGTGTGGCCCCACTCCCCCTCGGCCCGCTTCTCGGTTAAATCTCTCTACAGCAAGCTCATTGTGGGTCCCACCACCTCAAAGTTTAAGTGGATTTGGAGAGCTCAGATCCCCCCTAAGATTAAGGTTTTCCTCTGGCAAGCCTCTCGTGGGCGTTTGCCTATGGGTGATCAAATTCATAAACGTAATGGTCCGGGCTCTGACTGTTGTGCTCTTTGTGGTATGAGAGAAGATACACCTCATATTTTCCTTAATTGTCTCTTGGCTAAGTTGTTTTGGTGCTGCATCAGATCCTGGATGCATGTGTCCTGGGCTCCGACCTCCTTCGCTGACTTGCGCGCCTCAGCTAACTCTTTGGTTGGGATCCAGAGGAGATTGTTTTGGGTTGGCTTTGCTGCCATGTGCTGATCCTTGTGGACGACAAGGAATAAATTTACTATTGAGCATGTTTTCCCTGCTAAGCCTGCTGATTGCTTATTTAAGACTTGTATATTTCTGCAGAAGTGGAGATTATTGACTAAGGAGGAGGACAGGAATGTTTTCGACGCCATGCTGGCTAAGATCCGCAATTCTGCTATTTCCATCTCTCCAGTCCAAGCGGGCTCGTAGGCGTTGCTGCGTTGCTCCGTTATCTGCTCTTCCTCCGGCCTGCGTGCCGTGTACTGGCCTGGGAGCCATGTACTTAGACTTTCCTCTTGATGTTCTCGGTTGATACCTTGTGATCGTGTGATGGTTGTTTGGGTCTATGTTAACTCTGCCTGATGGCTTTATCTATAAAGTCGGGCTATGGCCTATTATTAAAAAAGAAAGAACTACGCCGTGGCTGCTCATCTGTCCTCGACGAGGCCATCACCGGTTTGATGTCGCTGAGGGCCGGAGCGACATAGTGGCCGTACTTGTTGGCTTCCTGGTCTTGTTCCCAATGCATGGAAGGCACAACAAAATTGATTAGCATATTAATTTAATCAAAACAAGAACAAATCGAACGAGACATCTATTGATCCATCAGGATCGATTCCTCTCATCGTTCTTGCGTGGTTGCTGTTTAGCACCACCAACAACATCACGTCTGGCGCGGAAGTGCGCGATGAGAATCGCCTGGTCGATGGGGAGCCGCCGTCTCGCCTTGCGTCTCCGTGGTGTGCCGGCACCGCTCCGTAGGAGCCGTGGCTGAGTGCCACAGATCGATCCTTGGAAGGGCAATGCCCGTACAAGAGAAATCAATGAATTAATCACAAGAGGACAAAAACGGAATCACACCACGGATTATAAACTGCCTGGTTGTTTAATTCCTTTTGTACGTGATCTCTGAACTGGGCAGTTACCGATCAAGTTTGCCTTCCTGGTCGATTTCTTCAACTATTGCATGCATGCCAACACATGCCCATGGATGCGTGGTTGCGATTGATCACCGAGCCCACGAAGCGGGATTCCCATGGTTGTTTCCTCCGCCAGGAACTGTGGCTACATGCCGAAGGCCGCTACACGTGCTAGCCACCTCCACGCCAGGAAGTTCACTGTCGCATGCCCGCCGGAGTCTGTGCAGAATTGTTGTTTTCGACTCCAACATTTTTGCCGTAGGGCTATTCGTTCTGAATTGCTCTCTAGTCTCTAGTAGAGACTATGTGCTGATAACATGTTTTAATATCAAAGTAAAAAAGACAAAGAAAAGACACAAATGATTCTCCAGTTCCATTGCAATGTGGGAGATCCACTTATATACATGATGAAGGGGTGTGTTGGGGAGACACCTTTTCCCCCAACAGACACTTCTCAGAGGCATCCCTTCCACAATTGATCACATGTTTTATTTCTCAACAAACCCAACCACGAGGCTCGTCCAGAATTTTATGTACACTTTGCAAAAATTCATCTACTGGCTAAGACTATTTACAACCGGGCTTTGCAAATTCGGGCGCGTCCGCGGACAGTAACCGATCACGTCTTAAATTAGCCACTTTGCATTCGAGTCTCTCATATTTCAATCCCTAGATCCATACAAAGCATTTAAAAGAAATTCTACTTACTACACACTACTTGTTACCCTAACTAATCTTCATCGTCAGAGATTTCCACGACGACGGTTGATGACCCACAAGTGTATAATCCTTTTGATAAGTAAGAGTGTCGAACCCAACGAGGAGCAGAAGAAAATGATAAGCGGTTTTCAGTAAGGTTTTCTCTGCAAGCACTGAAATTGTAGGTAATAGATAGTTTTGTGATAAGATAAATTGTAACGAGTAACAAACAATGAAAGTAAAATAAAGTGCAGCAAGGTGGCCTAATCCTTTTTGTAGCAAAGGACAAGCCTGGACAATTTCTTATAATGAGAAAAGCGCTCCCGAGGACACATGGGAATTATCGTCAAGCTAGTTTCATCACGCTCTTATGATTCGCGTTCGGTACTTTAATAATTTGATATGTGGGTGGACCGGTGCTTGGGTACTGCCCTTACTTGGACAAGCATCCCACTTATAATTAACCCCTATTGCAAGCATCCGCAACTACAACAAAAGTATTAAGGTAAACCTAACCACATCATTAAACATATGTATCCAAATCAGCCCCTCACGAAGCAACGCATAAACTAGGGTTTAAGCTTAAGTCACTGAGGAAGTCCTGGACTATGGGGTGTCCGGATAGCCGGACTATCATCATCGGCCGGACTCCAAGACTATGAAGATACAAGATTGAAGACTTCGTCCCGTGTCCGGATGGGACTTTCCTTGGCGTGGAAGACAAGCTTGGCGATACGGATATGTAGATCTCCTACCATTGTAACCGACTCTGTGTAACCCTAGCCCTCTCCGGTGTCTATATAAACCGGATGGCTTTAGTCCGTAGGACGAACAACAATCATACCATAGGCTAGCTTCTAGGGTTTAGCCTCCTTGATTTCGTGGTAGATCTACTCTTGTAACACACATCATCAATATTAATCAAGCAGGACGTAGGGTTTTACCTCCATCAAGAGGGCCCGAACCTGGGTAAAACATCGTGTCCCTCGTCTCCTGTTACCATCCGCCTAGACGCACAGTTCGGGACCCCCTACCCGAGATCCGCCGGTTTTGACACCGACATTGGTGCTTTCATTGAGAGTTCCTCTGTGTCGTCGCTGATAGGCTCGATGGCTTCTCCGATCATCATCAACGACGCAGTCCAGGGTGAGACCTTCCTCCTCGGACAGATCTTCGTGTTCGGCGGCTTTGCACTGCGGGCCAATTCGCTTGGCCATCTAGAGCAGATCGAAAGTTACGCCCCTGGCCGTCAGGTCAGAGTTGGAAGTTTGAACTTCACGGCTGACATCCGTGGGGACTTGATCCTCGATGGATTCGAGCCACAGCCGAGCGTGCCACACTGTCACGACGAGCATGATTTAGCTCTGCGACCGGACAGTACCCTGGAGGCCACACTTGAGCCCGCTCCGATCTTCAATTCAGAGCCGGCTGCGCAGATCGAGGACGGATGGTTAGACGCCGCCTCGGGGGCTGCAACCTCTATGGCGATAGAGCCGAACACTGATCTTGTCCCTCACGAAGCTCGTTACTCCGAGGTGCCGGACTCCTTGCCGGACTCTGAACCTCCCGCGCCCCCACCAATCGAATCCGGTTGGGCGCCGATCATGGAGTTTACTGCCTCGAACATCTTTCAACATTCACCTTTTGGCCACATCCTGAGTTCGCTAAAGTATCTCTCATTATCAGGAGAGCCCTGGCCGGACTGCGGCCAGGACGGTTGGGATGCGGACGACGAAGAAATTCAAAACCCACCCACCACCCACATGGTAGCCATTGTCGATGACCTAACCGACATGCTAGACTATGACTCCGAAGACATCGACGGTATGGACGATGATGCCGGAGACGACCAAGAACCAGCGCCTACCGGGCACTGGAAAGTCACCTCATCATATGATATATACATGGTGGATATCCCAAAGGATGGGAATGGTGAAGGGGCAGCGGAGGATGATCCCTCCAAGAAACAGACCAAGCGCCGGCGTCAGCGGCGCCGCTCTAAATCCCGCCATAGCAAGAATGAAGATTCCGGCACCGGAGATAATAACACCCCCGATAGTGCCGAAGACAACCCACTCCAGCAAGATTCAGCAAAGGAGGACGGGGACGCCAGCCCTCATGAGAGAGCGGCAGAAGAAGAGGTAGAGGACTACATGCCTCCCTCCGGAGACGAGGCAAGCCTCGACGACGACGAATTCGTCGTGCCTGAGGATCCCATCGAACAAGAGCGTTTTAAACGCAGGCTTATGGCCACGGCAAACAGCTTAAAGAAAAAGCAGCAACAGCTTAGAGCTGATCAAGATCTGCTAGCCAACAGATGGACTGAAGTCCTCGCGGCCGAAGAGCATGAGCTCGAACGCCCCTCCAAAAGTTACCCTAAACGCAAGCTGCTCCCCCGATTAGAGGAGGAGGCATATGAACCTGCATCGCCAGCAGACAATACGGCTGACCGACCACCCCGTGGTCGCGATAGAGAGGCCCCTAGGCCCTTCGCTAGAACCGTACCCCGGCATCACTCGAAGAGCACAAAGCCACATGGGAGTGCTCGGACTTGCGAGATATATTGGAGGATAAGGCAAGACAATCAAGATTGATCTATGGATCGCGTGGGCGCCCCATGACCCGTGACGACAATCGTCGTGCCGGACATAGTAATTTCGGTCGGGCTAAACACAATAGACAAAGCTCCTTCGAGCTCCGTCGCGATATCGCCCAGTACAGAGGCGCCGCACACCCACTATGCTTCACAGATGAAGTAATGGATCATCAAATCCCCGAAGGGTTTAAACCCGTGAATATTGAATCTTACGACGGCACAACAGACCCCGCGGTTTGGATCAAAGACTATCTCCTTCACATCCACAAGGCCCGCGGTGACGATCTTCACGCCATCAAATATCTCCCCCTCAAGCTTAAAGGACCAGCCCGGCATTGTCTTAACAGCTTGCCAGCAGAGTCAATTGGGAGTTGGGAAGACCTGGAAGCCGCATTCCTCAATAACTTCCAAGGCACGTATGTGCGACCACCAGACGCTGACGACTTCAGCCACATAATTCAGCAGCCAGACGAATCGGCCAGACAATTCTGGACACGGTTCTTAACCAAGAAAAACCAAATCGTCGACTGTCCGGATGCAGAGGCCCTAGCAGCCTTCAAGCATAATATCTGAGACGAGTGGCTTGCCCGGCACCTGGGACAGGAAAAGCCAAAATCCATGGCAGCCCTCACATCACTCATGACCCGCTTCTGCGCGGGCGAGGACAGCTGGCTAGCACGCAGCAACAACCTCAGCAAAAATTTTGGCAGTCCGGATATCAAGGACCGTAATGGTAGGTCGCGTCGTAACAAAAACAAATGCCGCATTAACGGCGACAACAGTGAGGGTACGACAGTCAATGCCGGATTCAGAGGCTCTAAACCCGGTCAGCGGAAAAAGCCATTCAAAAGAACTACTCCGGGTCTGTCCAATTTGGACCGAATACTCGACCGCTTGTGCCAGATACATGGCACCCCCGAAAAGCCAGCTAACCACACCAACAGGGACTGTTGGGTATTCAAGCAGGCGGGCAAGTTAATTGCCGAAAACAATGACAAGGGGCTGCATAGCAATGACGAGGAAGAGACTCGACCGCCGAACAATAGAGGACAGAAGGGTTTCCCCCCACAGGTGCGGACGGTGAACATGATATACGCAACGCACATACCCAAAAGGGAGCGAAAGCGTGCACTCAGGGATGTATACGCGATGGAGCCAGTTACCCCGAAGTTCAATCCATGGTCCTCCTACCCGATCACTTTTGACCGGAGGGACCACCCCACCAGCATCCGCCATGGCGGATTCGCCGCATTGGTTCTAGACACAATCGTCGATGGATTTTACCTCACTAGAGTCCTGATGGACGGCGGCAATAGCCTGAACCTGCTTTATCAGGACACAGTGTGCAAAATGGGCATAGACCCCTCAAGGATTAAACCTACCAAGACGACCTTTAAAGGCGTCATACCAGGTGTAGAAGCCAATTGTACAGGCTCAGTTACACTGTAAGTGGTCTTCGGATCCCCGGATAACTTCCGGAGCGAGGAATTAATCTTTGACATAGTTTCGTTCCGCAGCGGCTATCATGCTCTGCTCGGACGTACCGCGTTCGCAAAGTTCAACGCGGTGCCGCACTACGCATACCTCAAGCTCAAGATGCCAAGCCCTCGAGGAGTCATCACAGTCAACGGAAACACTGAACGTTCTCTCCGCACGGAGGAACATACAGCGGCTCTCGCGGCAGAAGTACAATGCAGCCTCTTAAGGCAATTCTCGAGTTCGGCCGTTAAGCGGCCGGACACAGCTAAACGTGCCCGGAGTAACCTACAACAAGACCACATGGCACGTGCCGAGCACGCGTAGCAGTGCGGCCCCAACCCCAGCCCCTGTAAAACGTCAAGACAGGTCCTTCGCGTACACCATTACGCTCTGAAGATACCATGTGCATGGGGAGAGGGGCGCGACCACGATAGGCCCAGACTGCGGCTCAACCACACCAGGGGTTCTCAAGTGTGTCGTTCTTTTTTTTCTTTTTCTTCCTTTCTTTTCCCTTTCTATTTTTACCCACAGGACTCCGTTCATCAGAGGCCCTGTCCGGCAGTAGACCTGCCGAACTCACGATGCAACAGCCAGGGAAGAAGAAAGGCTACAACGAATATCCAGGTGGTCTCCATTACGAGCATTAAATCTGTTTTATGCACCATTCCGCAGCCTACCCCTGGAGGGGGACATGTTTAACAGTCCCATCCCTTGCTTATCGCACCATTTGTATTGTTCTGCACTTACAGTAGTTTTTCTTTAATAAGTAATGCAGCACCTTTTTTTGCTTGCAATTGCATTTCTTTTTTATACATATGTTCATTTGTGACATTACGCATCCGTACGTTTTGGTACGGCTACATACACCAGGGGCTTATGTTTCCCGCATCATGGTGTGATAAGTCCGAACACTTTCACAAGTGCGGCACCCCGAACTTATAGCATTATATGCATCAGCTCTGAATCATGTCTTGGGTCAATAGTTGGGTTTGCCCGGCTCCCACGTTTTGGTACCTTACGTTCCGTTGTATCAGCTAAGGTGGCACTGGGAGAACCACTGCGATCGCGCCCCAGTTGAGCTGGGTTAACGCCTCAGTGGAGAAAGCTAAAACTGACCGTCATGATGAGGCGAGAGCTCGTCGCTGTTCGAGTGGTTTTTTGCGAGTCCCTAAAGACTTATGCCGCTTAGAGCGAGGAGCCGGTTTTTGTCCGGCCCAGGCGTGGATAGCGCCCCAAATTCGGCCTTCCAAAGACTAGGGGCTTCGCCGAAATTTAAAATTATAGAATTCTATGGCTAAGTGAGAGTGTTCAAGCATTATAAGTCCGGTTGCCTTGTTCGTTGTGTTGAGCGCCTCCCTAGATGGACCCAAATATGGGAACAAGAGTGCTCAAATTTATCCCGAACACCCCAGCACTCGTGGCATGGGGGCTGAAGCCGACGACTTGCCATCTCTCAGATTTGATAAACAGCCGCACAGAAGGTAATATTTTAAATTAAAATGCGTTGCTTAGCGCAAATGAACTAAGTTTTCAGCACACAGGATAACAAAATGCGAGTCTACTCAAATATTACATCTTTGGAACACTCACCCGCAATAGTGCGGGCGCCCTTCAGCACACTCTTATAATACATCTCGGGCGTGTGATGCTCCTTACCCTCTGGTGGTGGGTCCGTCACGAGCTTCTGGGCATCCATCTTGCCCCAGTGCACCTTTGCGCGGGCAAGGGCCCGACAGGCACCTTCAATACAGGCGGAGTGCTTGATGACTTCAACCCACGGGCACGCATCCACCAGCCGCCGCACCAGACCGAAGTAGCTCCCAGGCATGGCCTCCTTAGGCCACAGCCAAACTATAAGGCCCTTCATGGCCTGTTCGGCCGCCTTGTGGAGCTTGACCAGCTGCTTTAGCTTGTCGCTAAGGGGCACCGGATGTCCGGCCTCAGCATACTGAGACCAGAAGACCTTCTCCGTCGAGCTCCCCTCCTCGGCTTGGTAGAACGCGGCACCATCGGACACGCTGCGAGGAAGATCTACGAACGCTCCTGGAGAGCTCCGAATTCGGGTAAGCGACAGGTAATTAACACTCGCATGCTTACTTTGCATGAAAAATGCCTTACCCGCTGCTATTTTCTTTACCGCCTCGATCTCCTGGAGGTCCTTGTAGGCTTAAGCCTTAGCGGCTTTGGTACTCTCAAGAGCCGTTACAAGCTCAGACTCTCGAGTCTTTGAGTCACGCTCCAGGCTCTCATGTTTCTGCACGAGATCCTGGAGCTCTTGCTGTACCTCCGCCACCCGCGCCTCCTACTTCTCCCGCTCGGTGCGCTCCGCGGCCGCATTGCGTTCGGCCGCAGCCACCGCCTCTTTCAGGGTCGCCACCTCGTTAGTGGCCCCTGCAATACCCATGTTATCCTTGTCTTTCATTTTTGCAACCAAAATCCTTTTCTGTAAGGTACAATTTTAATAAGGTGTTACTCACCTTCCTTGTCCTGGAGATGCTTCTTGGCACGGCCGGGCTCGTTCTTGGACCGCTCAAGGTCTTCCTTCAAAGTATTGACCTCCGCAGTCAGTGCGGCAGAGGTCAGCAGAACAGCCTGCAATCCCATATCGACATATTTTTTATGACTCCTGCGTATATCTTCTTAGATCCTCAGTCCGGCTTTTCTTTCCGAACACCGAACTGAGCATCAGGGGCTACTGTCTATGCGGTACTATTTTACATATATCAAAATTCTTACGTCAAAGCCTGTTAGAAGGCTGCTAAAGGATTCAGTCAGCCCGCTCTTGGCGAGCTGCACCTTCTGAATCACCGCACTCATAACAGTGTGGTGTTCCTCTTTGATGGAGGCGCCATTGAGCGCCTCCAACAAGCTATCCGGCGCCTCCGGTTGGACGGAGGCTGCCGGTGTCACGGTCTTGCCCTTCTTACGAAGGGGCCGCCCACCGGACTCCGGAGCCACTATGGGATCCGGAGCCGAGTCCGGTGCAAAGTCCGGGAGGTTGTCCTGCGACACCTCCGGGGCCTCCTCCTCCTGGCGGGTCCCTTCCTGGGACCCCACCTCGGCTTCGTCCGTGTCATGGGGGGTGGAGATGGTCGGAAGAGAATCCATATCCGACGCACCTAAGGACCCGCTCGACGAAGCGGGAAGATCGTCATTGGGCGGACTGCAGGGTTGTATGCGGCATTAGAAAGACATTGTGTGGCAAAAAAGATAAATCATGAAGTTATTCGGGATTCCGGATACTCATGATCTCGCCAGAGGCCTGGCCCTTGGAGGCCAGTCCTCGTCGTCATCACTGGCATTGGCAGAGTAGTCCGGGGGAAGAGTTTTTCCCTTCTTGGACCCTTCGGCCTCCCTCGCTGGGGAGGCCTTCCTTTTCTTCTCTCCCCCCACTGAGGAAGAGGCTTTCTTCTTCTCCTACTCACCTTGGTGAGAGGAGTCGGCCTCGGAGTCGTCATCCGATAGCACCTGAAAACGGGAACTCTTTCGAGTCCCCGTGGCCTTCTTCTTGGCCTTCTTCTCCGGCACCACGTGGGGTGCCGGAGCCAGCAGCCCCGTTAAATGGGCGTCCGCTGGGTCCTCTAGAAAGGGGGCCGGACAGATAGCCTGTTCGGCCTTCTTTAGCCAGTCCTGTCAAAGGAAAGGGATTTTAGATCCCGCATAGAGTCAAACTATGGAAAACAGGCGTCCCTTAAAGGACATAATCACTTACCTCATTAGCTGGACGCTCCAAGCTGAATTGCGATCTTCGGTAGCGGATGCGGGAGCCTCGGCGCCCTTGAATAGCACCTTCCAGACATCTTCGTACATAGTGTCGAAGAGCCCGCTGAAAGTCTGGTGCTGCGCCGAATCGAACTCCCACATGTTGAAGCCCCGTCGTTGGCACGGGAGAATCTGGCGGATGAGCATGACCTGGACTACGTTGACGAGCTTGAGCTTCTTGTCCACTAGCTTTTGGATGCAAGCTTGGAGTCCGGTCAGCTCCTCCGAATCGCCCCATGTCCGGCCGCTCTCTTTCTAGGAGGTGAGCCATGTGGGGATGCCGGATCTGAATTCGGGGGCCGCTGCCCATTCAGGGTCACGCGGCTTGGTGATGTAGAACCACCCCAATTGCCACCCCTTGATGGTTTCCACGAAAGTGCCCTCAAGCCAAGTAACATGGGACATCCTACCCACCATGGCGCTTCCGCACTCCGCTTGGCTGCCCTTCACAACCTTCGGCTTGACACTGAAGGTCTTGAGCCACAAGCCGAAGTGGGGCTGGATGCAGAGGAAGGCCTCGCACACGACGATAAATGCCGAGATGTTGAGGATGAAATTCGGGGCCAAATCATGGAAATCCAGGCCGTACTAGAACATGAGCCCCCGGACAAAGGGATGGAGTGGGAAGCCCAGTCCGC
This sequence comes from Triticum dicoccoides, assembly GCF_002162155.2. Classification (NCBI taxonomy): domain Eukaryota; kingdom Viridiplantae; phylum Streptophyta; class Magnoliopsida; order Poales; family Poaceae; genus Triticum; species Triticum dicoccoides. Next base: position 64,124,207 of record NC_041389.1, on the reverse strand, counting down.
GGAGGAAATGGGGAAGGAATACTACCCTCTCATGGGGCTTGGGGGTGGGGATGAGCTCTCCCTCGTTGGGGAGCCGGTGCGCGATGTCGCTGGACAAGTATCCGGCGTTGCGCAGCTTCTGGATCTGCCCCTCCGTGACGGAGGAGGCCATCCACTTGCCTCCTGCTCCGGACATAGTTGGATAAGGTTGAGGTGAGATGTGCGGGCTTGGGCGCTGGAGCTCGGGTTTGCAGAGATGGATAAGCCAAGGAGGAAGAAGGCGCAGGTAATAGGGTTGGATCTTTATCCCCTTATATGGGCGGACGAAAACATGCGTCCCCACCGGCCTGATAAAACTTGATTATCCCCCAAGCGCCGCAATCAATGGCGCGGTTGGGTTACCCACGTCCGTATTGATGGGAATCCCGGAATAAGGGGAACACGATCTCTGCTTCGACAAGACGTGCCAAGGAAACCGCTTCGCTAAACGCGCCGAGGTGGTACAATAAAAACGATTTAAGTAAAGGCTTGGTAGTGGTGTGACGTCACGCCATCAAATACGTCAGCAGATTGAACTTGTGTAAATATTATTCTCTCTGCGGTGGTATGTGGAAATTATTTTTGCAGAGCCGAATACTATCCTGGTGTTCACAATCTTCTATAAATTATTCGGAGGAGGAACCCGCCTTGCAATGCCGAAGACAATATGCGCGCCGGACTCGTCGTCATTGAAGCCTGGTTTAGGGGCTACTGAGGGAGTCCTGGACTAGGGGGTGTCCGGATAGCCGGACTATCATCATCGGCCGGACTCCAAGACTATGAAGATACAAGATTGAAGACTTCGTCCCGTGTCCGGATGGGACTTTCCTTGGCGTGGAAGACAAGCTTGGCAATACGGATATGTAGATCTCCTACCATTGTAACCGACTCTGTGTAACCCTAGCCCTCTCCGGTGTCTATATAAACCGGATGGCTTTAGTCCGTAGGACGAACAACAATCATACCATAGGCTAGCTTCTAGGGTTTAGCCTCCTTGATCTCGTGGTAGATCTACTCTTGTAACACACATCATCAATATTAATCAAGCAGGACGTAGGGTTTTACCTCCATCATGAGGGCCTGAACCTGGGTAAAACATCGTGTCCCTCGTCTCCTGTTACCATCCGCCTAGACGCACAGTTCGGGACCCCCTACCCGAGATCCGCCGGTTTTGACACCGACAGTCACTCTAACAACCCATCATCTACTTATTACTTCCCAATGCCTTCCTCTAGGCCCAAATAATGGTGAAGTGTCATGTAATCGATGTTCACATAACACCACTAGAGGAAAGATAACATACATCTCATCAAAATATCGAACGAATACCAAATTCACATGACTACTAATAGCAAGACTTCACCCATGTCCTCAGGAACAAACGTAACTACTCACAAAGCATATTCATGTTCATAATCAGAGGTGTAATAATATGCATTAAGGATCTGAACATATGATCTTCCACCAAGTAAACCAATAAGCATCAACTACAAGGAGTAATCAACACTACTAGCAACCCACAGGTACCAATTTGTGGTTTTGGATACAAGATTGGATACAAGAGATGAACTAGGGTTTGAGAGGAGATGGTGTTGGTGAAGATGTTGACGGAGATTGACCCTCTCCCGATGGGAGGATCGTTGGTGATGACAATGGTGATGATTTCCCCCTCCCGGAGGGAAGTGTCTCCGGCAAAACAGCTGTGTCGGAGCTCTAGATTGGTTCCGCCAAGGTTCCGCCTCGTGGCGGCGGAGTTTCGTCCCGTAAACTTGCCCACGATTTTTTCCAGGGTAAAAGCCTTCATATAGCAGAAGATGGACACCGGAGGGCCACCAGGGGGCCCAGGAGACAGGGGCGTGCCCAGTAGGGGTGGGCGCGCCCCCCACCCTCCTGGCCAGGGTGTGGGCCCCCTGAGGTATTTCTTCCACTCAATAATTTTTATTAATTCCAAAAATAAGTTTTGTGGAGTTTCAGGTCTTTTGGAGCAGTGCAGAATAGGTTTCCAATATTTGCTCCTTTTCCAGCCAGAATTCCAGCTGCCGGCATTCCCCCTCTTCATGGTAAACCTTATAAAATAAGAGAGAATAGCCATAAGTATTGATATATAACGTGTAATAACAGCCCATAATGCAATCATTATTGATATAAAAGCATGATGCAAAATGGACGTATCAACTCCCCCAAGTTTAGACCTCGCTTGTCCCCAAGCGGAAGCCGAAAATCGAAAAATATGTCCACATGTTTAGAGATAGAGGTGTCGATAAAAATAAAATACGGACATGAGGGCATCATGATCATTCTTATAAAAGCAACATATATAGATTTTGTCATATGAATTCTTATGCTCAAGTAACAATCAATTCACAATGTCAAGTATGGTTCAGAAACTTCATTGAAAGCTAACAAACTCTAATCTCAGTCATTGAAGCAATTGCAATTTATCGTAACATCACAAAGAGTCAAGAATAGAGATTTTCAGCAAATTCACATACTCAACTATCATATAGTCTTCTACAATTCCTAACACTCACGCAATACTTCTGGTTATAGAGTTTCTGTCGGACACTGAGAAAGATAGGGGCTTATTGTGTTGCCTCCCAATGTATTCACCTTTAGGTGATGTCAACAATAATAGTCCATGCTAACGAACATCCAATTGGATATATATATATATCATGATCTTTCAAACACGAGGAGCTTACCAAAGGATAAAATGAAAAAAGGGAAAGGTGAAGATCACCTTGACTCAAGCATAAAGTAAAAATATAAAGTAAAAGATAGGCCCTTCGAAGAGGGAAGCAGAGGTTGTCATGCGCTTTAGGGTTGGATACACAAAATCTTAGCACGAAAGAACGTCACTTTATATTCCCACTTGTATATGGACCTTTATTATGCAGTCCGTCGCTTTTATTGCTTCCATAACAAGATCGTATAAAGCTTATTTTCTCCGCACTAATAAGTAATGCGTATTTAGAGAGCAATTTTTATTGCCTGCACCGATGACAACTTACTTGAAGGATCTTACTCAATCTATAGGTAAATATGGTGGACTCTCATGGCAAGACTGGGTTTAAGATGTTTTGAAGCACAAGTAGTATCTCTACTTGGTGCTAGGAATTTGGCTAGCATGAGGGGGAAAGGCAAGCTCAACATGTTTGGAAGGTCAATGACAATATACTTTAACTGAGATGTGAGAAAACATAAACCATTACATTGTCTTCCTTGTCCAACGTCGACTCTTTTAGCTTTTCATACTTAATGAGTGCTCACAATCATAAAAGATGTCCAAGATAGTATATTTATATGTGAAACCTTTCTTTCCTTATTACTTCCTATTAATTGCAATGATGACCAAAACTATGTTTATCAACTCTTAACAACTTTTAAGCCTCATACTTTCTATGTGTGAAGTCATCACTATCCATACGATCAATATGAACTCTTTTATTCTTTCTATTTTTCTCAAGATCATAGCAAGATAGCAAAGCCCTTGACTCAACACTAATCTTTATTATAGATAACTCACGAACTCGATTACATAAAGAGATCACAAAGAAAAACTCAAAACTACTTGATATCAAAACTTCAACCTACTAGATCAAGATACTACTAAAAGGATCGAACTAAATAAAACGGTAAAGATAGGAGTGTGATGGTGATACAATACCGGGGCACCTCCCCCAAGCTTGGCAGTGGCCAAGGGGAGTGCACATACCCATGTGATTATGTCTCCTTCTTTATGGTTGGTGTCGTGATCTTCTTGGCAACGATGCCCCTCAGGATACGATTCTCCTCCTCGAGCTTATTGACTTGTTGTTTGAGGTCCGTAATTTCTTTGCGGAGCTTGCCCGTGACAGCTAAAGCTCCCTTTACCCAAGGATGCTACATAGCTTCTGGAGAACAAGTGACACTCTTTTTCATATTTTCATAAGAAAGAAATCTAAAGTTGGAAGGGATGACCGAATTTGGAATAGCCGAGCTATGTAGTTCCCCCTTCATGAATTCTGCTTGGAGACGAGATGTGACTTCTTGATCTTCTTCCATGGCATCTATCCCTTTCAAGTCGGCCTCCATCTCATTCTCCGTTGATGGTCCAAAGTGATAAGCATCGCTATTTGCTCCTGGACCTGGTGCCGGGTGAAACACCCGACTCTTCCCGACTGACTCTTGAGAAGACATCTTGCTCTTAATCTGCAACAGGGACAACTTGAAACGAAAACAGGGGATATTTGCGTGATACGGTGGTCAAAACTTTCGGGAGATTATATAATGAAGTTTTACTGACCAAAATATGTATCATGCAAGAAAACGGAGTCCGGGAGGCACACGAGGTGGCCACGAGACAGGGGGGCGTGCCCAGTAAGGGTGGGCACGCCCTCCACTCTCGTGGAGGCTTTGTGTCCTTCCCGGACTGCTTCTTTCTTCCTAAAATTCTTAAATATTCCAAAACTGATAAAAATTGTCATTAGAATTGTTTTGGAGTCGGTTTACTTACCGTACCACATACCTATTCCTTCTCAGAGTCTGGAGCATTCTGGAAAGTGTCCCTTATGTATTCCTCGGGGGTTACGGTTTCAATAATATTAGTTTCAACATTGCTAGGATTACCTGAGATATAATGTTTAATTCTTTGACCGTTCACCACCCTCGGACTTGTGCTTTCGAAGTTGTTGATTTTTATGGCACCAGAACGATAGACCTCCTCGATAACGTAAGAACCTTCCCATTTAGGGAGAAGTTTTCCTGCAAAAAATCTTAAACGAGAGTTGAATAATAACACATAATCACCTATGTTAAACTCATGCTTTTGTATCCTTTTATCATGCCAGCATTTGACTTTTTCTTTGAATAGCTTGGCATTCTCATAGGCTTGGGTTCTCCATTCATCAAGTGAGCTAATGTGAAACAACCTCTTCTCACCGGCAAGTTTGAAGTCATAATTGAGCTCTTTGATAGCCCAATATGCTTTATGTTCAAATTCTAGAGGTAAATGACAAGCTTTTCCATAAACCATCTTATACGGAGACATACCCATAGGATTTTTGTATGCAGTTCTATAGGCCCATAATGCATCATCAAGTTTTTTGGACCAATTCTTTCTAGATCTATTAACAGTCTTTTGCAAAATTAATTTGAGCTCTCTATAGCTCAACTCTACTTGACCACTAGACTGCGGATGATAAGGAGATGCGATTCTATGATTAACATCATACTTAGCAAGCATCTTACGGAAAGCACCATGAATAAAATGTGAACCACCATCAGTCATAAGATATCTAGGAACACCAAACCTCGGAAAAATAACTTCTTTAAGCATTTTAATAGAAGTTTTATGATCAGCACTACTAGTTGGAATAGCTTCTACCCACTTAGTAACGTAATCAACAACAACTAAAATATGTGTATATTCATTAGAGGCAGGAAAAGGTCCCGTATAATCAAAGCCCCAAACATCAAATGGTTCAATAACAAGAGAATAATTCATTGGCATTTCTTGACGTCTACTAATATTACCAATTCTTTGACATTCATCACAAGATAAGACAAACTTACGAGCATCTTTCAAGAGAGTAGGCCAATAAAAACCGGATTGCAATACCTTATGTACAGTTCTGTCTCCAGCGTGGTGTCCTCCATATGATTCAGAGTGACACTTGCGTAGGATCTATTCCTGTTCATGCTTAGGTACACAACGTCTAATAACACCATCTACTCCTTTATAAAGGTGTGGGTCATCCCAGAAGTAATGTCTTAAATCATAAAAGAACTTTTTCTTTTGCTGGTATGTGAAACTAGGTTGTATAAATTTAGCAACAATGTAATTAGCATAATCAGCATACCAAGGAGCAGTACGAGAAGCATTAGTGACCACTAATTGTTCATCAGGAAAGCTATCATCAATAGGCAGTGGGTCATCAAGAACATTCTCTAACCTAGACAAGTTGTCTACAACGGGGTTCTCAGCTCCCTTCCTATCAATAATATGCAAATCAAATTCTTGGAGCAAGAGAACCCATCTAATGAGTCTAGGCTTAGCATATTTCTTTTGCATAAGATATTTAATAGCAGCATGATTAGTGTGAATAGTAACTTTGGAATCAACAATATAAGGTCTAAACTTATCACATGCAAACACAACTGCTAAGAATTCTTTTTCAGTAGTAGCATAATTTCTCTTGGCAGCATCAAGAGTCTTACTAGCATACTGGATAATATTCAATTTCTTATCAACTCTTTGCCCTAGAACAGCACCTACAGCATAATCACTAGCATCACACATAATTTCAAAAAGTAAATTCCAATCAGGTGGCTGAACAATAGGTGCAGTGATCAAAGCTTTCTTAAGTATTTCAAATGCTTCTACACAATCATCATCAAAGACAAAAGGAATATCTTTTTTCAATAAATTAGTCAGAGGCCTAGAGATTTTAGAAAAGTCCTTAATAAACCTCCTATAAAAACCGGCATGACCAAGGAAACTTCTTATACCTTTTATGTCCTTGGGACATGGCATCTTTTCAATAGCATCAACTTTAGCTTTATCAACTTCAATACCTCTCTCGGAGATTTTGTGCCCCAAGACAATGCCTTTATTAACCATAAAGTGGCACTTTTCCCAATTCAAGACGAGACTAGTGTCTTCGCATCTCTGCAAAACTCGATCAAGGTTGCTCAAGCAATCATCAAAAGAGGATCCATAAACGGAGAAGTCATCCATGAATACCTCATAAATCTTTTCACAAAAGTCAGAGAATATAGCCATCATACATCTTTGAAAGGTAGCAGGTGCATTACATAAACCAAAAGGCATACGTCTATAAGCAAAAGTACCGAAAGGGCAAGTAAAAGTAGTTTTTGATTGATCTTCCGCTGACATAGGTATTTGAGAGAAACCAGAATAACCATCTAGAAAGAAGAAATGTGTATGTTTGGATAGTCTTTCTAGCATTTGATCAATAAAAGGTAAAGGGTAATGATCTTTCTTAGTAGCTTTATTTAATTTACGGAAATCAATTACCATCCTATAACCTGTAATAATTCTTTGCGGAATCAATTCATCTTTATCATTAGGAACAACAGTAATACCTCCCTTTTTAGGGACACAATGGACAGGGCTTGCCCATTCACTATCAGCAACGGGATAAAATATACCTGCGTCGAGGAGCTTTAGTATCTCATTTCTTACCACTTTTTTCATCTTAGGATTTAATCTTCGTTGAGGATCTCTGACTGGTTTGGCATCTTTTTCCACTTTAATTTTGTGTTGGCATAGAGTAGGACTAATGCCCTTAAGATCATCCAGAGTATATCCAATAGCAGCATGGTGCTTCTTCAGAGTTTTCAATAATCTTTCTTCTTCTTGTTCTGAAAGGTTAGCACTAATAATAACAGGATATATTTTTTTTCATCAAGATAAGCATATTTAAGATTATTAGGTAATGGTTTGAGTTCAAACACGGGATCACCCTTGGGTGGAGGGGGATCCCCTAGAATTTCGACGGGAAGGTTATGTTTCAGAATAGGTTCCTGTTTAAGGAACACTTCATCTATTTCCCTTCTTTCTTTCATAAACATATCATTTTCATGGTCTAGCAAATATTGTTCTAACGGATCAGTAGGAGGCACGGCAATAGAAGCAAGACCAATTATTTCATCTTTACTGGGTAATTCTTTATCACGGGGTTGTCTATGAAATTTAGCAAAATTAACCTCATGAGTCATATCATCCAAGCCAATCGTAACGACATCCTTTTCACAATCAATCTTAGCTTTAACAGTGTTCAAGAAGGGTCTACCAAATATAATGGGACAAAAGTCATCTTGTGGAGAACCAAGAACAAGAAAATCAGCAGGGTATTTGACCTTCCCACACAAGACTTCAACATCTCTAACAATCCCAAAAGGTTTAATAGTATCTCTATTAGCAAGCTTGATAGTAACATCAATACCTTCCAATTCAACGGGTGCAATGTCATGCATAATTTCTTTATATAAATCATAGGGTATTGCACTAGCACTAGCACCCATATCACATAAGCTATGATAACAATGATCTCCTATTTTAACAGAAATAACAGGCATGCCTACAACGGGTCCATCACAGAAATAAATAGCATGCCCATCGAAATTATCATCCAAGAGATCTTTAACCATAGCAATACTAGGTTCAACTTTAATTTTCTCAGGAGGTGTATAAGTTCTAGTATTACTCTTACGAACAAAATTCAAAGTTTAGCATGATCCTTTATCCTAACAGGAAAAGGTGGTTTCTTAACATAAGTAGTAGGAACAATAGGATCATTATAAGTGATAGTCTTTTCTTCAACTGTAATAGGTGCAACTACTTTTACTTCAATGGGAGGATTATATTTAAATCACTTCTCCTTAGGGAGGTCAATGTGAGTAGCAAAAGATTCACAGAAAGAAGCTACTATCTCAGAGTCAAGTCCATATTTAGCGCTAAATCCATGAAAGGCATCGGTATCCATAAAAGATTTAACACAATCAAATTTAGGTGTCATACCTGACTCCTTACCATCGTCGGAACCCCAATCTTCAGAGTTGCGTTTAATTCTTTCCAATAAGTCCCATTTGAATTCAATAGTCTTCAGCATATAAGAGCCAGCATAGGAAGTATCGAGCATGGTGCGATCATTGAGAGAAAGCCGAGCATAAAATTTTTGAATAATCATTTCTCTTGAGAGCTCATGATTGGGGCATGAATATAACATTGACTTAAGCCTCCCCTAGCTTGAGCGATGCTTTCTCCTTCGCGAGGTCAGAAATTATATATGTAATTACGATCACGATGAACAAGATGCATAGGATAGAACTTCTGGTGAAATTCCAACTTCAGTCGTTAATAATTCCAAGATCCTGTATCATTACATAGGCTATACCATGTCAATGCATCTCCCTTGAAAGATAAAGGGAAGACCTTCCTTTTGACAACATCATCGGGAATACCTGCAAGCTTAAATAATCCACAAACTTCATCCACAAAGATAAGGTGTAAATCGGGATGCAATGTTCCATCTCCCGCAAATGGATTAGCTAGCAGTTTCTCTATCATACCCGAAGGAATTTCAAAGTGAACATTTTCAGTAGCTTCAGTAGGTTGAGGAGCAACTCTTTGCTCTACTGGTCGGGGCGAAGATGCCCCCAAACAAGCCCCTCAAAGGATTAGTTTCCATACTGACAAGTAATAGAAAATTTCAGCACACTATATAAATGTTTCCTTACCAAGTTCCACTCACCAAAAGCGCTACACTCCCCGGCAACGGCACCAGAAAAGAGTCTTGATGACCCATAAGTGTAGGGGATCTATCATAGTCCTTTCGATAAGTAAGAGTGTCGAACCCAACGAGGAGCAGAAGGAAATGATAAGCGGTTTTCAGTAAGGTTTTCTCTGCAAGCACTGAAATTGTAGGTAATAGATAGTTTTATGATAAGATAAATTGTAACGAGTAACAAGCAATGAAAGTAAATAAAGTGTAGCAAGGTGGCCCAATCCTTTTTGTAGCAAAGGACAAGCCTGGACAATTTCTTATAATGAAAAAAGCGCTCCCGAGGACACATGGAAATTATCATCAAGCTAGTTTCATCACGCTCTTATGATTCGCGTTCGGTACTTTGATAATTTGATATGTGGGTGGATCGGTGCTTGGGTACTGCCCTTACTTGGACAAGCATCCCACTTATGATTAACCCCTATTGCAAGCAGCCGCAACTACAACAAAAGTATTAAGGTAAACCTAACCACAGCATTAAACATATGGATCCAAATCAGCCCCTCACGAAGCAACGCATAAACTAGGGTTTAATCTTCTATCACTCTAGCAACCCATCATCTACTTATTACTTCCCAATGCATTCCTCTAGGCCCAAATAATGGTGAAGTGTCATGTAGTCGACGTTCACATAACACCACTAGAGGAAAGACAACATACATCTCATCAAAATATCGAACGAATACCAAATTTACATGACTACTAATAGCAAAACTTCACCCACACTACTAGGAAAAGGCCTACTAATGGCGCACCAGTTTTGCCTACTAATGGCACACTACAGGTGCGCCACTAGTATTTTTTACTAATGGCGCACCACTGGTGCGCCATTAGTACACCAGATACTAATGGCGCACATGTAGTGTGCCATTAGTATGCCTAGAGGTGCGCCATTACTATCTTACTTAGTAATGGCGCACCACATAGAAGTGCGCCATTAGTAACAATTTTTTTAAAATATTTTTTTCTTAATCTCTGGTCACTATGGCTTAATCTCGGGTCAATATGCTTAATCTCAGGTCAAATCACACTCTGTGGTCAAACTTCCCAAAAGGTCACCCATCCTCACACTGCTCCAGCCCAAGCATGCTTAACTTCAGAGTTGTATCCAACCCCAGTACCAGCTCACTTCACAGGCACTTCTTGATATATCTAGCATATCAATCCTATTAAACCTTGTTGATGTTTAGGACTTTGTTTATGTTCATGAGTGTGATGAAATTTTGAAAAATTATTTCAAACTTTTGTTCATATTACGTATCATATTTTGAAAAAATATTCCCGAAAAGAAATTCAAAACTAATTTTTTTTCTGTTACTAGTGGTGCACCTAGCAAACGGTGCGCCACTAGTAAGTTTGAATTTTTTTTGAATTTTTTTGCCTCTAGATCTTAAAAGCTCCGTAACTTTTTTTGGTTAGGTTTTTGAGGATTTTGAAAATGTTTAACGGGGTTCCCCCAGTTAAATTTGGATGTAACTTTTCGAGTAGATGATTTTTCATATAATTTTTTTAATCCGAGTTTGTATGCAAAAGTTATGCCCATTTTACAAATTTCAGAGAGATTTTGCAAATAAAGTCGAAATTCATATTTGTAAATTTTCCCAACAACTAGACCACATATCACATGGGCAACTGATTTTCTTTTATTTTTTTTGACATTTCCATCATTTTCTTTTTTTTAACTGAAAAGGCGGTCCGGGGGGAGGTGCATTCGGGGGAATTTTGGGTAATGGCGCACCGTGGGTGTGGTGCGCCATTACTAGTTTTAACTAGTAATGGCGCACCACGTCCACGCTGCGCCATTACTAACTTTGTACTAATTTTGAAAAAAAAATATGTTAGTAGTGGCGCACTGAGTGTGTGGTGCGCCATTACTAGTTAAACTAGTAATGGCGCACTATCCCCTGGTGCGCCATTACTAGTTTTGTAAAAAAAACAATTTTTACTAATGGCCATCGTGTATGTGGTGCACCATTAGTATTTGAAGTTTAATGGTGCACCTATATGTGATGCGCCATTGCTATATAGTAATGGTGCACCACACATGTGGTGCGCCATTAGTGTCCATTTTATCTATAGCCGTTTTCCTAGTAGTGCCATGTCCCCAAGAACAAACGTAACTACTCACAAAGCATATTCATTTTCATAATCAAAGGTGTAATAATATGCATTAAGGATCTGAACATATAATCTTCCACCAAGTAAACCAATAAGGATCAACTACAAGGAGTAATCAACACTACTAGCAACCCACATGTTCCAATTTGTGGTTTTGGATACAAGATTGGATACAAGAGATGAACTAGGGTTTGAGAGGAGATGGTGCTGGTGAAGATGTTGATGGAGATTGACCCTCTCCCGATGGGAGGATCGTTGGTGATGACGATGGTGATGATTTCCCCCTCCCAGAGGGAAGTGTCCCGGGCAGAACAGCTCCGCTGGAGCTCTAGATTGGTTCCGCCTCGTGGCGGCGGAGTTTCGTCCCGTAAGCTTGCCCACGATTTTTTCCAGGGTAAAAGCCTTCATATAGCAGAAGATGGACACCGGAGGGCCACCAGGGGGCCCAGGAGACAGGGGCGCGCCCCCACCCTCCTGGCCAGGGTGTGGCCCCCATGAGGTATTTCTTCCGCTCAATAATTTTTATTAATTCCAAAAATAAGTTTCATGGAGTTTCAGGTCTTTTAGAGCAGTGCAGAATAGGTTTCCAATGTTTGCTCCTTTTCCAGCCAGAATTCTAGCTGTCGGCATTCCCCCTCTTCATGGTAAACCTTATAAAATAAGAGAGAATAGCCATAAGTATTGATATATAATGTGTAATAACAGCCCATAATGCAATCAATATTGATATAAAAGCATGATGCAAAATGGATGTATCAACGGTGCCGGGCGCCGACTGGACGGGCGGGTAGGAGGGCTCCGACTCATGCTCCTCCTGCTCGGCCTCATCCATATAGGCAAGCATCTCCGCCTCCTCCGCGGCCTCCATCTCCTATCGGCAACGGCGCCTGGCCTCCGCAGCTGACTCCAAGCGAAGGAAATCGATGATGGCCTGTTCCTCCGCCTGCAGATCCATGTCGTCAGCGTCCCCATATCCTCCTCCTCAACCTCCTCCTCCTCCTCCTCCTCCAGATCTACTGCATCCGGAGGTAGCCCCGTGGCTATCCGGGCTTCGCGCCTTGCCCGGATCTGCTCAGGGAGCTCGAGCCGACGCTCCAGCGTTAAAAATGGGTGGCTCCTCACCCGGCGGCGTGGGGGCATGGCTACTAGGCAGACGGGGGAAGTGGAAAATGGTGGCGACGGCAGACAGGCAGAGGAAAATATGGATGGTAGGGTTTTGGTGCTGCCGGTCGACTTAATAGCCAAGCTAGGGACTATGCGGCCCGCCGGAGCGGCGCCACGCGGCGACATCGGTTCGACGAACGAGGAAAGTTTCGGACCGTCGGGTTTCCGGACGTTTCCGCATGGGATCCCACCGTCAGTCCGATGTGGCTGGATATGAGTGGTGCTGGTCAGACCGGACGTTTGAGACCCGTTTGAGGCGTCCGTCTGGGTCAGATTTTCCTGACCGATCAGTGACCAGACGGGCCGCTCGGGTGTTTGAGGTCAGTTTGAAGCGGCCATATATAGATGTTTTTTTCTCTAATATGCACGAGTGTGTTTATCATATATTAAAGAAGAAAAAAGGGGAAGAGTCCTCCACGATTATATGTTACAACGCTTGATTACAATGCGTTCCGCGTTTGTCCGCCTATGTGCTAATCCGACTACTTGCTAGCTGCCCGCTCCGGCGCCGCCATGAATGCCACGGCCAACTCCCGTCGTAGTATGCCCGCTTGCCTCCATACCTCGCCTTCACTCCTAATCCGGTCCAGAAGACGCCCGAGACAGACGGATGCCCCATCAAAGATGATAGCATTCCTGTGCTTCCACATCTCCCACATGGTAAGTAGGCAGATGTCGCGGATAGTCTTCGAGTGCCACCCACTGGCGCCAAGTCTGGTGCACAATCCTGCAACGCCTTGCCCGGAGTCGGTGTGGCATGCGGGATACCCATTGTAGTGAACACATGTATCCAAACCTGCCGCGTCAGCACACACTCGACAAGTAGATGGCCGATTGTTTCGTCATGCTGGTCGCAGAGAGGGCAAGCAGCCTGGTGCGGCAACCCTCGTCTGGCCAGTCTGTTGGAGGTCCAACACCTGTCCATGATCGCAAGCCAAGCGAAGAATCTACAACGCAGCGGTGTTCTCAAACTCCATGTAAATGCCACTGTAGGCGATACCTGCCGACCTGCAAACTTGGCCACACACGCCGATCTGGCCGAGAACGTGCCATCTTTCTCCCATGACCATGTGATAGAGTCTGTCGTCCCTTCGTGCAGCTGCATCACCGCCACCACGGGCCAGATGCTCATGTATTCTACCAGGCCGTCCGCATCGATAGCGGGTCCGATGTCTGTAGCCCATCTGCCCTCCACTATGGCTTCGAACACGGATCTTGACCTCCTCGTCCGTTGCGCTACCATGTCGTATGCCCGCGGTGCTAGCTCTTGTACACGGTACCCATCGAGCCAACGATCCTCCCAGAATAACGTGCTTCGGCCATCCCCAACGCTGGCTCTCGCCGCCACTTGGTAGAGCTGCCTGGACTCTTTCGGAACGGAAAGCGCGAACTCCGACCATGGCCTGTCCCGGTCCACCCTTTGCAACCATAACCACTTGGCTTGCAGGGCCACATTCGTCCACTTCAGGTCCGGGATGCTGAGTCCGCCGGCCCACTTGGGTGCACATACCCGATCCCAAGCCACCTGGCAACAGCCTCCTCCTGCGTCAGCCTTTCCAGCCCAAAGGAACCCACGACAGATCTTGATCATGGCGGAGATGATCTTCGGTGGCAGTTCTAGCGCCAACATAGAGTGAATCGGGATCGCACAGAGGACCGAGTGCACCAGCAGCGCTCGGCTGCTCTTCGGAAGGGTCGCCGCCTTCCAATGTGGGAGGCGTGCGGCCAATTGGTCAATGAGGCCCCGTAGTTGCGCCACTGTGAGCTTCCTGAGGGACAGTGGGAGGCCCAGGTATTTGCACGTGAATGCGGACGCTGCACAGCCAAGAGCATCGCAGACTCGAGTCAATTCTTTCTCGGAGCAGCGGATAGGGAGTGCCGCACTCTTGGCCATATTAACATGCAGCCCAGAGGCCTGCCCAAAGATGCGCAAGATGGCCTCGCTTGCAGCCAAGTCTTGTTGCTCGGGCTTGATGAAGATTGTGACGTCGTCCGCAAACATTGAGAACCTCTGTTGCAACCCTGATCGTGCTAGGGGCGTGAGAAGGCCTGCCATTGTAGCCTTCCGGAACAATCTGTGAATCGGCTCCATGCATAGGATGAACAACATTGGAGATATCAGGGCAGTTGTAGATGCTCTAAGTGGGCTTCAGCCATTCGTTCCTCCATCTGATGGTGTTTTAGTCCCCGTCTCTCTAATTGTCGCTAATGGACCGGTACTTAATACTCCCTTCGTCCTAAAATAAATGTCTTAACTTTGTACTAACTCTAGTACAAAGTTGTACTAAGCTTGAAACATTTATTTTGAGACGGAGGGAGTATGAATAACTGTTGCTCAAAAGAAAAACCCTTACATGTGTGTGTGTAAAAAAAACTACATTAGTCCCCGTCGAACTGGCCCTGCTCGGCCCCTACTGCCTCCGCCCCTGACTCAACCGCGCCGTCTGTTCATCCAAAGTGGCGCCCCCGCCCCCCTCCCCCGATTCTCTCTCCTCTCCTCTGTTCCGCGTCGGCCGGGGGCCCCCTGAACTTGCGCAAGGAGATGCTCCACTCATGGCGGAATCTGGATCGTGTTTCCAGGTGCGTTTTTGCATTGTACTGATTTTTGGCTCTGTATTGCGATCAACGTTGAAATTTGGGCGTTTGAAATCTTATTGGGTCAAATCTTATTGCTGGTTGCATTATCCTCCACGGCTCCACCCCACAGCCCGGGGAAAATTGGAATTGATATTTGTTAGTAGCGAGGAATTAACAATTTCTATTGCGCTAGAGTAAAAACCGGTGACTATATTTGGATTTCTATCCTGCTTGTGTATATTATTTGAGTCGGATTCTAACTTTGCTCTTTCGTGACAGATCTGCTCATGAATCCTTCTTGATGGCCAGATACATTGCAGCACATAGCCAAACGAATCGGCCCAGCCACCTCCCTTGGGGCAATGCTTTTTCCTGCTGCACCTCCAATAATACCCTCGGTGAGCAATTTGCCTTTATCAAATGGAAAGACGGAGCAGAAATTGTGAGGTCGGCCGACATCTATCCTAATAGCAGCCATCGCGATGGGTCTATATACAAAAACTCTATTCTCCAAAGCATAGGTCATGTTACAAAGCGTGATGAGAGTAAGTGATGCAAATCTATTAAAAGCTTGAGGCCGAATGCATGTTGTTTTGTTTTGAAATATGCAATGTATATTTTGATTGCTCTAGAGAAATTGTTTAGCAAAAGGACGACCAACATGTAGTTTTTTTTATCTAAAATTTCTGGATAGAAGTTTGGTGATAGATAATGCATGGTTAGGATCTGGACAATAGTCTTGTTTCTCTATAAATAGTTGTCATATGATTGATTTAACGATGTCCATATCATGTTTTAATACAACAACCACAAAGCCTTTAGTCTCAAACAATTTGGGGTAGGCTAGATCCGAAACCCATAATATCTCGAAACCACTTTCATGCACCCCTGTCTAGCTAGTTCTTTGGTGTTACTAGGAAATTGCCCGTGCGTTGCAACGGGAACATAAGTATTCTAGTGATTCAACATTAATTGCATGAAATATGTATCTTTGATACGATGCACCTGCTATAAGATAACATACTTTTTTAGAGGAAATTGATGCCTTGTTATTATTTAGTTCATGGCATTATCCGCCAGTACAACATCTTGAATACAATCAGGAGAAACACTAAACCAAGTTTTGCATAAATTTAAAAGGCAACCCTCCCTAGCTAAGATCTGAGCAGCTTTGTTTGCTATTCTCCTGGCCCAAGCCACTCAGAACTCGTCGATGCCTCACAACATCTTCTTTATCTCCTAGACAAGAGGACCAAACCTGGATCGGTCGATAACATCTGAGTTAATAACCTGCGCCATAAGTTGGTTGTCGGTTTTGAGAACAAGCTTTGTAGCGCCAACTTCGATTACAAGCTACACTCCTCGACGACAAGCGAGCATCTCCGTGTGTCTGGTCCAATGCAATCACGAATATACTTATTATAGAACTGGATGTTGTGTGTCTGGTCCAATGCCATCACGAATCAAGTAGTGTTTACTGGTTAATATTTGTGAGCTATGTGAAGATTGCATCTTGGACTTTGAGTTCACTTCTCTTGAGCGCTCCTTTCTCCTTGTTCCTTTTGCTCCCTTGAGATCTTCATTCCTACAAAATAGTTAAATGTTAGTACCAGAGTATCTTGACAAAAATTCAGTAGAAAACAAATTTATGTGCAAGGGGATATTTCAATGACTCCAGGAAAAGACAGTACAAGCAAAAATTTCAACATTCCCGGAGAAGTTTTTGCATGAATATGAAACGAAAGTAGTCTTCGATAATCCACATTGAAGGTATACACATTAATAATACATTCCATGTCATGATTCCATGGTTATAAAAGAACTTTTTTGTCACCATTTGTACAAATGTTCATAGAGATTATTAACAAACTGTGCCAGCTATACATCAAAGCTGAATAAGGTTTCAGAATTTTCCACTGAAGAGCATCCTCTGCTGGACGAACATATTGCAGGCAAACAAAATAGTTACTTTCAAGAGTCCAGAGGAAGTTGAAATTGCATTACATTAGAATTAACCTAAAAACGTATATCATTTTATCTAATTTTAACTTCCAAATTTGCAAGATCTTTAGAAGCAATATACATGTATTGATGTATAGACCTAGAACTTTGAATATACCAGTGGGGAATGAATCAATCATGGCATTGTTTTTTAAAGGCCTACAGACAATAAGACAACCATCATGAGATGTTCTTGTTCAATAACAAACTTGTATAAATCTAAGAAATTAACAGAGCGTGTAAGAGGTGAAACCACACAAAAATAATTAAAAGGAAGTTCATTAGGTTCGATACTTACAGTTGCTACATCAAACGCCTCCCTCAGTGCACCAGCTGGAAAAAAAGTCGGATTCTGTCTGCCATCACGCATACAACAAAGGTCAAAATCTAAGCAAAAATTTTTATTTCAAAAAGCCAAGCCTCATAAAATACCAGTAGATCAAAAGACTAACCAAGGGATGGACAAATCTTTACATCAGTTACATTTTAGACCTGAAAACTCAAAATTTTAGACCTGCGAAGGTGGTGTGTCCAGATCAGTAAAATTGCAACCACAAAAGGGGATGAACCATTTTAGACCTGAAAACTCAAAATTTTAAAACAAATGATAGATAAAATGCTCATGGAGCACTGAATCAAAAAATGTTTGAATGAGTATTTGTTCTTTGGGTTTTTTCCTCTTAGAAATCGGGTGAGGACAGTATGTGTCATTTAGCACCAAGATTCCAGCCACTACTGCCTCCTCCTACATCTAGCAGTTGAAAACTTCAAATCAAGTAATGGGTAGATCATAATGAATCTTTTTCACTTCAAACAATATGGTCAATCTTGTTCCATTCAAAAAAGATGATGCATCTTACTAAAGAGCCCATTCGGCTTGAAAGGAAGTACTTGTGAACGGCCGACAACCTGTAGGAAGTGCTCCTGAAGCTCGCTCACGTCCAACAATCACCTTGTGCGACGGCGGCGGGTGTGAGAAAACACAACACACCAGGCTCGCCAGATATCAGCATGTCATGCAATTAGTCACATCCAAGACTTCAAAACACAAGAATCAATATCTTATTTTTTTTAAAGGAGCGACACATCTTAATGCGTAAAGAGAAGGCATAAGTGGGGTCATAATTACTATAATTAACCTAACTTTGTGGATTCTAACTTCTAAGACCTAGCAGGAGAGCAATATTTTCATCCATATTATTATACTCGATTATCCTTATAATGTAAACCTTTTCATAGAAAAGAGGAAATACTTTGCGTTGACATCTGTATCGTAGTAGCCATAACAGAACTCTAGATGCATCTCGTCCTAGGTTTAATGTAACGACCACTGAAGATGGTTATTTGCCTTTGACAACTAAACTGTTCCTGAAGTAGTTTCAAGTGTGCCACCTCTTTTGATGTATATGCAGCTAGTACAAATTTCTATGGTAGATTTTAGATAGAAAGGGAAATACCGTATCCAAATCTGGACTTCTGGAGCTTCATGGGCTTATTGTCCATTGTGTCCACCAACTCAACGTCCATTGTGAGCTCAGTGTCGGACTTGAACCAATGAACTGTAGCAGCAGGAACGACTTTCCATTTGCGAACACCTACATAGCCATCCAAATAAGATCATAGATCTCCCCAAAAACAAGAAGATTGAAGGCTAACTGATGCATCTGTTCTGGGCGTGAGCGACAGGTAAAGTAGATAGATGTATTGTACAGATATGGAGAAAAGGTGAGAGCAAGGTACCATGTCGATTAATTGAAGCTGAGTTTTGTTCCACTGTTCTGCCTACTGTATACCTCCAGTCCCTTCTCCTGTCAAACTCGTGAATATAGCAACAGCACAGGAAGGTGTAGGCTTTCAGAGATGAGGTTGAATATAGCAACAACAAAAAATAATTGGACATCAGGAAGCAGGTGAACCGAGGCATGTCCCGACGTCGGCAGCGCCCTCCATTAATCTGCTAGGCCGGGGGCGCAGAGGCCCACTTGCGGGAGAGGCAGGGAGGCGGCCATGGCACGGCGTTCTGGAGGAAGGCGACCATGGCATGGGACGGCGGCGGCTGCGCACGGCGCGGGCGCTCGGGAAGACGGAGGACCATCATGGCGCGCGGAGCGAGGCGCAGAGGAACGGATCTGGTCGTGCAGAGGCCCACTTGCGGGAGAGGCAGGGAGGCGGCCATGGCAGGTCGTTCTGGAGGGAGGCAACCATGGCATGGGACGGCGGCGGCTGAGCAAGGCACCGGCGCTCGAGAAGACGGTGGACCATGGAGGCGCGCGGAGCGAGGCGGAGACGCACGGATCTAGCCGCTCCCACGTCAGATCGGGCCGCAGTGGAGCTCCACACCGGGATCCATGGGCCTGAGGCAAGATTTGTGAGAGAGAGGTAGGGAAGGGAGAAGGGAGAAGAAGAGAGATAGGGCGCGCGGGAGGGGTTACCGGACAAAGGCTGGAGATCGGCATCAGTGGCGCTGGTCGCCGGCGTGAGATGCAAGCCAGAGGAGGGAGAAAACCGTGAGGGAGAAAACCGGTAGGGGGGGAAAGAAAATTGAGTGGGACGATAGGTGGGTCGGAACGGGAGGAAAAAAAATCGGTGCGCGAGGGGTCGTACGAGAGGCTTGACGAACGTAAGAGGGGAAACGGAACGCTACGTTTCTTTTAGATAGTAGAGATTCTAGTCCTTGAGATCTCTCTTCACGGACTCCTTTCATGTCAAATTTGATCTACCCCGACCTCTCTTGACATTATCAACACATTTTCACCGTCCGCTATGCACTGACGCTTCTGGAGGTGTGTGTTGTATATGCCCAAACCATCGCAGGGGATGGTGGACAAGCTTCTTCAATCGGTGCTACTCCGACTCTATCATGTATATCATCATTCGAGACCCGATCTTTTCTTGTGTGGCCATACATCCATCTCAACATGCACATGTCCGCTACACCTTACTATTGAACATGTCTTCTTTTAGCCGGCCAACACTTCGCTCCATACAACATCACGAATCGAATCACCGTCCTATAGAATCTGCCTTTTAGCTTTTATGGCACTCTCTTGTCACAGAGAACACCAGAAGTTTGGCCCCACTTCATCCATCATGATTTGATTCAATGACTTGCATTTTTATCAATATCACCATCCTTCTGCGGCATTGACCCCAAATATCGAAAAGTGTCGTTTTAAGGTACCACCTCCCTGTCAAGGCTATCTTCCTCCTCCTTGTGCCTTGTAGTACTAAAATCGCACCCTCTATACTCAGTTTTAGTTCTACTAAGCCTAAAAAATTTTATTCCAAAGTTTGTCTCCGCAGCTCTAACTTTCCCACGTCCGACTATCATCGACTAGCACCACATCATTCGTAAAGAGTGTACACCACGGATATCTCCTTGTGGCCACATCCATCACCAAAGCAAAAATATGAGGGCTCAGACCTGACCTTTGTTGCAGTCCTATTTTAATGGGAAAGTCATCAGTGTCGCCGTCCACTTGTTCGAACACTTGTCAGAACATTGTCATGCATGTCCTTCATGAGGGCAATGTATTTTGTTGGGACTTCGTATTTCTCCAAGGCTCACCACATAACATTCCATGGTATCTTATTATAGGTCTTCTCCAAGTCAATGAACATCATATGTAGGTCCTTTTGCTCCCTTTATCTCTCCATAAGTTGTACCAAGAAAATAGCTTCCATGGTTGACCTTCCAGGCATGAAACCAAACTGTTTTTTTGTCATCTTGTCATTCTTCTTAAGCGGTGTTCAATAACTCTCTCCCATAGCTTCATTCTATGGCTCATCTGCTTAATTACACGGTCATTAGTACAGCTTTGAACACCCTCCTGTGTACTAATATACTCTGCCTCCGTCCTTGGGCATCTTTCTTTCCCGAAAAATAAGGTTGAAAATTTAGTTAGCCATACTTCGCTATGTCTCCGAGGCCTCTCGACACCTCAATGAGGATACAATCAAGGCCCATTGCCTTGCCTCTTTTCATCATTTTCAATGTCTGCCTAACCTCAGACTCCTTGATTTGTCGCAAAACGCTTGCTTGTATCTTCAAAGGAGTTGTCTGTTTTAATAGAGCACCTCAGTATGGAATCAAGTATTTGGTTGTGGAGTAGTTTTCTCCAAATTGCAACATCTATAAGCTTGTCGATTATTCTATCACATAATAGATGCATGGCCAATTATAATATGGGTGTGTATCATGAGAAAAAATA
Source organism: Triticum dicoccoides (assembly GCF_002162155.2). Taxonomy (NCBI): domain Eukaryota; kingdom Viridiplantae; phylum Streptophyta; class Magnoliopsida; order Poales; family Poaceae; genus Triticum; species Triticum dicoccoides. The sequence continues at coordinate 64,102,828 of NC_041389.1, read as the reverse complement.
CTATATAAAAAATGTTTAGGTGTATATTTGATAATCAGGGTTGGTATTATGGTAATTTTGACTTTCAACAAATTTAGGACTTGGATCAAATTTGTTATGTTCTATTTACTTTTGTATATTACTAGTAAGCATGTACATGCAACGCACGTCTCGACTAATACTATTCGTTTCAAGATTGGTCATAATGAGAATACTTCTTTGAACAATCTATTTCCAGATTGAAGCCTGAAAGAAACAAAAATAAACCAGATAATTTAATTATATGTTTCCACCTAACCAATTTGAATAATCTCTTTTCTGGAGAAAACAATCTAAATAATCTTTTGTATGGCATGAGCCAAATTTAGACAACATACTTGCTAACATCCCATTTATTTACGAATAAACGGAAGGACATAGCAGTTAATAACCAGTCAATGTGGAGTGCCTATAATATTAGTCTCATGCATTGCGGCTTGCATTGACATGGGCACGGCAAGGACGTCCACACAAGAGATAGCGGCGCCAAGAAGAGCCATCTGTGAAGCTGCTCTTCTACTGGAAATCCCACACACTACTCTAAATCTGTGGCATGTGAGCATGATCACCTTCGGTTACAGCGGATACAGGATCTGATTGGAACAAAAACTCTCAAGAGCAACCAACATTTAGATGAAGTTCCAAGATAAAGACAAAAAAAATTGTAGACCATTCCTCGAAATAGGCTTTGACCCCACTACATTAATATAGTAACCACCCGATACAAGAATGAGTTCCACGCTGGGGCAAACAACACAATCACGCCCAAAAGGAAAAATAAGAGAAAAACAAGAGAAATAATGCGAGCATCGCCGGATCAACGAAAGTTGCAGTATCTCGCTACCGCTGCGCCCATTCCATCCCTGTAAGACAAATGACAGCCGCCCCCCTCAGAAGCAATTCGTTGAACATTTGCGGGGCATCGAACAGACTAACCCGAACACTTTCAGATCGAGGAGGGTGGAACCGAGCCCAAGAACAGGGTGAGCCTTTCACACTATCCATGCCCGTCAATTTTTCCAATAGATGGTAGATAATTATGCAAATAAATCAAGATGCAAAACATTGAAATTACGGTAAATAATTGCCTTCCTAAATGAGTATATGACATGAATGGATTGGCAAGTAGACAGAAGACTGACGATAAGGTGTCAAAATACTGGTTGACATTCTTCTTTCTGCGAGCACATTTGCACCAAGCTATTTAAGTTTCTATTTTTGCTTCTGTTAACAACAGTTCATCTACAGAGCTAAGTAAATATTGAGATGAGAAAGATGTTATTTGACAGGACAACAACATACTAAGAAAACAATCATAATCATGCACCAACCGAAGACGCTGGTAGTATTATTGATTTCAAGTTGCAAATTGTACATGTGCCACATGATGTTTTTTAAGGTGCGAACTCCCTGCACTTTGGCAAACTAAATGACACACTGACCCATGATGCTGGTCGAGCCAATTTTGGCAACAGTATCACCTAGTTGAACAAACAGTGACTCTCATGGCATGAGATGACATAAAGATTACACATGTAAGGGAGCTAGCTTAACAAAACAAAGCCAATTATTTGTCTCTCGTATTCTTCAAGCTAGTCTGACACCTTTTCAGACAATATAGTATGTAACAAACCATGTTGAATTTAAATACAAGTTTGGGACTGGGTCATCATATAAACCATTAGCATAGTACATATATTTCTTCGAAGACAAGATAAAATGATTAACTACTTGGCTACTCTGTCGTACCCACTTCATAATAAAAAAATAACACCAATAAACTATTTAACTTATGAGAGAAAACAAACAACACATGAAGACAAAAAATGTGTAGCCGATGAGAAAGTCTCCTAAAAATCGCAATACGCTTTCAGTTTTTCTGCTCCCTAATGTTATCTTCTTTTCTAAGACGAGCTACAAAATCTGTAGGGATACTGAGTAGCTTCTCCTCTTGTTTCTCTTATGGACTCTCCTACTGCAGAGCGATGCAGGACGCGAACTGATTGGTCATGGCTGAATTGCAGTGGAGAGGGTGTCGAAGGTTATGTGGGAGTCTATTTCTCAAGTCCTATGGGAGAGAGTTTTATAGAAAATACAACAATAAGATTGAACACCCTGGCAGGAAGCACTCAAGGTCACAAAAATTTCTTGCCGTTCTTTCCACTTTTGGTGGCTTCGAAAAGCATAATATGACCATGACTACAAGATCTTTTGGTAGGAAAATGGAGTAGTAATGAACCACACAGAGATATTAAGGAAAGGAACTATGCTAGATGATGATGTACCTCAGAAGACAACATTGCACTGCAATATCTAAATGTTTGGATGAAATTCAGATACTTGTTTCCTGAATCTACCTCGCCGACTAAATGAACCTGCATTCTGTAACCTTAAAAGAATTTAGAGCAAAGCACAACCACTAATTTAACAGTTGCCCAACAATAATGAGGGGATAACCGGAATAGAGAATTGGGGATCAACCTAACTGGGAGAAGGTAACAGAAGGGATAGGTGGAAGTAGTGGAGGTGCTTGTCAATGTTCGATGCATATAATAGAACAAGGTAGAACAGCATCTGAATCATGAACGTAATACAAAATTTATGTTTTATAAGGATATGTGCAACTCCTCAATAGTCGGTTAATCATTAAGAGAAAAGCGGAATGAACCACATGTACCAGAAAAAAAGGCTTTCATATCAGCATCTTTGCAGAAAACACAACCTAATACTCCATGTATAAGTAATAAAACAATTATCATGCAAAAAGCTAAACAAACCCAACTATGGCGATGGGCAGATGAGGGGTTCCTGATGACACAGGACATTGCCGGTACAGGACCTGAAGGCAGACCCGTCAAAACAACAACTGACACTGTCCAAAGCCACCACCAGTTGTACTCCTCCCTGATTCCACCACCACCAAGCTCCTCCCTGATTTTGGTAATGGAACCATGTATGTAAAGGGACAAAATAATTAAAAAAGACAAACTCGATAATTCAATGCTAATAAGGGATAGTTTGAAGTCAATAGTTTGTACTTAATTTGTAATACCTTCTAAACTACATTAATCTGAATCGAAGCATTAGCCTTTGTTTTGGTATACCACTTCGTGACATCTTTCTTGGACCAGGACCATTTCCAACCAATCGGAAGCAAAAAAGACCAGAAACGGATATGTACAATTTTATGAATAAAATAGATAATGATCTGTGCTGCCTTACCAGGTTTGAATTTCATCTCTCACTATCTCAGTACTTCTTCATTCATCTCCATTCTCCAGGGATGACTCATGCATCTTCAATCCTAATACACATACATTTAGGGCCATCAAATCCAAGAAATTACAGAACTAAGAGATGAGCTATTGCAGAAACTAACCAGGCATGTTAGTCATTGCAACAGACTGTGCATCCACTGTGAAGCATGTCAAGGAAATATACAAAGGACCATCTGAAGCCATCAACAGGGAGATCAATTTGAAGTGTGCAGGTTTTGCATTGGTGCAAATTACTCATGAGAATCGAAGTCTGAATGTTGAAGCACATATGTTAGCTAGAGCTACTACTACTTTAGTTTTTGGACGACCGGTTTGGTTGTCAGTTAGACCAGATTTTATTGTGATTCCATCGAACATTTTGACTGAATAAAGTGCTTCAGCCCTTAAAAAAACCCTGTCCCTTTAGTCACTGGAAATTGCCAGGTGAAGAATCTCTGAACCAATATACGATAACCACAGGTCCACAGTCTCCTAGAATTCCATGAAGAAATGGACAGAATCAGGAAGAGGCTTTGAGAGATGAGGAGGGGCCGTTATTGCTATTCCTTAAGAAATTGAGAGGCTCATGCAGTTTGTAGTGAATCTTGTACTGGATCTGGTATGGATGAACATTGTGCTTAATTGATGAATATAGATGAAGAGAAAAGAGAGAACAAGATGGCTCACATAGATGGCGTCGGCAGCAGCCAGCAACCCCAGGGAGTAAGGCGTCTGCGCTGGCAGTCCCGGCCGTCGTCGGGGGCGTGCGGGGTCCTGCCGAGCAGAATATCGACGGGCGGCCGGCGCAACCCCTGGTCGGCAGGGCTCAGTGGTGGCGGCTTCCTCCGACGGCTACGGCCGCGGCTTCGTCCGACGGCTACGGCCGTCGCAACCCCAGGTAGGCAAGCGCGGGGGCGTGCGGCTTCCGCCGGCTTTGGTGGACTAACCATATAGGCGGCCGGCGTTGAAGTGGAGGATCGAAGAGCGCCGGCGGAGGCCGAGTTGAGCGTCGGCGGCGGGTGATTGGAGCGACGGCGACGTGGAGGATCGGAGTGGCGGCAGAGTGGGGGATCGGGGCAGCGACGGAGGAGTAGAGGATTTGCAGTGGAGGTCGTGCGGCGAGCGATTAGAGAAACGTGGAGGAAGAGAGGGCGACTGGAACGACGCACAAGAGAGGAGCGGGCGAAGGTCGTGCTGCGGGACGTGCGGGGCAGTTTTTTTTTTTGACGAAGGGCGGGCAGGATTAGCTGTCAATGGATTGTGGCTTGTTAGCGTTAAACATGGAGGGATTATGGACCATTAGATTGTGTGATTAGACGGCTAAGGTTGTTTGGATCTGCCCCTTTCTTTCTTTTATAGTGGTAGTAGATTATATTATCATAAAAATTACTTTTTTCTTGGAATCACGTGAAAAAAGTAAGCTCTATGCAAACTTATGCGTTCATACCAAAATATAAATGGTAGATAAGAAAATCATGATTTGTGGATAATTAATTGATTTGGAAAATTCTATAAAGTTCAACCTATTGCTTTTTAATATTTTGTTGTGTATGACATGAGACTTGAAGCATTTGTTCTTGTAGCTTGGATTAGTAAACCTATTCCTAAAAGGTATACTTTTTCAATGTAGCATTGCTTTATTCTCCTCACTTATTTTGTTATATTATTTTGTTATATTTTTCTAATAGACAAACAAAATTCTAACTTAGCGCATGTATGCATGTGGAAATCATAAGTGTACTAATTATTTCAAGTACTTGTCTAATATTATAATTTTTAAATGAAGCACAACTGGAGCCAATGAAGTTTTCAGATCCCACTAATTGCTTTCCTGACCAGCTAAGGTGTTGTATACATTTTGTATGTAACATGATGCAATTTTTCTCACTGAAATTGGCTAAAGTTTCTGCAAACACAAGCTTAGTACAATTATATGGATATATAGCAGTGCGAGATTCTCGGGATTTGTTGCTTAATTATATTGTCAGTCGTAGCAGGGACGATCCCATTGTGGTGAAACAGGTGCACACATCTTTACTTATACACAACTATTTTAAATAATTCATTTATTTTATAGTGTAGGCCCATTTTTGTCAAATGCATAGAGTGGATGGATTGAAATGTAAACATTTTAGGGCATACTACAATCATAGGACCACAATCGTTTTTCAATCATAAAAGTTGGATGGAAAGTGGAATTGTCTAACCTACCTTATCTGTTTTATCTCTTGTGGATTGATGCATAGAATAAAAATGATGCTAGTTATGTTCTCTGTTTGTTCTACTGTTTTACTTAATAGATGTCACAAGATTAGTTTATCATTTTGTTTAAGCATGCATTTTCTTATTTCGTAATACATGAATATTTACCTACTTTTGGTGTTATGGATGAATATTTGCTTCCATGTGGTTAAATCTAACAACCATGATATCAAGAAGAGAATAACATTGTGGGTTGACAATTACTAAGAAAAAACATTTCAAGTAAATATATGTGAAATGAGTGATATTTTAGCAAGTGTTAGGTATTCATATAAAGTCAGACTCTATTTTTATTACTAATATTTTTGGAGCAGACCAGGGAATGGTGTCGCACAATTGCCTTCATGTGCGACGTACTCCCTGCCCTCGTACAAGCAGACAACAACATGACAACAGCGAAGATTTTTCCAGATTCAAATTTTTGAACACTTTTATCTCTGTTAACCCGATTGACTTTTCTCCATTGGCTTTGTCATGATGAGGTCTTCGAAACTAGATCTCAAATCTTCAAGAATTGTATTCGTCGGGTTATTAGCCACTCAGTTGCCATAAATTTTACTTGGTTATCTACTTATACACTAATGTAGAACTTTGCTTCATGGTACTTTTATGAGTTGATGCCACTTTTTACTCACTCTCTAGCTACACATATCATTTCACCACAATGTGTAAAAAAAAGTCATTGTCTGGTAATTATGTTGTGGCAATTGTTCGCTCCTAACATGCATATGCTCTCTCTATATGAACAAAATCCCACTGGGACGCCGCCATACTGGGGCGCATGCGTGTGCGTGTATCCCACATAGAATTACTAATATTCTTTTTATTTGGTCAAATACATCAGAGTGTGCTTAACATATATGATATAAACACAACAAATACTTAGGACTTCAGCTACAAGATCATCTGGGTGTTTGTTGCTGTAAGTTAAATGATATCTTTACTCTTCTGAAATTTGAGGTGTTGGTGATGATGGCTCCACTTTGAGGATCATTATGGATTTTTGCATTGAAATACTTGTGTTTGGAGGATGTCATACACATATGTTGTTATCCTTGCATACATTAGGCAAGTTTATGGTTAATTATCTTTGGATGATTTATAGAACATTAAGTTTCATGTGCAATCGACTTACGTTTGTTTGTGGGTTTGGAATTTAAGCCATCATTTATTTGAGATTCATCATTGTCAGTTGGCTCGAAATAAGAATATGCACTTTAGATAACTCTTTAGTTTTTACTATGAGCTACTAGCAATAAATAATTAATAGTTGTTTCGCAGGGTTCTCTCATTGAGATGACAGGCCCTAAGAGGGGCATTAATATGCTCGGTGATGTTCTAGTTGAGTTTGACATGAGGATCAAGACAGGAGGGCAAAAAGAAGATAATGATCTGCAACTTATCGACGGTGTAGTAGAGTACAGCAAAGCAAATGCACCTTTTCGTCAATTCACAGAGCGCATTAATGGTAATTGTGGTGCGGTTGACATCACTTTAGCACGCGTTCCTGATGCAGTGGAGGCCACAATAGATGTTATCATATCAAAAATGCAGAGAGGATTCAATTTATCTCTCAGCTTGTTTGTGTTTATCGGTGGGTCACATAAGGAGATTGAGCTCCTTTGTGATATTATTGGTGAGTCGTGTGGTTTAACAAGAAGGCATGCGATTGCTGTACAGGAGGAGACTTGGATGTATTTGAAGTTCAAGGTAGGTCAGAAAGGCTCTAATTATAATGATGTAGAACGGTATTGTCAGTTCAAAGCAAACATTCATGGATGTGACTATCAAGAAATAATGCTTAAGCATGCCTCTATCTTGGTGAAGGTGAGTTGGTCGATCATACCATAAAGTTGGTGTTCCATATTCAAATTTGAGTTGGACTATTTGATCTTGCACTGAATACATGTCTAATTGGCACTGGATCAATTTCTTCAAGCTCTAAGCTCCCTTAGAATAGAGGTGAGATTTCTCTCACTTTGGTGTACATGATGTCCTTGGGTATTAATCATGTACGATGCACCGAAGAGCCCCATTTCTACCATTTCTAGGAAGCTTAGTATTTTTTTCTCTATCATCTAAAAAAGACATAAGGGCATCTACAACATGAAACGGCCTCATATCTATGGCATCTCCAACGGAGAACCCTACTTCGTCCGCATATGTATGTCTGGACCACATGGTTCGGGCACTTTTAGGCCTCTGACGTGGGTGTCTATACTGGGTCAGCCACAGATGGACATTCATAATCCCTTAGTCCGACCCCAAATCATGAGGTGCATTAGGGGAGTCCAAACGTGCGCCATGCGAGCGCTGGACCCATCCAAAATCATACCCGGAATCCATGATTTTCACACTAAATTGAAGCTTAATGCTTTGCCTCCCACATTCATGGGGCGGCAGTTTGCGTGGCGCCCGAAAAAGCCCCTCCCCCCACGGCTATAAAAAGCATGTCGTTGACAAAAAAACCTAGCTACGCCCATTTTCCTTCTTTCCCCATGCCTTCGCACTGCAGGCATGCTACATCCCCGTGATTTTCCCTCGCCACCTGGAACATACCTCGTGTAAGCCATGGCGCACCCCTCTAAGATGTACAAGCTAAGATGGTCGACTGGTCGTACCTCGCCTCGTAGCCCACACGACAACCCGCACAACAACCCGCCCTCCCCATCAATGGTGTATGTGGCGCCCGTGTTGCTGCCAAAGCAAGAAAGAAAGAGGTGCTCACTGACGGAGCTAAATCCGATAGATCTCGGGGTAGGGTATCCCTAGCTAGGCGTTTAGAAGCGATGGTAACAAGGACACTAGGTTTTACCTAGGTTTGGGCTCTTCGAGGAGATAATACCCTACGTCCTACTCTGCCGGTATTATTGCCGTAGGGTGTACAAAGTATAAATGTTCTACTATGAGAGCATGGCCGCTCGGTTTATATAGGTGGGGGGGGGGGGTCCTTGGGTTACAGGATTCTAGTCGGCTACTTACGAGGAGAGAGAGGCCTCCACGGATCCAGCGTCTTGGAGTATACGTCAAGTCTTTTTACATTTTTCTAGTAATTGTCATGGGTTTCTCAAAGTGGCCCAGGACAAAACCGACATGGAGGTCCTCGGCCCGGCTTACTAGGCTAGGAGTCGACATGGTGAGAGCTCCCCCAGATGGGACACTGTCATTAGCCCCTGAACCGGTCTTCAAGTCTGGCCGCACCTCGGCTCATTTGAATTGCATGTTTCTTTATCTTTAGACGCCAATCTTGAAACTAGTTCAACAAAAGCATCTTCTTCCCGATTTGAAGTCTACTGCCGAGCTGCATCCACATATCAATTGCAGTTTCCAGGGGAGGATAACTCACCAACAGAATCATTTTAATAACAATGAAGACTCTCGTGACAGAGGTACCTTTATTCCAACAACTTGTGTAAGGGCATATTTATCCCTCAGGTGTTTTGGTGATTGATTACAATGCATTTGCGGACTAATCGTGTGCCTTGAGTTTCTCATATTCTTCATCTCTAGGCACGAGACGGTTCGGTGCCCCTCGGAGACTATTGAAGTCGGCGTTGTTCTACGTTTCTCTTTGGTGGATTTGAGTCATAGGAGAGTCGTACTATTAAGAGGGGGTCCGCGTCGGAAAGGTTTGGGTGGAATCATCACGTACACTTGTTCCTCCTTTCCCTGCACTTTGGAGCTTCCCTTTGTTATCTTGGTTGTGCGGAAATCTGACGACTACTGTTGTACTTGCGGTAGTACCGCAAGTACAAGCGGTAGTACCGCTGTGTGTCACGGTAGTATCGCTCATCTGGAGCGGTAGTACCGCGACTCTTAGGCCTTGTGCCGCTCCGGTGCGGTAGTAGGGGCGGATGTAATTTTTTACATCCGCGCCCTCCACGGTAGTACCGCTCTTCCAGCGCGGTAGTACCGCGGGGGCCCACGGTAGTACTGCTCCCTAGGAGTCGTAGTACCGTGGCCCTCCTACCTAGTACCGCAGTGTCACGGTAGTAGGCGCGGATGTAATTTTTTACATCCGCACCCGCAACGGTAGTACCGCGCCTCGCGAGCGGTAGTACCGCGTCGGATTTTTGTACCACCTCAGCTTCAGCGGAAGTAGGCACGGATGTAATTTATTTCATCCGCGCCCTTCCCAGGTCGTGACTTTCCTGCCTTGCGGTAGTACCACAAGTCTGTGCGGTAGTACCGCGCAAGCGGTAGTACTGCCCCCTTGTCAGGCTAGTTCCGGCATGTGCTGCTGTCGCGGTAGTACTGTGGTCAGCCACGATAGTACCACGCGGCCTCGCGGTAGTACCGCGCCCCTGGAGCGGTAGTACCGTGTGTCGCGGGCTGAACATGTGGATAACGGTTGGATTTTTTCCACGACTATATAAGGGGTGTCTTCTACCTCTAGTTGACTACCTCTTCTCACTCTAAGATCCATTGTTGCTCCAAGCTCCATTTTCGCTCGATCTCTCTCCCTAGCCAATCAAACTTGTTGATTTGCTCGGGATTGGGTGACAAGGGCCCGATCTACACTTCCACCACAGGATATTTGATTCCCCCACTTATCCCTAGCGGATCTTGTTACTCTTGGGTGTTGAGCACCCTAGAAGGTTGAGGTCACCTCGAAGCCATACTCCATTGTGGTGAAGCTTCGCGGTATTGTTGGGAGCCTCCAAGTGTTGTGGAGATTGCCCCAATCTTGTTTGTAAAGGTCCGGTTGCCGCCTTCAAGGGCTCCAATAGTGGAATCACGGCATCTCGCATTGTGTGAGGGCATGAGGAGATTACTGTGGCCCTAGTGGCTTCTTGGGGAGCATTGTGCCTCCACACCGCTCTAACGGAGAAGTACTTCCCTTTAAAAGGAAGGAACTTCGGTAACACATCCTCGTGTCCACCGGCTCCACTCTTGGTTATCTTATCCCTTTACTTTTGCAAGCTTACTTGTGCTATATCCATTGCTTGCTTGTGTGCTTATTGTCTTTGCATCATATAGGTTGTCCACGTAGTTGCACATCTAGACAACCTATTTCATTGCAAGGTTTAAATTGTTAAAGAAAAGTCTAAAAATTGTTAGTTGCCTATTCACCCCCCCCTCTAGTCAACCATATCGATCCTTTCAATTGGTATCAGAGCCTCGTCTCTTTATTAAGGACTTTGCCGTCCGAAGAGTATGGTTGACACCAACGACGGTGCGGAGGAGCACTCCGGTGTGAATCCCGTCTCGTCTTCGGCCGAAGAGGGAACCTCGGTCTCTCGTGAGGAATTCAATGTGGCTTTAGACACATTGAAAACCTCCATGACGGCCGAGGTTAAAAGCATGTTTTCTGAATTCCTAGAGGGACTCAAACTATCTACCTCGCCAATGAAAATGGGTGATCCCATTAACAAGGTGACGGATGCTAACCCCGACAAGGGGGAAGCTAATAGTGAAAAGAGTCCGTCTACTAGTGGTAGAAATGGCACCGGCATCTTTGCCAATGTGGAACCCCCGGTGTATAAAGGACCGATCCCCTCTACTCATTTGAATCATGCCGGTCCTCCTCCTAAATATGTGAAAAATGAACATTTTGATTCTTGGGTTTATCGCTTCAAGCGTCATTTAAAACATGTGAATACTAACCTTTGGAGAATTATTGAAGAAGGTTTCTATCCTCATGATCCAAGCAACTTCACCCCTCGAGAAGAAGTGGACAATCAATTCAATGAGAGTGCTCTCTTCATCATCCAAGATGCAATCCTTCCCGAAGATCTCCTTCATCTTCGACCTCATGTCATGGCTAAAGAAGCATGGAAATGTGTCGAGCGTCTCTATCGAGGAAGTGCTAGCATTCAACGCTCCAACTACGAAGTGGTGCAAGATGAAGCTGATGAGTTTGCAATGAAAGAGGATGAAGAACCTCGTGAGCTCTTTCGAAGAGTGACCAAACTTGCGGTCGCACTCCGAGATCATGGGAGCAAGGACACGGATGACAACTGGATCAAGCGCAAGTTCCTCAAGGCCATGATGCCCTACAACAAGGCCATGTCCTCCGTCATCCGCCAAAGACCGGACTTCCACTCCATGACCTCTGGTGAAGTGTTGGATGAGTTTGTTGCAATGAGCATCTTGGACAAGACCGCCGACAATGCGGTGCTCCGTTCTCAAAGGGCAAAGAAGCCCAATCTTGCCTTGAAAGCCAAGGTTAGTGTGGAAGAAGAAGAAGAAGAGGAAGATGAGGAGAGCAACCCCGAGGACATGAAGTATGATTATCATGAGCACATGGCTCTTGCCTCAAGACAGTTTTGGAGTAAGAATACTACAAGACCCAACTTCAACAAGAACAACTCAAGTGGCCTCAAGGGGAAGCAACGAGTTAGAACTTGTTTCAACTGTGGCAATGTTAGCCATTTTGTTGCGGATTGTCCATACGAGAAGCGGGAAGACAATGGTGGCAAGTTCATTTGAAAAGACAAAGCCAAGTCCTTCCCCAACAAGAACAACTTCACCAAGAAGACTCCTTCTCGTGGGTTGGTGGTTCAAGAAGAATATCGTGAGGATGACGATGATGATGAAGATGGTGAAACAATGGCCATGGCATCCGTTGCCATTGTCACAACTCCTCGGGTGTCTCTCCTCGATGCACCTAACAAGAACATCACCGCCAAGTGCCTCATGGCTAAGGCCACCAACAAGGTAACCCCCAACATCAGAACCACCATTATTCCTAACCCTCCTTCAACGGATGACTTTGATAATGGTAAGGGGTCTAACGAGGAGATCAATGAATTTGAGTCCTTCATGAGTAAGCTCAAGGGCAAATCCAAGAAGCATTTCGTTGCTCTCTTGGAACAACTTGGTGAAGCCAATGACATGATCGAGGCTCATGAAGAAACCATCACTAAGATGGAAAGTCATAGTCGTGACTATGCCGATGAGATATCGGATCTCTCTAATGCTCTTGAGGAAGAGCGTGGGCATCGTTTGGCTCTTGAGGAGTCACACAATGATGGTCATGCTAAACTAAAGAAAGATCTTGATCATGCTCTTGTTGTGTCTCGTGTTCTAGCTTCCGAGAAGGCTAAACTTGGGGTTGATCATGTTAGACTCACGGAGGAGTTTGATGTACTTGACAAGGCCCACAAGGTCTTGAAAGGTGCTCATGCCACCCTCAAGGAGTCTCATGCTCAACTCCAAGTTAAGCTAACCAAGGAAAAGGCCACATTTCCTCACATGGTCTTAATTGATAATGCTAATGCAACTAACCCATGTTGTGAGCATGTGCATCTTGTGGAGGAAAATGCCAAGTTGAAGGAACAACTCGAGAAAGGTCTTGTGTCATGCATGCATACAAGGCGAGAAGAACCTAAATGACCTTTTGAGCAATCAAAAGGAAGTTGTGGGCAAGGAGGGAGTTGGGTTCGCACCCAAGTCCAAGAACAAGAAGAAGAACAAGGAGAAGAAGATCAAGACCAATTGACCTCCTCCGCTCACGCAAACCTTTGTGAAGGAGGGAGAAGGTGCTCCTAAGGAGAAGAAGAACAATGGGAAGAGTGGTGAAGCCAAAGAGCGCAACGCCATCTCTCCCAACAAAGCCGCGAATTTAACCCCTCTTATGTGTTGTGCCGTGCTAGTGATGGACATGTTTATGCTAAATTTGTTGGTTCTCCTTATGAGTACGTTGAATGGTCTATTTGGGTTCCTAAGACCCTTGTTACTAACATCAAAGGACCCATTACTCAATGGGTACCTAAAACCAAGCATTGATCTCTTGTAGGTGTTTGCTTCCGGTGGGGGATCATGGTTGCTCGATAGTGGAGCAACAAATCATATGACCGGGAGCAAGGACTTGGTGGTGGACGTGCACAAGATCCCATCTATGCCCACCAATGTTGAATGGGGTGATGCCTCACATTCTAAGGTATTGGGTCTTGGCAAGGTTGTCATTTCTCATGATCTAACGATCGAGAAAGTCATGCTTGTTGAGTCCCTTGCGTTCAATTTACTTTCCGTTCGTCAACTCGCACTCATGGGTTTTGCCACCTTCTTTGATATTGATACCGTGGCCCTCTTGTGGAGCAAGACTCTTAAAGTAGCCTTTGTTGGGCATGTCGAGAACGGTCTCTATGTGGTTAACTTCTCGGAGCAACCCACTAAGACCGTGACATGCCTAATGGCTAAAGTTTATGTGGGATGGCTTTGGCATCGTCGTTTAGCCCACGTCAATATGAGATCTTTGCAAAGTCTTCTCAAGGGGGACCATGTTCATGGACTAACGAATGTTAGTTTTGCCAAAGATCGTGTTTGCAGTGCTTGTATCGAAGGAAAGCTTCATGAGACGGCTCACCCTCCCACGACTATCATCTACTCGAAGAGACCCTTGGAGCTCCTCCACATGGACCTCTTTGGGCCCCCATCCTTTGATAGTCTTGGGGGTAGAAAGTATTGCTTGGTGATAGTGGATGATTATTCAAGATACACTTGGGTATACTTCTTCAAGAGGAATAGTGAGACTCAACAAACCGTCATCGACTTTGCAAATGAAGCTCAACGTCAACACAATGCAAAGATCTTGACAATAAGAAGTGACAACGGCACCGAGTTCAAGAACTACACCTTGGATGAGTTTCTTAGTGATGAAGGGATCAAGCATCAATATTCTGCACCATATACCCCTCAACAAAATGGTGTTGCGGAGAGGAAGAACCGGACGTTGATGGATGCGGCAAGGACCATGATGGCGGAGTTCAAGTCTCCATACAACTTCTGGGCCGAAGCCATCAACACAGCTTGTCATGCATCCAATCGGCTCTATCTCCGCAAAGGCTTGAACAAGACTTCGTATGAGATACTCACCGGGAACAAGCCCAATCTCAAGTACTTCCGGGTGTTCGGGTGTAAGTGTTTCATTCTCAAGAAAGGTGTTCGTTTGTCTAAATTCGAAGCTAGAGCTCATGAGGGCATATTTGTTTGTTATGCTACAAACTCTCATGCTTACCGTGTGCTCAACAAGTCCAACGGACTCATTGAGGAGACGTGTAACATAGAGTTTGATGAAAATAATGGCTCCCAAGTGGAGCAAAGTGGTACTTGTGATGTAGGTGATGAAATTCCTCGCCAAGCCATAAGAAGAATGGGTATTGGTCATATCCTACCCATTGAGGAACCCCTTGTGGCCGAAGGAGAAGGACAATGCTCCACTCAAGTGGAGCCATCACCTTCCCAAGACCCACACGCTTCCGAAGAACAAAGTGAAGGCCCTCACCTTCATGAACAAGACCAAGGGCAAGATCAACCTCAAGATGGTGGTGAACCTCTAAATGATGCCCAAGGTCAAGTTCTCCCCCTCGAGCAAGTTCAAGATCATGAGCAAGCTCAAGACGGCGCTCAAGATGATCAAGTTAACCTTCCTCCTTCCACACCCGAGGAGAAATTAGAGCATCGTGCCACGAAGATTGCTTCCAAACTCACCACCCAAGGCCATCTCATGGAAAACGTGGTTGGAAGCCTAAGAAAGGGGGTAAGCACTCGTAGACAATTAGCTAACTATTGTGAACATCATGCGTTTGTCTCTTGTGTTGAACCCCAAAAGGTCTTTGAGGCGCTCAAAGACTCGGATTGGCTCAATGCCATGCATGAAGAACTCAACAACTTTGAGTACAACAAGGTGTGGAGATTGGTGCCAAGACCTTCGGGGAACCACAACGTCATTGGAACAAAGTGGATCTTCAAGAACAAGCAAGATGCTCATGGGAACATCATTCGCAACAAGGCAAGATTGGTAGCACAAGGCTACTCCCAAGTAGAGGGCATCGACTACGGTGAAACCTTTGCTCCCGTTGCTCGTCTTGAATCCATTCGTTTGTTGATTGCTTATGATTCCCATCACAACTTTAAGTTGCAACAAATGGATGTGAAAAGTGCTTTTCTTAATGGTCCCATTAATGAGTTGGTTTATGTCAATCAACCCCCCGGGTTCGAGGACCCCTACTTCCCGGATCATGTGTATCAACTCGATAAGGCACTCTATGGCCTTAAACAAGCCCCACGTGCGTGGTATGACCACCTTACCGAGTTGCTACAAGATCGTGGATTTGAAGTAGGACAAATCGATCCCACTCTTTTTACTAAGAAGGTCAAAGGGGAGTTGTTTGTATGCCAACTATATGTTGATGATATTATATTTGGTTCTCCTAACAAAGCTTTCAATGAGGAATTTGCCGCTCTCATGACCTCCAAGTTCAAGATGTCTTCGATGGGAGAGCTGAAGTTCTTCCTTGGTTTTGACATCAAACAACGAAGAGAAGAAACCTTCATCAACCAAGCCAAATACACTCAAGACATGCTTAAAAGATTCAAGCTAAGTGATGTCAAGCCGGCTTCTACACCAATGCCCACCAAGTGACAACTTGACATCGATCCCAATGGTAAAGCGGTGGATCAAAAGGTATATCGCTCCATGATTGGCTCCTTGCTTTACCTTTGTGCATCTAGACCGGATATCATGTTGAGTGTGGGGATGTGTGCACGGTTTCAAGCCGCACCAAAGGAAAGTCACTATGTGGCGGTCAAGAGAATCTTTCGATATTTGGCTCATACCCCAAACTTTGGCTTATGGTACCCAAGAGGAGCAAATTTCAAGCTTGAAGGTTTCACGGATTCCGATTGGGTGGGGGACAAAGTGGATAGGAAGTCCACTTCCGGAGGGTGCCAATTTCTTGGTTGCTCTTTGGTAAGTTGGTCTTCCAAGAAGCAAAGTTGTGTGTCTCTCTCGTCCACCGAAGCGGAGTATGTGGCGGCCGGTAGTTGTTGTGCTCAACTCCTATGGATGAGGCAAACTTTAAAGGAGTACGGTGCCATTTGTGACAAAGTGCCTCTTTGGTGTGATAATGAAAGTGCCATCAAGATTTCTCTCAACCCGGTACAACACTTCAAGATGAAGCACATTGAGATTCGGTATCACTTCATCCGGGATCACATTAGGCGAGGGGAGATCGAGCTCAAGTATGTCAACACTCATGATAACCTTGCAGATATTTTCACGAAGCCCTTGGATGAAGCAAGATTTCGCGAGTTAAGGCATGAGCTAAATATCATTGATTTGAGCAATGTGACTTGAACCCATACACCCCCCACCACACTCATCGTGTTGTCTAGTTTAGGTGTAGGCATAGACATAGGGGGAGTGTTGTTCTCTCAATGAACTCTCCCTCCCCCCATCATGCATAAAGCGATCACCTCTTTCACATTAGCCATTTTTGATGGTACTTGTGCTTCAAAGACGAGTTTTGGTCATGGGCCCAAGGATAATTCTTCGCGGTGCCATACCATCCAACTCAAACATAGGTGGCTTCGGCCATCGCCCTCTCTCCTCGAGAGGCTTTGTCTCTTGGTAGTTTCTTGGTGTCTCTCTGCCTCTTGCTCTTGCGGTCTCGTGTGTGTGAAAAGTTTCTGTGCAAAGGCTTTTTCTTCTCGTGTTGAAACTTGCGGTGCCTTGAGCTCACGGTACTACTGCGGCCAGCTACGGTACTACCACAGCCAGCCACGGTACTACCGCTTGCGGGAGCACGGTACTACCGTCACCACGCGGCAGTAATTTTTTACTGCCGCCTGGATGAGCGGTACTACCGCCTGGCGTGGTACTTCCGCCCGAGCGGTACTACCGCGATGAATACGTGGTACTACCACGCCGGTTCGAGCGCGTGGGGATAAGGACAGGCAGGGGAGTTCTAACTCCCCATACCCATTCGCAGTCCTTTCCCACGTCGTCTCCTTCTCTCCCTCGCTCAAGAACGGAGCCGGCGTTCGTCGCCGGATCTCCTCGACCGGCTGCCCTCCCGTGATTCCGACCGGTGGGATCATTCCCCACCACGTGCTCTTGCTATGGACCAAGGTTTTTCCCCAACTCCCTCTCCATGTTGTTGGTGTTTGGTGTTTCTAGGTTTTGGGGGAGGCTTGTGTGTTCTTGAGATTCTTAGGCTTAATCTCTGCAAGAGTAGGATGAAGGAGCGTGGTATTGCATAGGATTTATACTTGTATTGTTGTCTTGCGCTAGATCTGATCACCGTAGCACCGCCGTTGTTTCGCGGTTCTTTTCAGATTCAAATCACCAGTTAGATCTGACGCGACGCGGTACTACCGCCCGTATGGCGCAGTACTACCACATGCATGGTACTACCGCCCTTCGGGAGCGGTACTACCGCACTCTGTGCGGTACTAAAATTCTACTTCCGCTCCAATCACGGTACTACCGTGACCTCGCACGGTACTACCGCGTTTGGAGCGATACTAATCTTTTAGTACCGCAGACAGTGGCAGTTCTACCGTGGCTCTCATCTATCGCATGCCAACTTTCTCGTATGCCTTCTATGTGTTTCTTGTGCTTTTTCGTGGCCTTTGCATTGATCTTTTCGTGTCTTTGGTGTTTTGCGTGTGTGTCTCAGGTGGTGGCTCTCGCCGGTCCAACCCCAGTCGTGACACTGGCTCCAAACGTCTGCGCAACCAAGGTGAAGTACCAGAGGGCTCGTCTGCCTCCAAGCGAAATGTCAAGCACTCAGCTAGCAAGCACAAGGAGCCCACTAAGGGCATGGATGAGATAGCCCAAGCTGATTATGTCCGTCTCAGGCAGCTTCACCCTTATGTGCACCCGCGTTCCACTGTCAGAGGCTATGAGCTGTTCTGGAACAAGCAACAGACCAACATCTATCTGGATGTCATCAAGAACAAGCAGAATACCTATGTGGAGGTGAAGTGGATTGATATGCATCACATGAGGAAGGACAAGTTCCGTGACTACTTTGGAGAGGCTCTGGACTTGGTGGAGCAGTTTGGCATTGAGCATGTGTTAACCTTCCACCTCGACTATGACCCTGAGCTTATCTATCAGTTCTTTTCCTCAGTCTACTTTCACTCCAATGAGGAACGGAGGATGACCTGGATGACCAATGGCCGTACGCTGTCTGCTACCTGGAAGGAGTTCATGGATCTTCTCCAGGTTCCTGATGTTGGGCTCAACTCTTCAGTGGGTGTTCGCCCCCATGCCAATGCTGAGTCTGCCAAAAAGGACAGGCTTGCACCATTCATGGTTGAGAAGGTGCTCGCCAATGGCAAGACAACTTTGGTGCTCAACTCTTTTCTGGATATCATGTATCGCATCTTCCGCAACTCCTTGTTTCCTCGCATCGGTGACAAAGACAAGGTTCATGCCTATATGGTGGACATGATGCTCATCTGCGAGGAGGCTCGTTCGTCTCAGTCTCAGCCACTTGATGTCTCACACATCATGTGGTGTGAGCTCCGGTTTGCAGTGTTCAACCGCAAGGTGCCTATCTATGGGCCCTATCTGTTTCTGCTGATTTGAAGACTTGGGAGAAGATGTTCCCTGATGAGGAGTTTCTTGCTCCAGACTGGGTTCGCCATGAGCCCATCTGCCTGCGTATCAAATTCAACTGGGCCAACACCACTACTCGTGCCGAGGCGACTGCTGCTAGGGCTGCTGTTGATGAGGAGGATGCTGGCGCCGAGGATGTTGCTGAGGGCCGTCCTGCTAGGCCTTCCCAGAGTGCCACTATGCCATCATGGGCCAAGAAGCTGAAGGACAAGATGAAGACTCTTTTCTGCATGCAAGCCAAGGGGCAGTACAGGACTCACGTGGCGTCCAAGGAGAGTCGTCGCCGGGACAACAAGATCTTTGCAGCTCTATGGTGAGGCAGTGTCTGGCGAGTCTGAGGAGCACATCACTCCAGAGGCCGAGTGGATGGAGAAGCAGGGCTACAGGTGGACTGAGTCTGAGGAGGATGTCGAGGAGACCATCCCTGCTGCCGAGGAGACCGACGGAGAGGCTTGGGACAAGTTCTCTGCTTGAGCCACCTCTTGTGTGTAGGTGTCCTCTCTACCTTTTTGGCGTCTCGATGCCAAAGGGGGAGAGAGTGTAGGGATTTGCGAGTGTGTCGTGTGTTTGCTGCTTTCTCGTTTGAACTATTTGCTGCTTTCTCGTTTGAACCTCGGGAGCTTTACTTCGTATGGTGTAAGACATATGCACTCTATCTATCCTAGCGAGCTTGTGTTATATTGTGCTATCTTTATGCTATGCTATGCTTATTATCATGCCTTGGTCTCTAAAATATAGGGGGAGTGTTGATCCTAGTCTGTGTGCTATGCAGTCCAAAGCATTCATCTAAAGTGCACACATCTAGGGGGAGCCTGTCTATATTTTAGAGAGGTGGGGTTTGCCCCTGCTCTAAATTATCTTATCTATATGCAAATCCCGTGTTGTCATCAATCCACCAAAAAGGGGGAGATTGTAAGGGCATATTTATCCCTCAGGTGTTTTGGTGATTGATGACAATGCATTTGCGGAATAATCGTGTGCCTTGAGTTTCTCAGATTCTTCATCTCTAGGCACAAGACGGTTCGGTGCCCCTCGGAGACTATTGAAGTCGGCGTTGTTCTACGTTTCTCTTTGGTGGATTTGAGTCGTAGGAGAGCCGTACTATTAAGAGGGGGTCCGCATCGGAAAGGTTTGGGTGGGATCATCACGTACACTTGTTCCTCCTTTCCCTGCACTTCGGAGCTTCCCTTCGTTATCTTGGTTGTGCGGAAATCTGACGACTACTGTTGTACTTGCGGTAGTACCGCAAGTACAAGTGGTAGTACCGCTGTGTGTCACGGTAGTACCGCTCATCTGGAGCGGTAGTACCGCGGCTCTCAGGCCTTGTGCCGCTCCGGTGCGGTAGTAGGGGCGGATGTAATTTTTTACATCCGCGCCCTCCACGGTAGTACCGCTCGTCCAGGGCGGTAGTACCGCGGGGGCCCATGGTAGTACCGCTCCCTAGGAGTCGTAGTACCGTGGCCCTCCTACCTAGTACCGCAGTGTCACGATAGTAGGCGCGGATGTAATTTTTTACATCCGCGCCCGCAACGGTAGTACCGCGCCTCGCGAGCGGTAGTACCACGTCAGATTTTTGTACCACCTCAGCTTCAGCGGAAGTAGGCACGGATGTAATTTATTTCATCCGCGCCCTTCCCAGGCCGTGACTTTCCTGCCTTGCGGTAGTACCGCAAGTGTGTGCAGTAGTACCGCGCAGGCGGTAGTACTGCCCCCTTGTCAGGCTAGTTCCGTCCTGTGCTGCTGTCGCGGTAGTACTGTGGTCAGCCACGGTAGTACCGCGCGGCCTCGCGGTAGTACCGCGCCCCTGGAGCGGTAGTACCGTGTGTCGCGGGCTGAACATGTGGATAACGGTTGGACTTTTTCCACGACTATATAAGGGGTGTCTTCTACCTCTAGTTGACTACCTCTTCTCACTCTAAGCTCCATTGTTGCTCCAAGCTCCATTTTCGCTCAATCTCTCTCCCTAGCCAATCAAACTTGTTGATATGCTCGGGATTGGGTGACAAGGGCCCGATCTACACTTCCACCACAGGATATTTGATTCCCCCACTTATCCCTAGCGTATCTTGTTACTCTTGGGTGTTGAGCACCCTAGACGGTTGAGGTCACCTCGAAGCCATACTCCATTGTGGTGAAGCTTCGCGGTATTGTTGGGAGCCTCCAAGTGTTGTGGAGATTGCCCCAATCTTGTTTGTAAAGGTCCGGTTGCCGCCTTCAAGGGCTCCAATAGTGGAATCACGACATCTCGCATTGTGTGAGGGCGTGAGGAGATTACGGTGGCCCTAGTGGCTTCTTGGGGAGCATTGTGCCTCCACACCGCTCTAACGGAGACGTACTTCCCTTTAAAAGGAAGGAACTTCGGTAACACATCCTCGTCTCCACCGGCTCCACTCTTGGTTATCTTATCCCTTTACTTTTGCAAGCTTACTTGTGCTATATCCATTGCTTGCTTGTGTGCTTATTGTCTTTGCATCATATAGGTTGTCCACGTAGTTGCACATCTAGACAACCTATTTCATTGCAAGGTTTAAATTGTTAAAGAAAAGTCTAAAAATTGTTAGTTGCCTATTCACCCCCCCCCCTCTAGTCAACCATATCGATCCTTTCAACTTGGAAACCCCGTCCTCCAGGTTCACCGACGACGACCTCCAAGCATCTCCCTGGAGCAGCCAATTCATTACTTCCGGACTTAATAATCGTCCACCGAAATGTTAATACACGCGGATGCGTATGGGGGAGAGAGGTGTACCTCAAGGTTAGCCTCAGACTGGAGGGCAGCGAGCATGAGGGGGAGGCCGTTAAACTCGAGGAAGGCGGCGATGGCGGTCAGGACCCGTGCGTCTGGGGAAGGGGACGCCTTAGTGGCGGCTCCCTTGCTCTTGCTCTTCTTCTTATTGACCTCCTCCTTGGCCATGGCGACGACGGGGGTGGAGGGTAGGGAGGTGAGTGCGACTTGGCAGGGGGTGAAGAGCATCAAAGAGGGGGAATGCTAAGGTTTGGTGGTCGGGGTTTATACATGGAGTCAGGACTTGGGTTGGACATGGGTGCCAGGGACTGCCTACCGAGTTGCTTGGCAGCGTAGAAGTTGGGAGCCTTGCACTGCTCCAGCCAGGACAACGTCTGCACGGACGGCGACAGCAGTGGCGCCCCGTGTCCTAGGCTCCGCCCTGCACCACGTCCACTACTGGCACCACACCCGCCCATGCACGTCCACTGTGATGACCACCACCTCTGCCTTCGTCGGCCTTTTGCTTCTTGAGAGGCATCGCCTTTGCCTTTGCTTTGAGGCGGTGGTTCTGTCGTGTCGCCGAATTGATCTTCCGGACGAGCGCAATCGCCTGACCACCACCGTCGCCTCTGGCAGCTTTTTGTATGGGTCCATGCGGCGGCGTTGGCGACAAAGGGCGAGAATATGGTTGGAGAGCGGCATGATGGAAGAGGGGAGTATTGAAAAGGGGGGATTTTGACGTGCAAACAGTGCGACCAACTACAAAAGCACGGGTCCGCCTCAATTTTTGGTGGGTCTAGGGTGTCGGAGTCCTACGTGGCTGGTGCCCGGGCTCCCGCATAGCCCCCTGATTTGGTTCCGGTTTGTGGGAAAACAACGGTCTGGACTGCTCCGCGGATCGATAGAGGACGCCGTTCGATGGCTTGCGAGGTCCAGACAGCTCGGTCGGAATGGATGCGGGAGGTTCGGGCATCAGCGTTGGAGATGCCCTCAGTTCCAAACTTCAAGCAAAGTGATCATGTTGCCAAGAGGCCACTACATCTGGACCACTGGACTTCGCTAATGCCTTTAGCGATCCATTGCAAACGCAATTCAAGGACCAGAGGAAGTACCAAAAGGCAGGGTACGTGCCAGTTAGTTAGAGCATCTCCAATAGGTCCACAAAAATTTCGTGCCCTAAAATAGTTTTAGCGCCCCACTGTAGCACTTTCAGTGTGCCGGACCCAACATTGCTTTAGCAGATGCACAAAAACGCGCGCTCAAAAAAACACGTAGTGTAAATTGTGAAGCGTGCACAATTCGGCGCCTCAAATTTGCAGCTTTTGATAGCGTTTTTCAGCGCGTGTCCAACCCTTTTTGCGAGCGCACTGTTTTACAGCTGCTGTTGGAACTGTCCAGTGTCAAAAAACTCGAATTTTAGCGCGCGGCCCAGTTTTTGGCGCGTGTTGAAGATGCTCTTAGCATAAGCTCAATTTGTTTCGTGGCAACGCAGGCATGCATGAGATTTATGTGCAGTACTATTCCTACATACGCTTTTTGTACACGCTGTCCTCCTCAGTTTGAAAACCTTCTCTTCCCTTTTCTACCACTTCCATCGTGCCGACAAGAGCAACTGTCTGCCAAAAACCGATCGTGTGGCCCATATCTTAGCCGGGAGAGATGGATTAGTACCACAGTATAAAAATTAGCCATGCCTTTTGGCTTTACTAGCTTTGAGCGGCCGTGCATGGCATGGCGCGCGGGAGCTGGCTCAAACTGATCATAGCTCGTTTTACTTCAACACACACAAACTCGCCGTATTTCCTGTGGGATCTTATTGGAGAGTTGAGCCGGCTCTCCTTTTGTTGTCCTGCCTTGACTAGAACAAGAGGACTCAATCAGGTTACATGAAGCGTCAGTCAATCAAATTTCAGTGTCTCGTGAACTAAAATTCATATTCTTGCTGCAGATTGGCATCTTTCGCCTAATAAGTTAGCCTAGCTTTCTTTTACTAAAAGCGTTGGATAGAGATAGCATTTCTTTAGTTTGTGATACTTCATTCACGAGCTTTGCTTTTTTTGCTACGTCAACGGACGAATACGGAGGCTTTACGGGCCTGGCTGCTCACCCCACCAGTTGAAATCAGGGGGCCCGATTAATTAGGAGGGAAAGATTATTTACCCCAATCACAAAAGGACAAGTCGGCTGGTCCGTAAAATCCGGTTGATTTGGTCCGTGTGTCTAGCATTTTTGCTTCATTCACACTCTATTATTCAGATTTTTATCTTTTGAACAATTCTCTGCTTTTTCATTAAGACTTCTTCTTCGGTACAACCCATGGACACATCAATGAATGAGATCTATCCATACCCCTTCATAACAAAAGGTAGGATGGTTTTTCTAAAAAATACGTCGCGGGGATCTGTCACGTTCCGAGTCCATCTTGGGCCGGCCCATTAGTGAACATGTACATTAGCATAGATCAAAAAAGCTAATAGCCACCAGAACCATCCAGGGTTAATGATATTTGCGTAGTGCAGTTATTTATCACCCAGAACGGATGTATTGTAGGAGTTTTTTTTACTATAAATACTGTAGCAGATCAAAATTGGTACTGTACATCTGTGCCGGACATTCTAGCTAAAGCGCTTTTTATAGCCAAAAAAACTAATGTGATTTTTCATCTTTTGGAATATTTTTCGAAAACATGAATATTTTTTAAGATACAAAACGTTTCTCAAAATTTGGACTTCTTTTGGAAACACATTTCTTTTCAAATTTCCGAACCATTTTTTATGAAAAATACTTTGATTTTGTGTATATATTTGAAATTTTAAGAACATTTTCTCAGAATTGTAAACATTTTTCTGAAACTACAAACATTTTTTAGAAAAGATGAATAATTCATCACATTTGTGAATATTTTCTTGAAAACATAAACAATTTTAAATATCCAATTTTTTTTGAAAAAACGCAAATACTTTTTCAAATTGGCGAGCATTATTTGAAAACAGAAACAATTTTTCATATTTACGAATATTTTTTCAAATATACTACTCCCTCCGTTTCAAAATATAGTGTGTTATCGGTTTCCGTGTTTCAACTTTGACCATAAATTAACCAACGAGACCGACTGCGGCGGGAGCAAAAATTATATAATTAAAAAAAAATTGAATACAAATTAACTGGTATAATTTTTACTCCCGTCGCAGTCGATCTTGTTGGTTAAATTTATGGTCAAAGTTGAACCCCGGGAAATGTGCGCGCGCTATATTTTGGAACGGACGGAGTAACATTTTCTGAAAACATTTCTTATTTTCAAGGGGCTAAGCGTTTTTTTGTTGCAATTATTTTCGTTTTTCTATTCTTTTGATTAATTCATTTTCTACTTTCGAACTTCATTATTCTTTATGAAACTTGTCCAAAAATTTGAAAAATTGTTTTGCATAACATAAATGTTCTTGTTTTCAAATATTGTTTACATTCTAACAAAAATATTCTGGAATTTCATAAAATGTTCCAGTTTACAAAAAAATATCGCAAATTTAAGAAATGAATGCGTTTCAAAAAGTTGATAGTTTTTTTTAAAGTACGTGGTTTGCCATTTTTGTTGTAAATTTTCATCATTTTTTTGTAATTTGTTAACAATTTTGGAAAAAAAAGTGTTCAAGTTAGTAAAATTTTCATACACACCAAAATTGTTGACAAATTTCAAGAAATTGTTTGGAAAAAAATAAAATGTTTATGTTGACTGATAATGACAGGAGTTACAAATAAACTCATCTAACTTGTATATTTTAGGCTATGGATAAATGAACCCCGCTTCTTGTAAGAGGCTGGCATGGACATATGAGGCATCCATGCCAGGTTTGAAGGACTTCCGACCCGCTTTACATGTTGTGACACGTCCGACCATTTATGGGCCTATTTTCACCGAGAAAACTCTAGAAAATGCAAAACTTTTCAAAAATCTAAACAACTTGGTACTGTGCCTTGAATTGGTCATAGAACCTTGTGAAAAATATTTAAGGTTATTTGACGGATGTCGAAAAACAAAGAGCTTTCAAACGGACCCTTCTGCCCTATCCGAACACCCTCCATTGAACATAGTCTATTTTTGACATCCCTAGAATGAACCCCACTTTTGCAAGAAGGTAGGCATGCCCATGGTAGGCACATGCCTGGTTTGGATGATTTTCGACACCATATGCAAGTGGTGACACATCCGGTCATTTATCCGTCTTCTTAACCAAGAAAACTTCAGAAAATGCAAAATTGGGCGAAACCAAAACAATGTGGCATGGTGTCTTGAATTTGTCATACAAGTCCATGAGAAATGGAGCCATGTAAGGGATGTCAAGAAATGAGGTGCTCCCAAGCATACTCTTTTGACAAGTCCCAACTTTTGCAAGCAAGTCGGCATGCCCATTTTAGGCATACATGCCTGGTTTGAATGACTTCCAACGCAGACTTCCAACGGAGTATGCACGTTTCGACATTAATCGTCTTTTTTCACCGAGAAAACTCCAAAAAACGCAAAACTTGGCAAAAACTCAAAAAATTGGCATGCTGCCTTGAATTGGTCATACAATGCCATCAAAAATGGGCTCATTTAAGGATGTCGACAAATGAGGTGCTCTCAAATAGATCCTTCTGGCCTATTCGAACACTCTTCATTGAACATCGTATTTCTTTGGAAATATCAGGACTGCCCCCAACTTTTGCAAGCAAGTGGGCATGCCCATGTTCGGCATCTATTCTGGTCTGAATGACTTCCGACACCGTATGAACGTTGCGACATATTCTGTCATTAATTGTTATTTTTCACCGAGAAAACCTTAGGAAATGCAAAACTTGTTGAAACCCAAACAACTTGTCATGATGCCTTGAATTGGTCATATGAGGCCCTTGAAAATGATTGGAGTAATTTCGAGGATGTAGAGAAATAACATGCTCTCAGACGGAGCCTTCTGCCCCAGAACACACTTCGTTCAACATGGTCTATTTTTATACATCCTTGAAATGGTCCCAACTTTTGCTACCAGGTGGGCATGCCCCTCATAGGCATCCATTCCAAGTTTGAACAATTTTCGACACCGTATGCAAATTGCGACACGTCTTGCCTTTTTTCTGCATTTTCTTACCGAGAAAACTCTAGAAATATACAAAACTCGTCAAAAACCAAAACAACTTGTCATGGTGCCTTGAATTGGTCATACGAGGCCATGAAAAAAATTAGGGCCATTTTAAGGATGTCGGAAAACAATGTGCTCTCGGACAAACCCTTCTGGCCAACCTAAACACCCTCCGTTGAACATGGTGTTTTCGCGGACATCCTTGAAATTACCACAACTTTTGCCACCACGTGGACATGCCCATGGTAGGCATCCATGGCAGGTTTGAACTACTTTGGACACCATATGCAAGTTGCGACATGTCTAGCCATTTATCGACCTTTTTTGACCGAGAAAACTTTAGAAAATGCAAAACTTGTCAAAAACCCAAGCAACTTGGATTGGTGCCTTGAATTGGTCATGCAAGGCCATGGGAAAAAAATTGGGGGCATGGATGCATACCATGGGCATGCCACCTATTCACAAATGTTGGGGTCATTCAAGAATTTCCAAAAAAACACCATGTTCAACGTAGCGTGTCTGAGTAGTCATCCATGCTAGGTTTGAAGAAAAAAAGTATTTAAAATCATAATTTATATAGATACTTCAAACTGCAAATTTAGAACACTTTTTTGATATAATTTATTTAGTCTCATTTCTAAAAAATGTTTTGGAATTTAAGTTTTTGTCCGTGTTCTCAGAAAATGATTGTTTTCACAATTTTGACATTCTGAACAATTTTTTAAAGACACAAACATTTTATGAAATTACCTTACAATTCTTGAAAATGCAAATATTTTTTACTTTATGAACAAAATTTGGAAATAATGAACTATTTCGAATTTTGAAAAAAAATTGAAGGCACGACCATTTTTTGAAAAATAAAAAAGAAACGTAGTAGGAAATGGAATATAAGTAAATAAAACGAAATTATGGAAAAAAGACCAGTTCAGAAAGTGTTCCTAAAATCTTTTTAATATTCCCAGCCTGTCTGTTACTTATTGCGTCTAGCTTTATATTGTTCCACAAAGGCGTGCTATCGCAGTGGTTGTGGATGTTGTTAAAGTTTTAACTTTTTTTTGAGACAACCTCGCCAAGTTCTTTATTAATCCATCACCACAGTTAGAGGGACGAACGAGAGATTCCCGGGATGTCCTAACCAAACATGGCGGCCACCACCGAGATTAAGAGTATGCTTCGCTAAGTTGTGAGCTTCGACATTCGAGCTCCTAAACTCATGACTAAAATTACAGAAATCAAAAGACATAGAATGATCTATTATTTCATGAATAATTGCTCCATAGCTCGCTGCATTTTCCTTCTTGACGTCCTCGACCACCCCTTTGCAGTTTGATGCTACATGGATCCTCCGAAGATAGAGGTCCTTCGAGAGAGCCAATGCTTCCCTTATCGCCAGTGCCTCGAGGGTTTGTGGATCAGCGATATGTTTGAAAAAAAGAGTTGAGGCTCCCATGTAGGCCCCTTCTTGATCCCTGCAGACGGCTCCAACAGCAACATAGCCCCGTCGAGATACAGCAGCGTCAACATTAACCTTTGCGGCTCCTTCGTGTGGTTTTACCCAGCGAGTAGACCTCGCTATTGCCGCACCCCTTGGTCTCTGGTGCCTGGGGTTCATAAACTGGAGATCCCCCAAGTAGCTGTTGATGAATCTGTTGATGGAGTGCGGCGTCTGGTAAATATCTTCATGAATACCCTTCCGTCAAGCTTTCCAGATCGCCCAAAGAGTTACAATGAGCCTTTGAAATAGATCTGCAGGTAATATTGCATGTATCTCAAAAAGCAAGTCCTTGGCTTTATTATCCATCCGCTCAATCATTGGTTCTAGGAGATCCTCCGGGGCAAGCGCCCAAACAGTAGCAGCCGATGGACAGCTCAGCAATGCGTGCTTCCATGTATCTCTTCCCCCACATAGTAGGCATGTGTCTTCTGTTGTCATGTGTCGATGCTTCAGGACCTCTCCGCACGGCATAGAATGTCTGGCAAGGCGCCAGACAAACATCCTCAGTTTGGATGGAACCTGGATATGCCATATCATGCTCCACTTGTTGCTATCAGCTTGTTCGAATGAGGACCCCCCCTCTTCCTGTAACCACGCTTCTCGGTTCTTCTTAGTCCGCAAGACCATACGATAAGCGGAACGAACACTGAAATTGCCTCGTGTCTCCTCATGCCAAGCCCAAAAGTCGGCGACTCTACGTGTGCATAGCGGTATCTTCAGAATCTCAACAGCGTCAAAAGGTGTGAAGATAGACCTTATGTAGTCCTCATTCCATGATGCCATTGGTGCATGGATCAACTGCGCCACCCTGGTGGGGGGGGGGTTCTGAATTAGTGATCTGATGGGCCTCTTATAACTATCCCTAGGGATCAAATTATGCAGCCAAATAGTTGTAGTCTCCCCATCCCCAATCCTTCGAACAATCCCATGTGCTAGGATATCTCGACCATCGAGTATTGCTCTTCAAATTTGAGAAGGGTGAGAACCAAGCTCTGCATCCAACAAAGTGTTTTGTGGAAAATATATCGCTTTCAGCATACGTGTACTAAGAAATGACTCTTCCGTCAAAGTCCTCCATGCTTGACGTGCTAGCAGTGCCAAATTGAAGATCTCCAGGTCACATAAACCCAGCCCTCCCAAATGTTTGGGCCTGGTCATGACATCCCACGCCACCCAGCTTGGCTTTCTCCTTCCTTGCTTGCTACCCCACCATAATTGCCTTATAATGGAGGTTATATTTTCGCACAGCCCCCTCGGCAACCTGAAGCACGACATAGAATAGACTGGTATAGCCTATGCTACAGACTTGATCAAAATCTCTTTACCTGCCGATGACAGGAGCGTCTCCATCCATCCCTTTATCTTTTCCCATACACGGTCCCTCAAATATCTGAAAGTACCATTTTTCGAGTGGCCAACATCAGTAGGCATGCCCAAGTAGCGACTCAACGATTCATTTTGTACCTGCAACTTGTTCTTGACAATATCCCTTACAGGTCCTGGACATCCTTTGCTGAAAAAAATTGAGGACTTCTCATTATTAATCCTTTGTCCCGATGCACTACAATAAGTAGCTAGCAGGTTCGACACCGCTAAAGATCCCTCCCCACTCGCCTTGAAAAGTAGCAGGTTGTCATCTGCAAACAAAAGGTGGTTAACGGTAGGAGCCGTTGGGGCCACCTGAATACCTGCCAATGATGACTAAGAACTGGTTTCGAGTAGGCACGAAAGGCCCTCTGCTGCTATCAGGAACAAATAGGGGGAGATTGGGTCTCCCTGCCGAATACCTCTTGTAGGTTTGAAAGGTTCGAGCTTCTCTCCATTGAATAAAACCGAAAAGGATACTGATGAGACCATACCCATAACAATATCAATCCACTGTGTTGTAAAACCCAGCTTGGTCATGATAGCCCTCAAATATGTCCACTCCACCCCATCATAGGCTTTCATCATGTCCAACTTCAAAGCGCGGAAACTGTTTGTTTTTTATCTCGAGCGCTTCATGAAGTGTAAACACTCATAAGCAGAAATAATGTTGTTAGTTATAAACCTTCTAGGTACAAAGGCGGACTGCTCTTCTGATATGATGTCCGGCAGAATTACCTTTAACCTATTAGCAACCACCTTCGAAGCAATCTTATATAGAACATTGCAAAGACTTATAGGCCGGAATTGAGACAATACTGTTGGGTTCGTTACCTTAGGAATCAACACTAGTACAATATCATTGATGCACTCTGGGCTCTCCTCTCCATGGACTATTCTCAGAACAATCCTTGTGACCTCATCCCCGCACACGTCCCAATGGCGCTGATAGAAGTGAGCGGGAAAACCGTCCGGGCCTGGGGCTTTGGTTGGGAACATCTGGAACAAGGCCGCCTTAACCTCCTCATTGGTGTACGGAGCGCAAAGTAATGTGTTCATCTCATCTGTCACCTTGCGCGGTACATGGTTCAGAACTTCGTTCATATTCTGAACACCTTCAGACTGGTATAAGGCTTGGTAAAAACTGTTGGCAAGCGCCCGCTGTCGGTGTCAAAACCGGCGGATCTCGGGTAGGGGGTCCCGATCTGTGCGTCTAGGCGGATGGTAACAGGAGACGAGGGACACGATGTTTTTACCCAGGTTCGGGCCCTCTTGATGGAGGTAAAACCCTACGTCCTGCTTGATAAATATTGATGATGTGGGTTACAAGAGTAGATCTACCACGAGATCAAGGAGGCTAAACCCTAGAAGCTAGCCTATGGTATGATTGTTGTTCGTCCTATGGACTAAAGCCATCCGGTTTATATAGACACCGGAGAGGGCTAGGGTTACACAGAGTCGGTTACAAAGGTAGGAGATCTACATATCCGTATCGCCAAGCTTGCCTTCCACACCAAGGAAAGTCCCATCCGGACACGGGACGAAGTCTTCAATCTTGTATCTTCATAGTCTTGGAGTCCGACCGATGATGATAGTTCGACTATCCAGACACCCCCTAGTCCGGAACTCCCTCAGTAGCCCCTGAACCAGGCTTGAATGATGACGAGTCCGGCGTGCATGTTGTCTTCGGCATTGCAAGGCGGGTTCTCCCTCCGAATAATTCATAGAAGATTGTGAACACCAGGATAGTGTCCGGCTCTGCAAAATAATTTCCACATACCACCGTAGAGAGAATAATATTTACACAAGTTCAATCTGCTGACGTATTTGATGGTGTGATGTCACACCATTACCAAGCCTTTACTCAAATTATTTTTATTATACCACCTCAGCGCGTTTAGCGAATCGGTTTCCTTGGCACGTCTTGTCGAAGCAGAGATCGTGTTCCCCTTATTCCGGGATTCCCATTAATACTGACGTGGGTAACCCAACTGCGCCATTGATTGCGGCGCTTGGGGGATAAGCGAGTTTTATCAGGCCGGTGGGGATGCATGTTCGCGTCCACCCATATAAGGGGATAAAGATCCAACCCTTTCACCTGCGCCTTTTTCCTCCTTGGCTTATCCATCTCTGCGAACTCGAGCTCCAGCGCCCAAGCCCGCACATCTTACCTCGACCTTCTCCAAATATGTTCGGAGCAGGAGGCAAGTGGATGGCCTCCTCCGTCACGGAGGGGCAGATCCAGAGGCTGCGCAATGCCGGATACTTGTCCAGCGACATCGCGCATCGGCTCCCCATTGAGGGAGAGCTCATCCCCACCCCCAAGCCCCATGAGAGGGTAGTATTCCTTCCCCATTTCCTCTGCGGACTGGGCTTCCCGCTCCATCCCTTTGTCCGGGGGCTCATGTTCTACTACGGCCTGGATTTCCACGATCTGGCCCCGAATTTCATCCTCAACATCTCGGCGTTTATCGTCGTGTGTGAGGCCTTTCTCTGCATCCAGCCCCACTTCGGCTTGTGGCTCAAGACCTTCAGTGTCAAGCCGAAGGTTGTGAAGGGCACCCAAGCGGAGTGCGGAGGTGCCATGGTGGGCAAGATGTCCCACGTTACGTGGCTGGAGGGCACCTTTGTGGAAACCATCAAGGGGTGGCAATCGGGGTGGTTTTACATCACCAAGCCGCGTGACCCTAACTGGGCAGCGGCCCCCGAATTCAGATCCAGCATCCCCACACGGCTCACCTCCTGGAAAGAGAGCGGCCGGATTTGGGGCGATTCAGAGGAGCTGACCGGACTCCAAGCCTGCGTCCAAATGCTGGTGGACAAGAAGCTCAAGCTTGTCAACGTGGTCCAGGTCATGCTCATCCGCCAGATTCTCCCGTGCCAACAACGGGGTTTCAATATGTGGGAGTTCGATCCGGCGCAGCACCAGACTTTGAATAGGCTCTTCGACACTACATACGAAGAGGTCTAGAAGGTGTTGTTCAAGGGCGCCGAGGCTCCCGCATCCGCTACCGAAGATCGCGGATTCAGCTTGGAGCGTCCAGCTGATGAAGTAAGTTATTCTGTCCTTTAGGGGACACTTGTTTTCCATAGTTTGACTCTATGCGGGATCTAAACTCCCTTTCCTTTGACGGGACTGGCTGAAGAAGGCCGCACAGGCTATCTGTCCGGACCCATAGCCAGAGGACCCAGTGGACGCCCGTTTGACAGGGCTACTGGCTCCGGCATCCCATGTGGTGCCAGAGAAGAAGGCCACGGGGACTCGGAAGAGTTCCCGTTTTCAGGTGCTATCGGATGATGAATCCGAGGCCGACTCCTCTCACCAAGGTGAGGAGGAGAAGAAGAAAGCATCTTCCCCAGCGGGGGGAGGAAGAAAAGGAAGGCCTCCCCAACAAGGGAGGTCGAAGGGTCCAAGAGGGGAAAAACTCTTCCCCCGGACTGCTCCGCCAACGCCAGTGACGACGACGAGGACTGGCCTCCAAGGGCCAAGCCTCTGGCGAGATCGTAAGTATCCGGACTCCCGAATAACTTCAAGGTTTTCATTTTCTGCCACATCATGTCTTTCTAATGCCGCATACAACCCAGCAGTCCGCCTAAGGATGATCTTCCCACTTCGTCGAGCGGGTCCTTAAGGGCGTCGGATATGGATTCTCTTCCGACTGCCTCCACCCCCCGTGATGCGGATGATGCCGAGGTGGGATCCCAGGAAGGGACCCACCAGGAGGAGAGGGCCCCGGAGGTGTCGCAGGACAACCTCCCGGACTTTGCACCGGACTCAGCCCCAGAACCCACAGTGGCTCCGTAGTCCGGCGGGCGACCCCTTCGCAAGAAGGACAAGACCGTAACGCCGGCTGCCTCCGTCCATCCGGAGGTGCCGGATAATTTTCTGGAGGCGCTCAACGGCGCCTCCATCGAAGAGGAACACCGCACTGTTATGAGTGCGGTGATTCAGAAGGTGCAGCTCGCCAAGAGCGGGCTGACCGAAGCCTGCAACAGCCTTCTAACAGGCTTTGAGGTAAGAATTTCAATATATGTAAAATGGTACCGCATAGACAGTAGCCCCTGATGCTCGGTTCGGTGTTCGGAAAGAAAAGCCAGACTAAGGATCTTTAGAAAGATAAACGCAGGAGTCATGAAAATATGTCAATATGGGATTGCAGGCTGTGCTGCTGACCTCCGCCGCACTGACTGCGGAGGTCAATACTATGAAGGAAAACCTCAAGCGGTCCGAGAACAAGCTCGGCCGTGCCAAGAAGCAGCTCGAGGGAAAAGAAGGTGAGTAATACCTTATGAAAATTGTACCTTACAGAAAAGGATTTGGTTGCAAGAAAAATGACAAGGATAACTTGGGTATTGCAGGGGCCACTAACGGGGTGGCGACCTGAAAGAGGCGGTGGCCGCGGCTGAACGCAATGCGGCTGCGGAGCGCGCCGAGCGAGAGAAGCAGGAGGCGCGGGTGGCGGAGGTACAGCAAGAGCTCTAGGATCTCTTGCAAAAACATGAGAGCCTGGAGCATCACTCGAAGACTCGAGAGTCTGAGCTTGCAACGGCTCTTGAGAGTGCCAAAGCCGCGAAGGCCAAAGCCTACAAGGCCCTCCAGGAGATCGAGGCGGTAAAGAAAATAGCAGCGGGTAAGGCATTACCTGACGCTTACCCGAATTCGGAGCTCTCCAGGAGCGTTCGTAGATCTTCCTCGCAGCGTGTCCGATGCTGCCGCATTCTACCGGGCCGAGGAGGGGAGCTCGACGAAGAAGGTCTTCTGGTCTCAGTATGCTGAGGCCGGACATCCGGTGCCCCTTAGCGACCAGCTGAAGGAGGTGGTCGAGCTCCACAAGGCGGCCGAACAGGCCATGAAGGGCCTTATAGTTCGGTTGTGGCCTAAGGAGGCCATGCCTGGGAGCTACTTCGGCCTGGTGCGGCGGCTGGTGGATGCGTGCCCGTGGGTTGAAGTCATCAAGCACTCCGCCTATATTGAGGGTGCCCGTCGGGCCCTTGCCCGCGCAAAGGTGCACTGGGGCAAGCTGGATGCCCAGAAGCTTGTGACGGACCCACCACCGGAGGGCAAGGAGTATCGCACGCCCGAGATGTATTATAAGAGTGTGCTGAAGGGCGCCCGCACTATTGCGGGTGAGTTCTCAAAAGATGTAATATTTCAGTAGACTCGCATTTTGTTATCCTGTGCGCTGAAAACTTAGTTCATTTGCGCGAAGCAACGCTTTTTAATTTAAAATATTACCTTCTGTGCGGCTGTTTATCAAATCTGAGAGATGGCAAGTCGTCGGCTTCAGCCCCCACGCCACGAGTGCTGGGGTGTTCGGGATAAATTTGAGCGCTCTTGTTCCCATATTTGGGTCCATCTAGGGAGGCGCTCAATGCAACGAACAAGGCAACTGGACTTATAGTGGTTGAACACTCTCACTTAGCCATAGAATTCTATAATTTTAAATTTCGGTGAAGCCCCTAGTCTTCGGAAGGCCGAATTTGGGGCGCTATCCAAGCCTTGGCCGGACAGAATCCGGTTACTCACCCTAAGTGGCATAAGTCTTTAAGGACTCGCAAAAACCTCTCGAACAGCGACCAACTCTCGCCTCATCATGACGGTCAGTTTTAGCTTTCTCCACTGAGGCGTTAACCCAGCTCAACTGGGGCAGAATCGCAGTGGTTCTCCCAGTGCTACCTTAGCCGATACAACGGAACGTAAGGCACCAAAACATGGGAGCCGGGCAAACCCAACTATTGACCCAAGACATGATTCGGAGCTGATGCATATAGTGCTATAAGTTTGGGGTGCCGCACTTGTGAAAGTGTTTGGACTTATCACACCATGATGCGGGAAACATAAGCCCCTGGTGTATTTAGCCCTACCAAAACGTATGGGTGCTTAATGTCATGAATGAACATATGTACAAAGGAGAAATGCAATTGGAAGCAAAAGGATGCTGCATTACTTATTCAAGAAAAACTGCTATAAGTGCAGAACGATACAAATGGTGTGATAAGCAAGGGGTGGGACTGTAAAATATGTCCCCCTCCAGGGGTAGGCTGCGGAATGGTACATAAAACAGATTTAATGCTCGTAATGGAGACCACATGAATATTTGCTGTAGCCTGTCCTCTTCCCTGGCTGTTGCATCATGAGTTCGGCAGGTATATTGCCGGACAGGGCCTCTGACGAACGGAGTCCTGCGGGTAAAAAATAGAAAGAAAAAAAAGAACGACACACTTGAGAGCCCCTGGTGTGGTTGAACCGCAGTCCGGGCCTATCGTGGTCGCGCCCCTCTCCCCATGCCCATGGTATCTTCAGAGCGTAATGGTGTACGCGAAGGACCTGTCTTGATGTTTTACAGGGGCTGGGGTTGGGGCCGCACTGCTACGCGTGCTCGGAACGTGCCAGGTGGTCTTGTTGTGGGTTACTCCGGGCGCGCTTAGCTATGTCCGGCCGCTTAACGGCCGGACTCGAGAATTGCCTTAAGAGGCTGCTTTGTACTTCTGCCGCGAGAGCCGCTGTATGTTCCTCCGTTCAGAGGGAGCATTCAGTGTTTCCGTTGACCGTGATGACTCCCCGAGGGCCTGGCATCTTGAGCTTGAGGTATGCGTAGTGCGGCACCGCGTTGAACTTTGCGAATGCGGTACGTCCGAGCAAGGCATGATAGCCGCTGCGGAACGGGACTATGTCGAAGATTAACTCCTCGCTTCGGAAGTTATCCGGGGATCCAAAGACCACTTCCAGTGTAACTGAGCCTGTACAATTGGCTTCTACACCTGGTATGACGCCTTTAAAGGTCGTCTTGGTAGGTTTAATCCTTGAGGGGTCTATGCCCATTTTGCGCACTGTGTCCTGATAAAGCAAGTTTAGGATGCTACCGCCATCCATCAGGACTCTGGTGAGGTGAAATCCATCGACTATTGGGTCTAGAACCAATGCGGCGAATCCACCATGGCGAATGCTGGTGGGGTGGTCCCTTCGGTCAAAAGTGATCGGGCAGGAGGACCATGGATTGAACTTCGGGGCAACTGGCTCCATCGCGTATACATCCCTGAGTGCGCGCTTCCGCTCCCTTTTGGGTATGTGTGTTGCGTATATCATGTTCACCATCCGCACCTGTGGGGGGAAACCCTTTTGTCCTCTGTTGTTCGGCGGTCGGGTCTCTTCCTCGTCATCGCTATGCAGCCCCTTGTCGCTGTTTTCGGCAATTAACTTCCTGCCGGCTTGAATACCCAACAGTCCCTGTTGGTGTGGTTAGCTGGCTTTTCAGGGGTGCCATGTATCTGGCACAAGCGGTCGAGAATTTGGTCCAAATTGGACGGACCCTGAGTAGTTCTTTTGAATGGCTTTTTCCGTTGACCGGGTTTAGAGCCTCTGAATCCGGCGTTGACTGTCGTATCTCACTGTTGCCGCCGTTAATGCGGCGTTTGTTTTTGTTACAACGTGGCCTGCCATTACGGTCCTTGGTATCCGGACTGCCAGAGTGTTTGCTGAGGTTGTTGCTGCGTGCTAGCCAGCTGTCCTCACCCGCACAGAAGCGGGTCATGAGTGATGTGAGGGCTGCCATGGATTTCGGCTTTTCCTGTCCCAGGTGCCGGGCGAGCCACTCGTCGCGGATATTATGCTTGAAGGCTGCCAGGGCCTCCGCATCCGGATAGTCGACGATTTGGTTTTTCTTGGTTAAGAACCGTGTCCAGAATTGTCTGGCCGATTCGTCTGGCTGCTGAATTATGTGGCTTAGGTCATTAGCGTCTGGTGGTCGCACATACGTGCCTTGGAAGTTATCGAGAAATGCGGCTTCCAGGTCTTCCCAACTCCCAATTGACTCTGCTGGCAAGCTGTTAAGCCAATGCCAGGCTGGTCCTTTAAGCTTGAGGGGGAGATATTTGATGGCGTGAAGATCGTCACCACGGGCCATATGGATGTGGAGGAGATAGTCTTCGATCCAAACCGCGGGGTCTGTTGTGCCATCGTAAGATTCTATATTTACAGGTTTAAACCCTTCGGGGATTTGATGATCCATTACTTCATCTGTGAAGCATAGTGGGTGTGCGGCACCTCTGTATTGGGCGATATCGCGACGGAGCTCAAAAGAGCTTTGTCTGTTGTGTTCGGCCCGGCCGGACTTACTGTGTCCGGGGTGACGGTAATCGTCACGTATCGTGGGGCGCCCACGTGATCCATAGATCGATCTTGATTGTCTTGCCCTATCCTCCAATATATCTCGCAAGTCCGGAGCGTTCCCCTGTGGCCTTGTGCTTTTCGAGCGATGTCGGGGTACGGGTCTAGTGAAGGGCCTAGAGGCCTCTCTGTCGCGACCACGGGGTGGTCGATCAGCCGTATTGTCTCCTGGTGATGCGGGTTCATATGCCTCCTCCTCTAATTGGGGGAGCAGCTTACGTTTAGGGTAGCTTTTGGAGGGGCGTTCAAGCTCATGCTCTTCGGCCGCGAGGACTTCGGTCCATCTGTCGGCTAGCAGATCCTGATCAGCTCTAAGCTGCCACTGCTTTTTCTTGAGGCTGTTCGCCGTGGCCATAAGCCTGCGTTTAAAACGCTCTTGTTCGACGGGATCCTCAGGCATGACGAATTCGTCGTCGTCGAGGCTTGCCTAGTCTCCAGAGGGAGGCATGTAGTCCTCTACCTCTTCTTCGGCTGCTCTCTCATGAGGGTTGGCGTCTCCGTCCTCCTGCACTGCATCTTGCTGGAGCGGGTTGTCTTCGGCACTATCCGGTGTATTATTGTCTCCGGTGCCAGAGTCTTCATTCTTGCTTTGGCGGGATTTAGAGCGGCGCCGCTGACTCCGGCGCTTGGGCTGCTTTTTGGAGGGGTCATCCTCCTCTGTTCCTTCGCCATTCCCATCTTTTGGGATATCCACGATGTATATGTCATACGATGAGGTGGCTGTCCAGTGCCCGGTGGGCGCTGGTTCTTGGTCGTCTCCGGCGTCGTCGTCCATACCGTCGATGTCCTCGGAGTCGTAGTCTAGCATGTCGGTTAAATCATCGACAGCGGCTACCAAGTGGGTGGTGGGTGGGCTTTGAATTTCTTCGTCGTCCGCATCCCAACCGTCCTGACCGCAGTCCGGCCAGGGCTCTCCTGATAACGAGAGATATTTTAGCGAACTCAAGGTTTCGCCGAAAGGTGAGTGTTGAAAGACGTCCGCTGCAGCGAACTCTGTGATCAGCGCCCAATCTGATTCGATCAGGGCGAGCGCGGGAGGTTCGGAGTCCGGCGAGGAGTCCGGCACCTCGGAGTCACGAGCTTTATGAGGGACAAAGTCAGTATTCGGCTCTATCGCCGTAGAGGTTGCGGCACCCGAGGCGATGTCTAGCCATCCGTCCTTGGTCTGCGCGGCCGGCTCCGAATTGAGGATCGGAGCGGGCTTGAGTGCGGCCTCCAGGGTACTGTTCGGCGGCTGAGCTAAATCATGCTCGATGTGACAGTGCGGCACGCTCGGCTGTGGCTCGAATCCGTCGAAGATCAAGTCCCCGCGGATGTCAGCCGTGAAGTTCAAACTTCCAAATCTGACCTGACGGCCAGGGGCGTAGCTTTCAATCTACTCCAGTTGGCCAAGCGAATTGGCCCGCAGTGCAAAGCTGTCGAATACGAAGATTCGTCCGGGGAGGAAGGTCTCACCTTGGACTGCGTCGTTGATGATGATTGAAGAAGCCATCGAGCCTATCGGTGACGACACAGAGGAACTCTCAATGAAAGCACCAATGTCGGTGTCAAAACCGGTGGATCTTGGTAGTGGGTCCCGATCTGTGCGTCTAGGTGGATGGTAACAGGAGACGAGGGACACGATGTTTTTACCCAGGTTCGGGCCCTCTTGATGGAGGTAAAACCCTACGTCCTGCTTGATTAATATTGATGATGTGGATTACAAGAGTAGATCTACCACGAGATCAAGGAGGCTAAACCCTAGAAGCTAGCCTATTGTATGATTGTTGTTCGTCCTATGGACTAAAGCCATCCGGTTTATATAGACACCGGAGAGGGCTAGGGTTACACAGATTCGGTTACAAAGGTAGGAGATCTACATATCCGTATCGCCAAGCTTGCCTTCCACGCCAAGGAAAGTCCCATCCGGACACGGGACGAAGTCTTTAATCTTGTATCTTCATAGTCTTGGAGTCCGGCCAATGATGATAGTTCGGCTATTCGGACACCCCCTAGTCCGGAACTTCCTCACCCGCAATTCCGCCGGGTCTGATATCTCAACTCCGAGTGAGTTTTGTAGAGATTTGATCATATTTTTCTTGCGGCGAAGGCCAGCTCGAAGATGGATTTTTTTGTATTCTTGTCACCCGCCAAAAGCCACTCGATTCTAGCCCGTTACCGCCACATTATCTCCTCCATGTGGTACAATTCGATCAAGCGCTCATTTATTTTCAGCTCCTCATGCGTTGGGTTGATCCTTAGTGGGTCACCCTTGAGTCCTTTGCAAGATCACTAAGCTTCTGCAAGATCACTAAGCTTCTGCCGCATCCCGTCTACAGATGTTCAAGGCGGCCCCTCGCCCTAACCCAATGAAATTGTGTCTGAAGACCGTCAAGTGTCTCCCACATAAGCTCGTACTTGAAAGGCTTCCTTCTTTGCACCTCTCCATCAGTATCTCCAAGCTCAAGTAGCAAAGGTGAATGATCACATGTGGCTCCGGTGAGATCCTGGACTGACGCTAGAGGATATACTGCCATCCACACGGCGTTGACAAGTGCTCTGTCAAGTCTGCATTTAGTGTAGCTTCCTCCTGAAACTTTTTTCTCAAATGTCCAGAAATTTCCTATATACCCCAAATCTAGCAACATGCTAACATCCACTACATCCCGGAACGCTTGGATTTGACCATTACTGTGTTGACCTACTCCTTGGTGTTCATTTGGACGCAGCGCTTCGCTAAAATCCCCAATACAGAGCCAAGGGAGGGAGCTCAAAGTGCTAATGTTTTTCAAAACTGTCCAAGTCTCATGCCTCAGGTGTGTTTGTGCCTCACCATATATGCATGTCATCCTCCACTTGTCCTTACCCTATTCCTCCATCGAAACATCTAGGTGATAACGAGAGTAACCAAGAATACCAATATTTATTGCATTATTCCAAAACAAACCTATTCCACCACTTCTACCTTGACTATCAACGGCATAAGAGTGATCAAAACCCAAAGTTCATGTTAATGCTTCTACCCTAGCACCTTCTATTTGTGTTTCAACAATGCACAAAAGGGTAGGGGCAAATTGCCACGCAAAATCGTGAAGCTCTCGAGCTGTCACGGCTTTGCCCACGCCGCGGTAGTTCCAATAGAAGACACTCATTGGGCTCGGCGGCGCCCCTCGAAGGATCCCGCCAACCTTGTATCATCCTTTTACTATCCTGCTTGCTTGGACATACTGTTCTTCACAATTTCCAGCGCTAGCTTAGTTCTCTTTGAGTCTTGTTTTGTGCTTGGGCTTGGAGGAGCAACAGTGGAGGGCGACGCCAAGATGTTTCCCTCTGTTGTAGC
Organism: Triticum dicoccoides; assembly: GCF_002162155.2. Taxonomy (NCBI): domain Eukaryota; kingdom Viridiplantae; phylum Streptophyta; class Magnoliopsida; order Poales; family Poaceae; genus Triticum; species Triticum dicoccoides. The sequence continues at coordinate 64,061,746 of NC_041389.1, read as the reverse complement.
AGTCATTCCCATGTTTGGCGCTTCCAAAGAGAGCTTCTGGTCAGGCGCTCTCTTCCTATTCCCCTCTGTATCAAACATCTCCGAGTCCATGTACATCTCCTCGTCTTCCCTCCCTTCTGGTCCCCTGGCTTGAGAATCTGCACCGCGCCCCCAGTCCGGCCACCGCGGCATCCGCCCCTACGGACTCGTCCGCCGCTCAGCCCCTGGCTGTTACTCATTGCCCAGGTTGCCTTCAAGTCCTTAAAGACCAAAGCAGAAGGTGGATGTATACCTGTTGGCATTTTGGCAACGGGGGTCCTCAGACTTGCCTGCCTGCGGCCCGCGGCGTGGCTCCACCAGTGGCCCAGTACGTCCCGTCTTCATCAGCCGGCGCTCAAGACCCTCGCGATAGGCCAAGCCTCGCGGGGCGGATGACACAAGGCCTCCTCGGGAGCAGCCTCACCAGGAAGGATCGTGAGGGGCGGAGAGATCAAGGCAAGGGGTACCTCACGAGGTTCCCGTGACGCAAGCCATGACGACCAAGGCCAGGCGGGCGCTAATGCGCAGTGTCCTCGTTTCCCCTTTGGTGCTAAGGGGGCAAGCGCATGCACGTAGTATCGAGGCATCAGGCAAAGGTATCCATATCGGTGCAACAAGACCAAGACTAGCAAGACGACAGGACGGAGGTTATCGTGGAGCCCAAGACAGTGTCACCACAAGCGCCTTTGACAGGCGAAGACCACCTTTAGTCAGGATAACTTGTACTAGCTGTCCCCTTTCAAATTGGCCATTGTTGGATCCCTTCCCGCTCAATATTTGGGGAGAGGACCAGGGCCTCTATAAATAGGACTATCCACCACCATAGAAGGGGAGATCGACTAGTTCCAGCTAGAACACCACACCAGCTCAAGAACACCTGGCCTCCCGAGGCTTGTTCATCCCCTGTACTATTCATCATCAGCCCGAGAGGCAATCCACCACCACCACACTGGAGTAGGGTATTACACCACAATGGTGTCCTGAACGAGTATAAATCTCGTGTCTCTTGTGTTGTGATTTGATCGTGCTAAGCTTAGAGGCCGTGGCGAGGCTGAGAGGCGAGATTTGGTAGGGGGGAATCTTCGTGTGCACCCCAGTATTTGAACCTCAAGGGTTTTGCCTGAACCTGAAATCCGACATTTGGCGCGCCGGGTAGGGGTGCACTGGAGGTTTGCTTCCGCCGGTCAACCCGCTACCGCTTGCAAGTCCAATGTCTGGCGATCCGATGACCAGCGCCGACCATAGGGCAGCCTGGCTAGTCCAGTCCACGTCACCTACCCAAGAAGACCTCAACCCCACGTTCCAGGCAGCCCGCACACCGTAGAACGCTGTAGGGCGCGGGTGGCGCGGTCACACACCGCCCACCCTTACTCCGCGGCAGGTGCGGGCAGCCGCGAGGGCCTCAAGCCACACCGCGGCCATGGCACCGCACACCCAACGGGAACAATTAAACATGAGAGCCGCGCTCACTGTGGCTTGGGAGCTGCTGCGATGCAGGTTGATGGAGAGCGGTCGGGATATGTTGTTGGAGCGTGTTGCCGAGCTCCTGGACGCCACGGCCTCGGGGGTGCCGCCTTTCTGCTTCCATCTTGCACCTCGGCCCCCGACCGGATCGCACGACGGGCCTCTCTGTGCCCGCGTGCTCCCAAGCGCGCCACAAGGCTTCATCGACACCAGCTCAACCATCGGCGCCGGGCGCTAGGTCGCGCCAGCACCACCTTTGGTGAATGGGGGCATGCGCGTTGTCACATCCCTAGTCCTGGTATGCAGTAGGCTAGCCCTTCATGTGTGCATCATGTTTAAACTTTTCAAATGAACTTGAAATGGGGACTGATCAAACCCTAGCACCAGATCAAATCAAATAGGTTCAACATAAAATCATTTTCAATGAACCTGAAATGCCCTTCTAAAATGTTCATCATCTTTGCCTTGGTCTTAAACCTCTGACAAAAATGGTGCCCATTTTTCTAGGTCATCCTAAGGTCACTGAATTAAATCATAAGTATTTGAATTTGGACATTTAAATTTTATAAAATATTTTAAATGTCCAAATAATCCCAAACCAAAATGTTCCATGTTGGATATATTCTAAACCTTGGGCATGCACAGTTTGGTGATTTTTGAAAGTGCCTAGATATTTTTAGTAATGCCACAAACTTACAGAACAAAAGAAAAATAGAAATAAAAGAAAGAGAGAGAGGAAGGACTGACCTGCCCTACCTGGCCCATCCCTGTAGCAGCCCAGCTGGGCAAAGCCAGCCCGGCCCACCAGGGGCAGCACTGTCTTCTCCCTGTTGCCAGGAGGAGAAGCAGCTGCGTGCCCGGCGCGCAGGCGAGCCGCGCCAGCTCCTCCCTGCCTGCCTGGCTGCCCCCTCGTCGCCCTGGACGTTTTCCGCGACGCCACGCAGCCCCATGGCCCCCTCTTACTCTCCCCTCCTCTGCTCTCTCCCCGCACGCGCCCGAGCGGAGCCGTCGCCGCCGTTCGCCATGGCCGCAGCCACCGCCTCCCCCTCGCCTCTCCGACATGCCTAGGAGCTCCGCCACATCGTCCCCGACCTCTCCGCCAAGTCAAGCAAGCCGGGACGCACCGCAGCACCGCCATGTTGCCGTCTTCAACCTCGGACCGCCGGAGATCCCTCTCGCTGCCCCGCTCGCTCCGGTGCTTCCCCGAGCACGCCGAGGCCACCTCTGCAACCGCTGTGAGCTCACGGACTGATTCCCCCTCCTCCCCCGCTCGTGCTCATGCTCTAGCTCCGTTCCCCACCTCCGCCGAAACTTGCCGCAAACGCGAATGTCGTCGTCGTTGTTACGGTGGGCCAACGCCGCGTATGAGCACCTCGTCGAGTTCCTGCTGCCCCATAGCCTCTGCCCGTGCTTTTCGTTTGCTCTAAATCGAGCTGCAGCCCCGCGCCCGTGCTACCCCAAATTCCGGCCGCCGCCACGAGCTCGACCCCGGCGAGCTCGCTCCACCCCAGCTCCTACCTGTTGGCCTAACAGACGCGCGCGAGCCCCAGCTACGCATAGGATCAAACCGCGGTCGATTTGGTCGACCATGGGCGATTCCGAAGCCCTCCGCTGTCTCTGTCGTTGCCGGCGACGAGCCGTGGACCAGGTCTGGCGGGTTTGACCCCGTTTGATCGGGGTTTGACTTTCCCCTGACCCACTGACGTGTGGGCCAGGCCCCTGCTTAATTAAGCGATAGATTAATTAGCATTAATTAACTTAGTTAGTTAGGTTAGCCACTGACATGTGGGCCCAGGCCTTAGCTAAACTAGATTAGGTTCAGTTTAATTTTAGTTAACCCTGTTGGTTAACTGTGCCACTGACGTGTGGACCCCACACATCAGGTTTGACCTGGACCGGGTCAGTTGACCTGCTGACGTCACACCTATGTCATGCTGACGCAGTAAATCCTTTTCTGGATTTATTCTTATATAGGAAATTCCAGAAAATCTTGCAAACTTCAAAAATTCATAGAAATTAATCTGTAACTCCAAATGCAAAGATTTATATATGAAAAATGATCAGAAAAATCCAATCTATCCACCTGTAGCATTTTCATGCATGTTGGAACAACTTAAATCTGCTGTATACAACAAATTGAATAATTGACATTTGAATTTCACATATGGAGTTTGGTTTTGAACTTAGGGTTCAAACCAACTTCATTTAACTTTGTTGCTAGCTGCATTAGCTCAAAACACCAGCATGTTGCCATGTCATGATCTTGCATCATAATGTTGCATTGCATTGATTGTGTTTCCTCTCTGTTGCCGGTAAGTGTTCCCTCTCAGTAGACGTGGTTCCGACGATGAGATCGATGACACCGACGAAGAGCTGTATTATCTTCAGAAGTACCAGGCAAGAAAAAACCCCTTGTTCATTCCGATACAATCCCACTCTCTCGCTCCTGCTCTATTTTACTGCATTAGGACAACAACGATACAACTGTTACTTGCTGCGGTAGTTGAACCCCTTTATCCTCTGCATGACCTGTCATTGCCACAGTAAATAGATGAAACCCACTAGCATGAGTAGGAGTTGTTTGAGCCCTGATGTGCCTACTCATTCATGCTTGTTGTCATGCCTGCTACTGCTTAGAGTTGAGTCAGGTCTGATTCATCGGGGATGAATTGGAATGTGGTGTACATGTCCTACTGTGTGTGGTCTAAGAGTGTGAACACGATTTGGTAAAGGTAGCGGTGAGAGGCCATGTAGGAGTACATGGTGGGTTGTCTCATTGCAGCCGTCCTCAGGAACTGAGTTCTGTGTTTGTGATCCATGAACAGCTACTACCACACATTGGGATCCTTAATTGACTCTCTCGACTTATTAACCAACCTGATCTCTGTCCAGGAGTTGCAACTAGTTTCTGGTGTTTGTTGGTAGTGTTAGTAGTCTACCAAGTGGCACCCGGTATAGGTGGGCTTGGGACAGACTAGGCACGGTGGCCCGGTGCACCAAGTGATACCCGGATGGTGGGCTTGGGAACCCTGCACATATCGTTTGAGGCCATGAGCGACACCCCAGCCGGATCTCCTTGCGGATGGAACCCGAATAGGCGATAAACCTGGACGAGAGACTTGTATGGTTAGTCAGGTCGTGGCCGACACCCTCGCTGGGCTTCCGCTTGAAGGTTGCCGAGTACATGTTGTGTAAACGACGGTAAGTGGTGAGAGCGTGTGTGAAGAAGTACACCCCTGCAGGGTTAATATGATCTATTCGAATAGTCGTGTCCGCGGAAAAGGACTTCTGGGTTGTCTGTACAGTTCATAGACAAGTGAAGGGGATACTCTAAAATACGCAAGATAAGCGTGAGTGCTATGGATGGCGTTCTCGTAGGGAGACGGGAGCGGATCCATAGTGGTGTATTGATATGGTGAATATGTGGACTCGTGTGCGCCACCTCAAAAGAGTTATTTGCAGTCGTAGTTCAGGATAGCCACCGAGTCAAAGCTGGCTTGCTACAGTTAAACCCCACCACCCCCTTTGTTGATAATGATGCATATGTAGTTAGTTCTGATGTAAGTCTTGCTGGGTACATTTGTACTCACGTTGCTTAATTTATGTTTTTGCAGAGAGACTTCAGTCTCGCTAGTAGTTCCGCGTGGATTTCGACGTTTAGCTTGTTACCTCAGCTACAATCTTGTGCCCTCGGCAGGATCTGGTAGATAGTCAGTGTCAGGACCCCGACTCAATGCCACATCGATCTAGCATGTAACACCTCATATCACTTTGCGGCCTCACGCACGGTATTCCCACGGGTGTCGCCTTACTTTTGCCCGGGACCGTTTGCGCCTTTTGGCACACGTATATGACAGTGTCGCTAGCATCCATATGATAAGGAGCCCGGGCTGACATGGCTAGTCGTAAACCCAAAGTGGCACAGACTTACAGGGACAGGCATCCATGACCCAGCATCGAACGTGTCGGTCATCAGCGAGTGAATCCAGGCTGTAGCACTGGGCTAGCAGGACTCCGGTGAACCGGGCTGTAGCGGGCTAACAGGACTCCGGTATTCATCGCATGACATTTCCCCGAAGGGACAGACACAGGAACGAAGAAGGACACATGCCGGCCAGCCTAAGTGTTCCGGAGCAGTAGCAAGCTACCATGGCTCGGTGGAAACACTAGGAGACATTTCCCGATAAGAGAGGCTACTAAAGATAAACAACTAGATAGTCAGATCCCACACATACCAAGCATTTCAATAACATACACACAATATGCTCGATATGTGCAAACACAACATGGCATCACAACATGACTCTACGACTCAAGTAATTTATTCAATAGGCTCCGAGGAGCGAGATATTACAAACAGGGGTCTCATGACCCAACATTCAGAGCATACAAATCAAAGCACAAGCGGAAGCTATCATGTCTGAGTACAGACATCTATAAATGAAAAAGGCTGAGAAGCCTGACTATCTACCAGATCCTGCCGAGGGCACAAGATCGTAGCTGAGGTAACAAGCTAAACGTCGAAGTCCAAGCGGAACTAATAGTGAGACTGAAGTCTCTCTGCAAAAACATAAAATAGGCAAACGTGAGTACAAATGTACCCAGCAAGACTTACATCAGAACTAACTACATATGCATCATTATCAACAAAGGGGATGGTGGGGTTTAACTGCAGCAAGCCAGCTTTGACTCGGTGGCTATCCTAAACTACGACTGCAATGTAACTCTTTTGAGGTGGCGCACACGAGTCCACATATTCACCATACCAATACACCACTATGGAACCGCTCCCGTCTCCCTACGAGAACGCCATCCATAGCACTCACGCTTATCTTGCGTATTTTAGAGTATCCACTTTCACTTGTCTATGAACTGATATAAGCAACCCAGAAGTCCTTTTCCGCGGACACGGCTGTTCGAATAGATCATATTAACCCTGCAGGGGTGTACTTCTTCACACACGCTCTCACCACTTACCGCCGTTTACACGACATGTACTCGGCAACCTTCAAGCGGAAGCCCAACGTGGGTGTCGGCCACGACCTACCTAATCACCTAAGTCTCTAGTCCAGGTTTATCGCCTATTCGGGTTCCATCCATGAGGAGATCCGGCCGGAGTTTCGCTCACAGCCCCAAACGATGTGAACAGGGTTCCCGAGACACCAAACGGGCGCCCGGTACACCGTGCCACGTGCCTACCGCATCACAACCCACCCCTACGGTCAGCGCTGTGCACGGCCTCCAGCATACTACAAACACCAGAAACTACTTGCAACTCCTGGACAGAGGACAAGGGTGATCAAGAAGCCGAGAGGGTCCATTGGTTTCGGGCCCAATGCGTGGTAGTAGCTGAATCATGGATCACAAACACAGAACTCAGTTCCTGAGGACGGCTGCAATGAGACAACCCACCATGTACTCCTACATGGCCTCTCACCGCTACCTTTACCAAATCGTGTTCACACACTTAGCTCACACACGGTAGGACATGTTCACACACCTCTGATTCATCCCTGATGAATCAGACCTGACTCAACTTAAGCAGTAGCAGGCATGACAAACAAGCAGGAATGAGTAGGCACAACAGGGCTCAAACAACTCCTACTCATGCTAGTGGGTTTCATCTTTTTACTGTGGAATGACAGGTCATGCAAAGGGTAAAGGGGTTCAGCTACCGCAGCAAGTAACAGTTGAATCGTTGTTGTCCTAATGCAGTAAAAGAGAGCAGGAGCGAGAGAGTAGGATTGTATCGGAATGAACAAGGGGGTTTTGCTTGCCTGGCACTTCTGAAGATAACATTGAGTCTTCATCAGTGTCAATGATCACGTCATCGGTATCACGTCTATCGAGAGGGGACAAATACCGGCAACACAAAAAGGAACACAATCAATGCAATGCACAATATGATGCATGATCATGACATGGCAAAATGAATGTGTTTTGAGCTAATGCAACTAGCAACAGATTAAATGAAGTTGGTTTGAATACAAGATTCAAATTCAAACTCCATATGTGAATATTCAAATGTCATTCACTTCATTTGTCCTAAACAGTAGTGATAAGTTGTTCTAACATGCATGAAAATGGTACAGATGGATTCCTTGAATTTTTCTGATAATTTTTCATATATAATTTATTTAATTTGGAGTTACGGTTGAATTTCTATGAATTTTAGAAGTTTATACAATTTTCTGGAATTCATAAATTATTTCCTAATTTATTTTAATTCCAGAAAGGAATTATTGCGTCAGCATGACCTTATCCTGACGTCATCAGGTCAACGGGGCAGATTCAGGTCAAACCTGACCAGTGGGGTCCACTGGTCAGTGACCCAGTCAACTAACCAGGTTAGTTAGCCCTAACTAACTTAGTTAGCCGGGCGGGGCCCGCATGTCAGTGGCCTATCCAATTAGCTAGGTTAATTAGCGCTAACTAATCTAACACTAATCTAGCAGGCGCCTGGGCCCACACGTCAGGGGGTCAAACCCCGGGTCAAACCCGCCGGAGTTGACCCGCGGCTTGTCGCCGGCGACGCCAGCAACGGCGGAGGGCGTCGGAAACGCTCCTTCGGCGACCAAATCGGCGACTGAGGGGCTCTACGCGTAGCTGGTAGTCGCCCGCATCCATCTGTGCAAACGGCAGGGGCTGAGGTGGCCCGAGCTCACCGGAACGGGGCCCGCAGCGGCGACCGGAGCACGGCGAGGTCGGGGTTGGCGCTAGGGGGCACGGCAGGTCGCACGGGTGGGCGCGCTCGGCTCCTGGAAGGGTGCTGAGCACGTTGCCGTGCTCGGGGGTTAGCTACGGTGGCTCTAGCCCCGTCTGCGTCATCGCCGGCGGCGAGGAACGGTCGGCTCCGACAGCCGGGGTGGTTAGAAGGCGCGGACGGGCACGGGGAGAGAGGGGAAATGGACAGGGGCTCACGGGGAGTTCGAAGAGAAGGTCGGCGTGCTCGGGGAGGCGGTGGAGACGGCGAATCAACGGCGGCGGTGGTCGGAGCCCGAGGTGGAAGACGACGGCTATGGCGATGTTCCGGGCCCTCCCGGCTTGCGTGGCTCATCGAAGATGAAGAAGACAACGTGGCGGAGCTTCTGGGTGCGTCGAGATTGCGTGTGGTGGCCGGTGGCCATGGGTACGGCGACGATGACGGCGAGCTCCGCTCGGTGGTGTGCGCGGGAGGGAAACAGAGGAGGGAACGGGGTCCAGGGGAAGAGAGGGGAGGTGCAGGGGGCGAGGGGGAGTGCGTGGCTCCCTCGGGTGCCTCCAGCGGCGAGCAGGTAAGCAGGAGGTGGCCGAGGCAGCGTCGGCGCGCGCCACGCCTCGCCTCTGTTCGTCCTCCTGGCAGAGGAGGAAGAGGACAAGGGGGGAGGTGGGCTGGGCCGGCTGGGCCGGCCAGATGGAGCTGGGCCAGGCTCTGGTGGGCTGCACGGTAAGGCCAGGTAACTTCCTTCTCTCTCTCTCTCTTTCTAATTATCTCAGTTTTCTATTATTCTGTAAATTTAGGGCTTTATTAAAAATACTCAGACACTTTCAAAAATCATGAAACTAATCATGGCTACTGTTTAGAATATATCCAACAGTAAACATTTTAGTTTATGATTATTTGAGCATTTGAAATATTTAATAGCATTTAAATGCCCAAATGAAAATACTATATGATTTAATTCAGTGACCAAATATGTCCTGCAAAAATATAAACCATTTTTGGTAGATGCTTCCACCTCAACCCAGAAATGTTGAACATTTTTAGAGGACATTTTGAGTTCAATGAAAAGGTTTTATTTTGACCCTAGTTGAATTCATTTGGTGCTAGGTCTTAGTCAATCCCCATCTCAGGTTTAAATGAAATTTAAACATGATGTAACACTCTAATGCATGCACTAGGCATTGTCAGAACTAGGGATGTGACAACTCACCCCCACTAAACAAGAATCTCGTCTCGAGATTCAAGCGTAGGGTAGGGTGAAGGGGAAACGCAAACTAGCACAATCTTCACGATCCAGGTTGCACTTCATAGGAACGTTGATTCGATCACCATAATTGTCTTGAAGTCTTGCTCTGAGAAATCCTGTCAACATGACATGGAGGGAAGAAGACTCTAGAAGGGTCGATCTCCTCGAAGATCGAACAACTCACGGAATGAGACATAGGACCAACTCTCGGTTGAGACACGAGATACACATCAAGAGGGGTGGAAAGAAACGGATGACGAGGGTTCACTAGGTAGACAATAATTTCACGCTTAAGAAGGTGGTAATCGATTGTCCACGTAGCGAGGAGTTGAGTTGCCATGATACCACGACGAAACATCCTGGAGGAGGGTGACTCGTAGATTATTACCCTAAGTGGCAAAAAGAATTACCTTTGATTCAGAGATCATTGAAACTCTTTATACCAGCTTAAGGCAAATCATAATCGATCATTTAGAGGGGTTCGGTAGAATGGCATACTCGGACTTGGATGATGTGGATTACCTTGTTGAAGACAACGTAATGGATGAATTTGCTTATCACCGGAGATAGAAGAGACCCATGGTAGAATGGCACATTGGCGGTGCAAGCTAGGAACAAAATGCAAATGCTGGGAATGATTCTGGTAACTGGGGAAGAACCCAACAATAGAGAGTGAATTCACTGTTGAATAGATCATAGCATTGCCGAGGGAACTGAGAGCAAACCCAGCTAGTGCCGATGATAACACGTAGCGCTTGTGTGTGCTCTCCAGAACTTGAGCATTTCCATATTCATCAAGGTTTTACCAACATCCGTGTCAAGGATCCTAGCAACACAACATACCACCATGATGAACAACGATGGACGAGGCAGATGCATAGGGAGATAACATCAACTCAGATTTCACCCTAGCGAGGCCAAGGAAACAAAATCTGGATGATCGACCGAGAGACATTTAGCACTCCGCTTCTAATGTTCTCCTTGACGTGCTAGTGTAACCCATTCATAGATATGGTTTGATAACTAGAACATCAGGTAAAGGTCGGACTTCGGGAGCAATAGAATCCATAAGGACAACTAGGGAGTAAATCCTACGAAATCCCTATGGGGAGGTGGCCAACTTCATCAATCAAGATATTATAATAACAGGTCTTCCAGCTGGGTGTGTTGGCCACGACATCCACCTTATCGGTTATTGCGCGACCAATATTATAATTCTTGAGAAATATTCCAACCATCATATCTGCCTGAGATTCAGATCTGGTTGGTATCAGGATATTCCAGACTCATCGAGTCTAGGAAGAAAAACGGAAGTTTGCAACACAAATCGATGAGATGACGTTGCGGGATTCTCGGGAGATGAACTACGATAGCAAGCTCCAAAACATGAGCTGGTTCTGCTACAAACATGTGAACACGTTGCCCCAGACAAGCATGCCCACATGGTAGTCTTACAATAAAACACTACCGAGTTCTGGTTGGGAACCATCAGCGAGGATATCGGAGTTCTTTCATAGGTCCGGATTAGCTCTTATGAAGATACTCCTTCTCCTTGAACAAATCAGTCAGTGGCTTGGTGTGCTAGGATATACATATGGAATGAAGATGATCAGTCTAACAGACCATAGAATTCTTCGCACGTGCATGACCGACTTGGGATGATTCCAAAGGAGCAAAAACAAACTTTCTCGAATTCACGACGGCAGCTTACATCAAAATGCACGTGAATCAAAGGAAGTCACTCCTTTCATCAAACAAGTACTTCATGAGCTAGCATGAAGAAAATGCTTTCAAAAGTTTCCAACACTAACTTAATGTTCAACAACATCATGGAGGAGATAAGGATGTTGTCAATGGACTCAACAACAACTCATCAGAATTTCCATATCACTGGACTTCCACCATCGTGTGAACACGGTGATAGCATTGGTCAGACCCAAAAGATATAATGGTGTATGCTCGAGGGATCAACCACGAGGAAGACAACATTACGAGCATCGTTGGTTCTGACTTGATTTGACGATAGCCCACACTCAAATCAAAGGATTGATAAGACGATAGGTCCAGCAACTGATCACAGGGACCAATCGATGAAGATATCATCTTTCTTCAACACACACTACACAAGAATATCCCTTTGGAACGAACTAAATCAGGCAAGCTTTTATCTTCCAACCCTCCAAGTTGTCGTTTAGCTTAACCAACTAGCTCAGGGATATCTAACACCGACTCTTGGAGAGAAAGGTGGTTCACAAGAAACCAACTTGATCACGAGCTCAACATAGCGGTCAGGTGACAACCTGGTAATACTTCTGAGAAGATATTCAGAAAATCACGAACCACCGATATGTTACTAAGCTCGAGAACAATCTTGCTTTTCAGGGCAAGACGATTTGATCAAATAAGCAAGGATTGGCACTATCCTAACTCACTGATCGGAGAGTGCACCAAAAATAAGGACTAGGTAGCACAATCAACCTTAGGGTGACGATTCAATAATCGACACGCTAAGAATGAGGTTATCGTCCATTTAACTACCAAGCAATGGAGTTGCTAGCAGTATTGATTTCACACGCCATGATTCATTTGTCGGTATTCCGGTTGCATCAACACGAAGACCGAGGGATGACTAATGATGGCAAGAAGTATCACTGTACCAAGAGTTCATAGGATGGTGTGCAATTCCTATAACAATCCCGATATAAAGATGGTAATACTCCAAGGTAGAACAGAACAAAAGCTGGATTAGCAATTTGATCTGCGGAGCACAACTTCTTTGACCCAATCCTGGATATGGAAGAGGTACTAGAGTTTGTTTCTCCTAGTCATTCTGCGATAGAATGGCTTGACGGACCACAAGAGTAATAGGCATCGATAAACGAATGCACGCATACTCTTGACTATCAATTGATAGACGTGGGTCAGAATGCAACTAAAGAGAGACAACTCAAAGGAACATATAATTTTCTGAGTTGTGGGTGCATAGATTAGTATGTCGAACCAAGTTCAACATATTTCTTCCGGATAACCCATGCAGAAAGGTAGAACTGGCAGAGTCACGATTTATGAATGGAGAACTCCTCAAGAGTAATCCTGTTGTGATATTTCAGTTCAACGAGGAACTTCTGCCATAAGTAGTTCATAGTATTTGGAAGAAGGAAATACCACGAACTTCGAGGACTATCGCAAAGTTACTAATATCCTAAAGGAACTAGCAAACACTATCGACATGAAGTAAGTAGGGTGAATCTCGGGTTTAGAACCCAGGAGTAGAATACCTACTACTAAGTAGCATCACGGGATGCTTTCGAGAATAAAAGCCAGGATCATCACACTGGGATCACAAAACATTGCTAGATTACTAGGTGACTCCCTAAACACCTAGGGCCATGATAGTAACTCCAACATAATGTCAGGGCAATAGAATACCTCAACTCAACAATTAGTGTGATTGAGCTGGCATAAAGGAGCATCGAAACCAGAGGAAAAGGATTTTGCAAATGCATCAGACTATTTAGAAACCTGGAATGACTCGGACAGCATAACGGCTGTAAATGCTCAGAAGAGATTTGAGACATTCACAAAAATGGTGGCATAACCACTCAGAAGCACAATATCAAGCTTCGAGATCAACAATTAACATACGGAAGATAGTAGGAACTGAACTGGGGCTTGAATCAACAATCTTATAAGTCTACGGATTAGTAACACGTGATCCTGATAGAAAGAAGAGATAGCCTAGTGCTTAAACCCCGTAGAAGAGAAGATGATGACTCAGATCAGAAGGCCATGAGGTATAAGGAGTAAAAAGAGCCTTACGTTCCATCCCACAATCAATTCCCTTACATATAACTAAAGCATTTCTAGACTCAACTTCGACCAGTTTTGCTTGGTAATCCTACAGGCAGTCAAGCTCTGATACCAACGCTGTCAGGACCCCGACTCAATGCCACATCGATCTAGCATGTAACACCTCATATCACTTTGCGGCCTCACGCACGGTATTCCCACGGGTGTCGCCTTACTTTTGCCCGGGACCGTTTGCGCCTTTTGGCACACGTATATGACAGTGTCGCTAGCATCCATATGATAAGGAGCCCGGGCTGACATGGCTAGTCGTAAACCCAAAGTGGCACAGACTTACAGGGACAGGCATCCATGACCCAGCATCGAACGTGTCGGTCATCAGCGAGTGAATCCAGGCTGTAGCACTGGGCTAGCAGGACTCCGGTGAACCGGGCTGTAGCGGGCTAACAGGACTCCGGTATTCATCGCGTGACATTTCTCCGAAGGGACAGACACAGGAACGAAGAAGGACACATGCCGGCCAGCCTAAGTGTTCCGGAGCAGTAGCAAGCTACCATGGCTCGGTGGAAACACTAGGAGACATTTCCCGGTAAGAGAGGCTACTAAAGATAAACAACTAGATAGTCAGATCCCACACATACCAAGCATTTCAATAACATACACACAATATGCTCGATATGTGCAATACAACATGGTATCACAAAATGACTCTACGACTCAAGTAGTTTATTCATTAGGCTCCGAGGAGCGAGATATTACAAACAGGGGTCTCATGACCCAACAATCAGAGCATACAAATCAAAGCACAAGCGGAAGCTATCATGTCTGAGTACAGACAACTATAAATGAAAAAGGCTGAGAAGCCTGACTATCTACCAGATCCTGCCGAGGGCACAAGATCGTAGCTGAGGTAACAAGCTAAACGTCGAAGTCCAAGCGGAACTAATAGTGAGACTGAAGTCTCTCTGCAAAAACATAAAATAGGCAAACGTGAGTACAAATGTACCCAACAAGACTTACATCAGAACTAACTACATATGCATCATTATCAACAAAGGGGATGGTGGGGTTTAACTGCAGCAAGCCAGCTTTGACTCGGTGGCTATCCTAAACTACGACTGCAATGTAACTCTTTTGAGGTGGCGCACACGAGTCCACATATTCACCATACCAATACACCACTATGGAACCGCTCCCGTCTCCCTACGAGAACGCCATCCATAGCACTCACGCTTATCTTGCGTATTTTAGAGTATCCACTTTCACTTGTCTATGAACTGATATAAGCAACCCAGAAGTCCTTTTCCGCGGACACGGCTATTCGAATAGATCATATTAATCCTGCAGGGGTGTACTTCTTCACACACGCTCTCACCACTTACCGCCGTTTACACGACATGTACTCGGCAACCTTCAAGCGGAAGCCCAACGTGGGTGTCGGCCACGACCTACCTAATCACCTAAGTCTCTAGTCCAGGTTTATCGCCTATTCGGGTTCCATCCATGAGGAGATCCGGCCGGAGTTTCGCTCACAGCCCCAAACGATGTGAACAGGGTTCCCGAGACACCAAACGGGCGCCTGGTACACCGTGCCACGTGCCTACCGCATCACAACCCACCCCTACGGTCAGCGCTGCGCACGGCCTCCAGCATACTACAAACACCAGAAACTACTTGCAACTCCTGGACAGAGGACAAGGGTGATCAAGAAGCCGAGAGGGTCCATTGGTTTCGGGCCCAATGCGTGGTAGTAGCTGAATCATGGATCACAAACACAGAACTCAGTTCCTGAGGACGGCTGCAATGAGACAACCCACCATGTACTCCTACATGGCCTCTCACCGCTACCTTTACCAAATCGTGTTCACACACTTAGCTCACACACGGTAGGACATGTTCACACACCTCTGATTCATCCCTGATGAATCAGACCTGACTCAACTCTAAGCAGTAGCAGGCATGACAAACAAGCAGGAATGAGTAGGCACAACAGGGCTCAAACAACTCCTACTCATGCTAGTGGGTTTCATCTTTTTACTGTGGAATGACATGTCATGCAAAGGATAAAGGGGTTCAGCTACCGCAGCAAGTAACAGTTGAATCGTTGTTGTCCTAATGCAGTAAAAGAGAGCAGGAGCGAGAGAGTAGGATTGTATCGGAATGAACAAGGGGGTTTTGCTTGCCTGGCACTTCTAAATATAACATTGAGTCTTCATCAGTGTCAATGATCACGTCATCGGTATCACGTCTATCGAGAGGGGACAAATACCGGCAACACAAAAAGGAACACAATCAATGCAATGCACAATATGATGCATGATCATGACATGGCAAAATGAATGTGTTTTGAGCTAATGCAACTAGCAACAGATTAAATGAAGTTGGTTTGAATACAAGATTCAAATTCAAACTCCATATGTGAATATTCAAATGTCATTCACTTCATTTGTCCTAAACAGTAGTGATAAGTTGTTCTAACATGCATGAAAATGGTACAGATGGATTCCTTGAATTTTTCTGATAATTTTTCATATATAATTTATTTAATTTGGAGTTACGGTTGAATTTCTATGAATTTTAGAAGTTTATACAATTTTCTGGAATTCATAAATTATTTCCTAATTTATTTTAATTCCAGAAAGGAATTATTGCGTCAGCATGACCTTATCCTGACGTCATCAGGTCAACGGGGCAGATTCAGGTCAAACCTGACCAGTGGGGTCCACTGGTCAGTGACCCAGTCAACTAACCAGGTTAGTTAGCCCTAACTAACTTAGTTAGCCGGGCGGGGCCCGCATGTCAGTGGCCTATATAATTAGCTAGGTTAATTAGCGCTAACTAATCTAACACTAATCTAGCAGGCGCCTGGGCCCACACGTCAGGGGGTCAAACCCCGGGTCAAACCCGCCGGAGTTGACCCGCGGCTTGTCGCCGGCGACGCCAGCAACGGCGGAGGGCGTCGGAAACGCTCCTTCGGCGACCAAATCGGCGACTGAGGGGCTCTACGCGTAGCTGGGAGTCGCCCGCATCCATCTGTGCAAACGGCAGGGGCTGAGGTGGCCCGAGCTCACCGGAACGGGGCCCGCGGCGGCGACCGGAGCACGGCGAGGTCGGGGTTGGCGCTAGGGGGCACGGCAGGTCGCACGGGTGGGCGCGCTCGGCTCCTGGAAGGGTGCTGAGCACGTTGCCGTGCTCGGGGGTTAGCTACGGTGGCTCTAGCCCCGTCTGCGTCATTGCCGGCGGCGAGGAACGGTCGGCTCCGACAGCCGGGGTGGTTAGAAGGCGCGGACGGGCACGGGGAGAGAGGGGAAATGGACAGGGGCTCACGGGGAGTTCGAAGAGAAGGTCGGCGTGCTCGGGGAGGCGGTGGAGACGGCGAATCAACGGCGGCGGTGGTCGGAGCCCGAGGTGGAAGACGACGGCGATGGCGATGTTCCGGGCCCTCCCAGCTTGCGTGGCTCATCGAAGATGAAGAAGACAACGTGGCGGAGCTTCTGGGTGCGTCGGGATTGCGTGTGGTGGCCGGTGGCCATGGGTACGGCGACGATGACGGCGAGCTCCGCTCGGTGGTGTGCGCGGGAGGGAAACAGAGGAGGGAACGGGGTCCAGGGGAAGAGAGGGGAGGTGCAGGGGGCGAGGGGGAGTGCGTGGCTCCCTCGGGTGCCTCCAGCGGCGAGCAGGTAAGCAGGAGGTGGCCGAGGCAGCGTCGGCGCGCGCCACGCCTCGCCTCTGTTCGTCCTCCTGGCAGAGGAGGAAGAGGACAAGGGGGGAGGTGGGCTGGGCCGGCTGGGCCGGCCAGATGGAGCTGGGCCAGGCTCTGGTGGGCTGCACGGTAAGGCCAGGTAACTTCCTTCTCTCTCTCTCTCTTTCTAATTATCTCAGTTTTCTATTATTCTGTAAATTTAGGGCTTTATTAAAAATACTCAGACACTTTCAAAAATCATGAAACTAATCATGGCTACTGTTTAGAATATATCCAACAGTAAACATTTTAGTTTATGATTATTTGAGCATTTGAAATATTTAATAGCATTTAAATGCCCAAATGAAAATACTATATGATTTAATTCAGTGACCAAATATGTCCTGCAAAAATATAAACCATTTTTGGTAGATGCTTCCACCTCAACCCAGAAATGTTGAACATTTTTAGAGGACATTTTGAGTTCAATGAAAAGGTTTTATTTTGACCCTAGTTGAATTCATTTGGTGCTAGGGCTTAGTCAATCCCCATCTCAGGTTTAAATGAAATTTAAACATGATGTAACACTCTAATGCATGCACTAGGCATTGTCAGAACTAGGGATGTGACAGTCAGGCTTCTCAGCCTTTTTCATTTGTAGATGTATGTACTCAGACATGTTAAGCTTCCGCTTGTGCTTTGACTTGTATGCTCTGATTGTTGGGTCATGAGACCCATGATTGTAATATCTCGCTCCTCGGAGCCTATTGAATAAAATACTTGAGTTGTAGAGTCATGTTGTGATGCCATGTTGTATTTGCACATATCGAGCATATTGTGTGTATGTTATTGAAATGCTTGGTATGTGTGGGATCTGACTATCTAGTTGTTTATCCTTAGTAGCCTCTCTTACCGGGAAATGTCTCCTAGTGCTTCCACTGAGCCATGGTAGCTTGCTACTGCTCCGGAACACTTAGGCTGGCCGGCATGTGTCCTTCTTCGTTCTTGTGTCTGTCCCTTCGGGGAAATGTCACGCGATGAATACCGGAGTCCTGTTAGCCCGCTACAGCCCAGTTCACCGGAGTCCTGCTAGCCCAGTGCTACAGGATGGATTCACTCGCTGATGACTGACACGTTCGATGTTGGGTCATGGATGCCTGTCCCTGTAAGTTTGTGCCACTTTGGGTTTACGACTAGCCATGTCAGCCCGGGCTCCTTATCATATGGATGCTAGCGACACTATCATATACGTGTGCCAAAAGGCGCAAACGGTCCCGGGCAAAGGTAAGGCGACACCCGTGGGAATACCGTGCGTGAGGCCGCAAAGTGATATGAGGTGTTACATGCTAGATCGATGTGGCATTGAGACGGGGTCCTGACAGTGTTGGTATCAGAGCTTGACTGCCTGTAGGTTTACCAAGCCAAACTGGTCGAAGTTCAGTCTAGAAATTCTTTAGTTATATAAGGGAATTGATTGTGGGATGGAATGTAAGGCTCTTTTTACTCCTTATATCTCATGCCCTTCTGATCTGAGTCATCATATCTTTCCTACGGGGTTAAGGAACTAGGCTATCTCTTCTTTCTATCAGGATCACGTGTTACTAATCCGTAGACCTATAGGATTGTTGGATTTAAGCCTCGATTCAGTTCCTACTACTTCCGTATGATAATTTTTGATCTCGAAATCTTGATATTGTGCTTCTGAGTGGTTATGCCACCATTTTGGCAGCATGTCTCAAATCTTTTCGA
The DNA here is from genome assembly GCF_002162155.2 of Triticum dicoccoides. Classification (NCBI taxonomy): domain Eukaryota; kingdom Viridiplantae; phylum Streptophyta; class Magnoliopsida; order Poales; family Poaceae; genus Triticum; species Triticum dicoccoides. Next base: position 64,043,077 of record NC_041389.1, on the reverse strand, counting down.
GCATTTACAGCTGTTATGCTGTCCGAGTCATCCCAGGTTTCTAAACAATCTGATGCACTTGCAAAATCCTTTCCCTCTGGTTTCGATGTTCTTCTATGCTAGGTTAATCACACAAATTGTTGAGTTGAGGTACTCTATTGCCTCGACATATATGTTGGAGTTTTTATTATGACCCCAGGTGTCTTAGGGGATCATCTAGTAGTCTAGCCATGTTTTGTGATCCCAGTGTGATGATTTTGGCTTTATTCTTGAAAGCATCATGTGATGCCAGTTAGTTAGTAGGTATTCTATTTCCGGGTTCTAAACCCGAAACTCACCCTACTTACTTCATGTTGTTGGTGTTTGCTAGTTCCTTTAGGATATTAGTAACCTTTGCAATAGTCCTCGAGATTCGTGGTATATCCTTCTTCCAATACCATGAACCAATATGGCAGAAGTTCGGGAACCAAAAGATCTCAACCAGAGTGCTCTTGATGAGTTCTCCATTCTATATTGTGAAACTGCCAGTTCTACCTTCTGCATGGGTTATCCGGAAGAAATGTTGAGCTTTGCTCGACATACTAATCTATGCATCCACAACTCAGAAAGATATATGTTCCTTTGAGTTGTCCCTCTTCAGTCGTATCCCGATCTTCGTCTATCAATTGATAGTCTGGAGTAATTGTGCATTCGTGTTATCGATGCTTATTATTCTTGTGGTCCGTCAAGCCATTCTACTCTGGAATGACTAGGAGAAACAAACTCCAGTACCTCATCCATATCCAGATTTGGGTCAAAGTAGTTGTATTCCATTGATCAAAATGCCAATCCAGTTTTTGTTCTGTTCTACCTTGGAGTGTTACCATCTCTATGTCCAGAGTGTCATGAGAATTGCACCACCTCTTATGAATTCTTGACACAGTAATGCTTCTTGCCATCATTGTTAATTCCTCGGTTCCCGTGTTATTGTAACCGGAATGCCGACAACTGAAATGTGATGTGTGAAATCAATACTTCTAGTAACTCCGTTGCTTGGTAGTTAAATGGACAATAACCTCATTCTTAGTGTGTTGATTATTGAATCATCACCCTAAGGCTAATCATGCTACCTAGTCCTTATTTCCGGTGCACTCTCTGATCAATGAGTTAGGACTGAGTCAATCCCTCACTCTTGTGATCACATCGTCTTGCCCTGAAAAGCAAGATTGCTCCCGAGCTTAGTAACATATCGGTGGTTCGTGATTTTCTGAATATCTTCTCGGAAGTATCACCAGGTCGTCACTTGACCGCTATGTTGAGTTCGTGATCAAGTTGGGTTTTCTGTAAACCACCCTTTCTCCAAGAATCTGTGTTGGATACCCCTGAGCTAGTTAGTCACACCAAACAACAACTTGGAGAGTTGTATGATAAAAGCTTGTCTACCCTAGTTCATTTCCAAAGGGATATCTTGTGTGTGTATGTTTGTTGTAGAAAGATGATTTCTTCACCAATTGGTCCCTGTGATCAGTTAATGGACTTATCATCTTAACCAATCTTTGATTTGAGTGTGGGCTATCCTCAAATCAAATCAGAACCAACGATGTTCGTAATGTTGTCTTACTCGTGGTTGATTCCTTGAGCATACACCATTATGTCTATTGGGTCTGACCAATACTATCACCTTGTTCACATAGTTATGGAATTCCATCTCCATGGGAATCTGGATGACATGTTGTTGAGCCCATCGACAACATTTTTTACTTCCCCATGATTCTTGTTAAACATCCAGCTAGTATTGGAAACTTTTATAATCATTATCTTCATGACTCGTTCGTGAAGCATATGTTTGGACGAAAGAAGTGAGTCCCTCTAATTCATGTGCACTTGATGCAAGTTGCCGCCATGAATTTGAGAAGGCTTGTTTTACCTCCTTTGGAATCATCCCAAGTCAGTCATGCATGTGCAAAGTATTCTGTGGTCTGTTAGACTGATCATCTTCATTCCATATGAACTCCGTAGCACACTAAGCCACTAATTGACTTGTTCAAGGAAAAGGAGTTAAGTGCTAATCCATGGTAATGCACAAGACATCGATATCCCCGATGATGGTTCCCTACCAAAACTCGGTAGTGTTTTATTGTAAGACTACCATGTGATCATGTTTGTCTGGGACAGCGTGTTCACACGTGTGTAGCAGAACCAACTCATGTTTTGGAGCTTGCTATCGTAGTTCATTTCCCAAGAATCTCACAATGTCATCTCATCGATTTGCGTTGCAAACTTTCATTTTTCCTACTAGACTTGATGTATCTGGAATATCCTGACATCAACCAGATCTGAATCTCAGGCAGATATGATGGTTGGAACGTTTCCCAAGAACTACAATAATGGTCTCTCTTTAACCGGTTAAGTGGATGTCGTGGCCAACACACCCAGCCGGAAGACCTATTATTGTAGTATCTTGATTGAGGAAGTTGGCCACCTCCCCATAAGGATTTCGTAGGATTTACTCCCTAGTTGTGCCTTATGATTTTTTGTGTTCCCGAAGTCCGACCTTTACTTGATGTTCTAGATATCAAACCATATGAATGGGATACACTAGCACATCAAGGAGAACATTAGAAGTGGAGTGCTAAATGTCTCTCGGTCAATCATCCAGATTATGTTTCCTTGGCCTCGCTAAGGTGAAATCTAAGAAGGGGTTATCTTCGTTTGCATCTGCATCGTCCATCACTATTCATCATGGTGGTATGTTGTGTTGCTAGGATCCTTGACACAGATGTTGGTAAAACCTTGATGAGTTCTGGAGAGTACGCGCAAGCAAAATCATCCCTTGAGTTGTTTTCAACAAAGTAATCCACATCATCTATTCTAATCCGGGTATGCCATTCTACTGAAACCCTCCAAACGATCGCTCGAGAATTGCCTTAGGCTGGTATAAAGAGTTTCAATGATCTCTGAATCAAAGGTAATTCTTTTTGCCACCTAAGGGGATATATCTACGAGTCACCACCCCTAAGGTGTATCGTTGTGGTATCATGGCAACTCAACTCCTCACTACATTGACAACTGTTCACCACCCTCTTAAGTGTGGAATTGTTGCCTACCTAGTGAACCTTCGTCATCCGTTTCACTCCATCCCTTCAGATGTATGCTTCGTGTCTCAGCTCGAGAGGTGTTGCTATGCCTCATTCCGCGAGTTGATCCTAAGTTGTTCGATCTTCGAGAAGATTGATCCTTCTAGAGTCTCCTTCTCCTCTCGTTGTCATGTTGGCTGGAGTTCTCAGAGCAAGACCACAAGACAAAGATGGTGATTGAATCAACGTTCATTTGAAGTGCAACCTGGATCGTGAAGATTACGTTAGTTGCGTTTTCCCCTTCATCTTACCCTACGCCTGAATCTCGGGACGAGATTCTTGTTTAGTAGGGGTGAGTTGTCACATCCTTGGTCCTGGTATGCAGTAGGCTAGCCCTTCATGTGTGCATCATGTTTAAACTTTTCAAATGAACTTGAAATGGGGACTAATCAAACCCTAGCACCAGATCAAATCAAATAGGTTCAACATAAAATCATTTTCAATGAACCTGAAATGCCCTTCTAAAATGTTCATCATCTTTGCCTGGGTCTTAAACCTCTGACAAAAATGGTGCCCATTTTTCTAGGTCATCCTAAGGTCACTGAATTAAATCATAAGTATTTGAATTTGGACATTTAAATTTTATAAAATATTTTAAATGTCCAAATAATCCCAAACTAAAATGTTCCATGTTGGATATATTCTAAACATTGGGCATGCACAGTTTGGTGATTTTTGAAAGTGCCTAGATATTTTTAGTAATGCCACAAACTTACAGAACAAAAGAAAAATAGAAATAAAAGAAAGAGAGAGAGGAAGGAGTGACCTGCCCTACCTGGCCCATCCCTGTAGCAGCCCAGCTGGGCAAAGCTAGCCCAGCCCACCAGGGGCAGCACTGTCTTCTTCCTCTTGCCAGGAGGAGAAGCAGCTGCGTGCCCGGCGCGCAGGCGAGCCGCGCCAGCTCCTCCCTGCCTGCCTGGCTGCCCCCTCGTCGTCCTGGACATTTTCCGCGACACCACGCAGCCCCCTAGCCCCCTCTCACTCTCTCCCGAATGCTCTACCCTCCTCTGCTCTCTCCCCGCACGCGCCCGAGCGGAGCCGTCGCCGCCGTTCGCCATAGCCGCAGCCACCGCCTCCCCCTCGCCTCTCCGACATGCCTAGGAGCTCCGCCACATCGTCCCCTACCTCTCCGCCAAGTCAAGCAAGCCGGGACGCACCGCAGCACCGCCCTGTCGCCGTCTTGAACCTCAGACTGTCGGAGATCCCTCTCGCTGCCCCGCTCGCTCCGGTGCTTCCCCGAGCACGCCGAGGCCACCTATGCAACCGCTGTGAGCTCACGGACTGATTCCCCCTCCTCCCCTGCTCGTGCTCATGCTCTAGCTCCGTTCCCCACCTCCGCTGAAACTTGCCGCCGCCGCGAATGTCACCGTCGTCGTTACGGTGGGCCAACGCCGCGTTTGAGCACCTGGTCGAGTTCCTGCTGCCCCGTAGCCTCTGCCCGTGCTTTTCGTTTGCTCTAAATCGAGCTGCAGCCCCGCGCCCGTGCTAGCCCGAATTCCGGCCGCCGCCACGAGCTCGACTCCGGCGAGCTCGCTCCACCCCAGCTCCTACCTCTTGGCCTAACAGACTCGCGCGAGCCCCAGCTACGCATAGGATCAAACCGCGGTCGATTTGGTCGACCCTGGGCGATTTCCGAAGCCCTCCGCCGTCTCTGTCGTTGCCGGCGACGAGCCGTGGACCAGGTCCGGCGGGTTTGACCCCGTTTGACCGGGGTTTGACTTTCCCCTGACCCACTGACGTGTGGGCCAGGCCCCTGCTTAATTAAGCGATGGATTAATTAGCGTTAATTAACTTAGTTAGTTAGGTTAGCCACTGACATGTGGGCCCAGGCCTTAGCTAAACTAGATTAGGTTCAGTTTAATTTTAATTAACCCTATTGGTTAACTGTGTCACTGACGTGTGGACCCCACACGTCAGGTTTGACCTGGACCGGGTCAGTTGACCTGCTGACGTCACACCTATGTCATGCTGATGCAGTAAATCCTTTTCTGGATTTATTCTTATATAGGAAATTCCAGAAAATCTTGCAAACTTCAAAAATTCATAGAAATTAATCTGTAACTCCAAATGCAAAGATTTATATATGAAAAATGATAAGAAAAATCCAATCTATCATCTGTACCATTTTCATGTATGTTGGAACAACTTAAATCTGCTGTATACAACAAATTGAATAATTGACATTTGAATTTCACATATGGAGTTTGGTTTTGAACTTAGGGTTCAAACCAACTTCATTTAACTTTGTTGCTAGCTGCATTAGCTCAAAACACCAGCATGTTGCCATGTCATGATCATGCATCATAATGTTGCATTGCATTGATTGTGTTTCCTCTCTGTTGCCGGTAATTGTTCCCTCTCAGTAGACGTGGTTCTGACGATGAGATCGATGACACCGATGAAGAGCTGTATTATCTTCAGAAGTACCAGGCAAGCAAAACCCCCTTGTTCATTCCGATACAATCCCACTCTCTCGCTCCTGCTCTATTTTACTGCATTAGGACAACAACGATACAACTGTTACTTGATGCGGTAGTTGAACTCCTTTATCCTCTGCATGACCTGTCATTGCCACAGTAAATAGATGAAACCCACTAGCATGAGTAGGAGTTGTTTGAGCCCTGATGTGCCTACTCATTCATGCTTGTTGTCATGCCTACTACTACTTAGAGTTGAGTCAGGTCTGATTCATCGGGGATGAATTGGAATGTGGTGTACATGTCCTACTGTGTGTGGTCTAAGAGTGTGAACACGATTTGGTAAAGGTAGCGGTGAGAGGCCATGTAGGAGTACATGGTGGGTTGTCTCATTGCAGCCGTCCTCAGGAACTGAGTTCTGTGTTTGTGATCCATGAACAACTACTACCACACATTGGGATCCTTAATTGACTCTCTCGACTTATTAACCAACCTGATCTCTGTCCAAGAGTTGCAACTAGTTTCTGGTGTTTGTAGGTAGTATTAGTAGTCTACCAAGTGGCACCGGGTAGAGGTGGGCTTGGGACAGACTAGGCACAGTGGCCCGGTGTACCAAGTGGCACCTGGATGGTGGGCTTGGGAACCCTGCACACATCGTTTGGGGCCGTGAGCAACACCCCGGCCGGATCTCCTTGCGGATGGAACCCGAATAGGCGATAAACCTGGATGAGAGACTTGTATGGTTAGTCAGGTCGTGGCCGACACCCTCGCTGGGCTTCCGCTTGAAGGTTGCCGAGTACATGTCATGTAAACGGCGATAAGTGGTGAGAGCGTGTGTGAAGAAGTACACCCCTGCAGGGTTAATATGATCTATTCGAATAGCCGTGTCCGCGGAAAAGGACTTCTGGGTTGCCTGTACAGTTCATAGACAAGTGAAGTGGATACTCTAAAATATGCAAGATAAGCGTGAGTGCTATGGATGGCGTTCTCGTAGGGAGACGGGAGCGGATCCATAGTGGTGTATTGATATGGTGAATATGTGGACTCGTGTGCGCCACCTCAAAAGAGTTATTTGTAGTCGTAGTTCAAGATAGCCACCGAGTCAAAGCTGGCTTGCTGCAGTTAAACCCCACCACCCCCTTTGTTGATAATGATGCATATGTAGTTAGTTCTGATGTAAGTCTTGCTGGGTACATTTGTACTCACGTTGCTTAATTTATGTTTTTGCAGAGAGACTTCAGTCTCGCTAGTAGTTCCGCATGGATTTCGACGTTTAGCTTGTTACCTCAGCTACGATCTTGTGCCCTCGGCAGGCTGGTAGATAGTCAGGCGTCTCAGCCTTTTTCATTTGTAGATGTCTGTACTCAGACATGTTAAGCTTCCGCTTGTGCTTTGACTTGTATGCTCTGATTGTTGGGTCATGAGACCCATGATTGTAATATCTCGCTCCTCGGAGCCTATTGAATAAAATACTTGAGTTGTAGAGTCACGTTGTGATGCCATGTTGTATTTGCACATATCGAGCATATTGTGTGTATGTTATTGAAATGCTTGGTATGTGTGGGATCTGACTATCTAGTTGTTTATCCTTAGTATCCTCTCTTACCGGGAAATGTCTCCTAGTGCTTCCACTGAGCCATGGTAGCTTGCTACTGCTCCGGAACACTTAGGCTGGCCGGCATGTGTCCTTCTTTGTTCCTGTGTCTGTCCCTTCGGGGAAATGTCACGCGATGAATACCAGAGTCCTGTTAGCCCGCTACAGCCCAGTCCACTGGAGTCCTGCTAGCCCAGTGCTACAGCCTGGATTCACTCGTTGATGACCGACACGTTCGATGTTGGGTCATGGATGCATGTCCCTGTAAGTTTGTGCCATTTTGGGTTTATGACTAGCCATGTCAGCCCGGGCTCCTTATCATATGGATGCTGGCTACACTATCATATACGTGTGCCAAAAGGCGCAAACAGTCCCGGGCAAAGGTAAGGCGACACCCGTGGGAATACCGTGCGTGAGGCCGCAAAGTGATATGAGGTGTTACATGCTAGATCGATGTGCCATTGATTCGGGGTCCTGACACGCATCGCTGCCTACGGACTGGGTGGGCGGCCGCCCTACCATCCTCAAGACGGCGCGAGAGGCCAGGCAACATGGAGTGTGGGGCATTGCGGTGAAGTCTTCGAGGCGGCGGCTTTGGAGGCTTACGTGCCCCGCATGGTCGATCGAGAATACGCGCCGGAAGACGACCCTGGCTCGTTCCTCGGGCCAGGCTGGGAGGAAGAGACGCGAGAAGCAAAGCCCTTCCAAGAGCCTCAAGGGATCCTAGCCAACCGCGCCGGCAGCAGCAGCTACCGGGTACCACTAATTCCTCAAGAGCAAGCTTACCTAACCATGGGCCGCAGGAGGTTCAGGTCGCAGCAGCGGACGGCTGCCCCAGCTCGGAAACCTCCCTTCCACCAGGAGGAGCGCATTGGGGGCTTCAGGAGAGGGGTCGGGAGCAAGGGCCCTCCCCGCGGCGCATGGAGCAAGGCACCCCCTGGAGGTAGGCCCTCTGCCAGGGAGGGTGCTGCAAAGCCTACCCCTGGCAGAGGACCCGTGGTCGCCGAGGGCGCTGCTGGTGTCCCCTTTGCACCTTGGCGTCATCCTGGTTTTCCGGTCGCTGCCAATGGTGTTTGAGGGTGGTGCAAGGCTAGCCCCTCATCTGGCGATATGAAGCAATGCCTGGTGCCTCTGAAGAAGGCCCAGTGCCTGTGAAGTGGGCGCCCATGACACTCTCACGTAATAATGAGTGGGGTTGTACACGCCGGAGTCTCAGGAGGCCGCCCTTGGGCCTCGGGGGCTCCCTCCCACGCCCAGTGGCAGCACTTAGCTCCGCGCTGGTGAGAAGACTTGAAGACTAGACTAGGCGCCGGACGCGGCCATTTGCTTTCTGACTCCCTTTCTGTAGTCATGTTCCCTTGCTTCGGATTTAAGTTGAAGTTGAAATTTCGTATGTGTGTGCGGGGAGGGTAACTTTTCTCATTTGTGTGATTCCTTGTGTTCTGGTTCTTGCCTTAATTTGGAGTTCGCACCGGCTGCCTCCCCCTCGCGAGCCCCTTGCGAGCGGGGCTGGGCGAAGCACGCGCATGCTTCTCGCATGCCAAACTGAGGCCAACACTAGCTCTCACGAGGCCCTCTCAACTGGGTCAGCAGGTCCCTCAGGGGATCCTCGGAAACTCACGACCTCACGGGTTGATTCAGGGTTTGCCCTGTCTAAAGGTAAATTACAACAGCAAACTCACCACAGGGCCCGTAGGCTCATAGGGACATATATTCATCATTGACCTTGAAGGCCTAGAGACAACAATCTTTTACATGAGGGGCATCCCCTCCCAAAATTCTCTTACAACCTTTGGGTCCGGGCCCGAGCTTCTGTATGCAGGATAAAAAACAGAGAAACACGAGATCAGTCAGACATGTAGCTCACCGCGTCCCCCGGGTCGTCTCCAGATGCACTACTGGCGCCGCTGTCACTGGCACTGACATCACCATCACCAACACCGGCATCACCGCCGCCGTCGTCCACCAGGTCACCTTCGACCGCCGCAACTACCACCCCGTTGTCGTCGGAAGCAAAGGCCCTGACAAGCGCGTCCACGTTGTCCTCCATCCAGCGCGCCAGGTTGCCCCGGATGGCCTCAGGCACCGGGGAAATCACGGCGTCGAAATCAAAGTTGCGGTAGGTGTTCTGAAGATGGCTGAAGACGCGGGAGAATGCGCGCCCGAGCAAGCTGCGGCCCCTCTCCTCAACAAACTGATGAGGTCTCTCGGGTTCTCCAAGCGCGTCACCATGTCATTAAAGAAGCGGAGATGGCCGGCATAGTCGGTCGCGTGGGGATGCGGGGCGTTCTCGTTGCAGATGTTGCTCAGGGCCACGATGGCCCTGTTCCTTTGGTCCTGGAGCATAGGGGCGTGCATACGCTCCAACGTCCGCCGTTGGAGCACTTCCTCCCTGTTCTACTGCGTGATGGACTCAGCGTTGGCAAGCCGCTCCTGGAGAGGAAGCAGCTCAGCGCGGGCGGAGGCCAGCTCACCCTGCACCGAGACCAGGGTGGCTGAGGCGGCCTCCACGCGCCATTCCTCTTTAGCTAGCCTGGACCTAAGGGCGGCATTCCTGCCTGCGACTTCGGCTTCAACCAGCTTTAGCTTCAGGTCATAACTGCTCGCAAGATCTGCGCAAGCCTCGGCCATGCGGTGGTTGACCTCTTCCTGGACCCGGGCCTCGCGCGCGCCAACGGCGTCCTCCGCTTGGGCCACCTGGCACTCCCTCGTCTCCAACCGCTCAAGCTCAAGACTGCGCTCGGCGGCCTCCAGCATAAGCGCTTCCTCGCGCTTCAGGACCTCCCCCTCCTCGGCAGGCGCCCCAATTAGTGATGCAAGGGCAGCTCTACGCGAATCCACCTGCTGCTCCAGGGAAGCACTCCAGGCTTGGAGCTCCCATGCACGCTTCTCTGCAATCTCGCGACGATGGTCAACCTCCCGGGCCTCCTCCAAAGCTCGGTAGCAGGCCTCGCGCGAGGCCGCCAGAGACGCCTCGGCCTTAGCATTTTCAAGCTCGCGCTGGTGGCGCTCGAGGTTGATGGCTACCTTCAGTTTATGCCGCTCCTTGATCAGTCGTAGGCCCTCGGCTTCGAGGCGCGCATCTACATATGCAAGTTCTCCACCAAGCCGGCCCATCACGTCCATCGCCTCTTGGAAGAACTCATGACGGACGATGCTTCGTTCACGCACGAACTTGAGCGTGCGGTTGATGTCGTCCCCCATTGCGGGCGCTGTCGGCGGGGCCCGAAGTGGTTCGCCCCCTCTCGGCAAGGGGCTGGGGTTGGTGCCCCCACAGTTGCTGTCCAGGCCCCACAAGGGACCCGGACCGGTGTAGGCTTGCCACTTGAAGAGGAGCCCAGGATTGACGCCAACCATCTGCCATCCACGACCAGAGGAGGAGCCCTGGGTAGGCTGGCCGCGTTCCAGACAAGGTTGCGAAGAAAAAGCGGCAAGGGTGCGGGCGCGAGGCATCTTGCAGGCGGGCTTGCCTCTCTGGATGACCCCACGCCAGGGGCAGCGTGCAGGCTCCGGGTGCTCAAGGATAGCGATGAAGGCAAGGCCGGAGGGGGCTGCTTCTCGGGAGACTCCGCGGGATTAGCAGGAGGAATCCTGAAAAGCCACAATTAGGAAGGGAAGCAACGATTGGGGAACCACAAGGATAAGGTACTTACCCGTTAGTGGCGATGTACTTCCTATGTTTCAGCGGCCGGATGGTGCCGCCACTACAGCTCGAAGAATCCTTCATTTTGCGGAGTGTGGCGAAGTCCACGCGGAACCGGCCAAGGCGTTGGACGTGGAGGCCAGCGCGGGGCGCGGCTGGAGAAGCACCCAGGCGGTCGACCTCAGGAGCGCCAGGCTGGGAAGAGCAATCAGGCTCCGCCTCACGCTGGCTCGACGAGGTCTCCAGAGCTTCGGCCTCGGGAGCCGGGGACCGCATCTCCCCCTCAACGACTGCCTCAGGATGAGCCTCGCGGGTTCCTGAGGATGACGCCTCGGGGGCCTCGAGCAGCGTCGCACCTCGACACCCGTGCCTCCGGCCTCCAGCAATGTTGCCCCCCCCCCTGCGCCCACTCTTGGGGCAAGCTCGGTGCTGGCGGCAAGGAGGGTAGCCACGATGACATGATTCTCACGAGGCCTCGCAAGGCCGATTGGGTGCAGCCCCCATTCATCAAAGGAAGGCATCTGCCCCGCGAACTCAGCCCTGTTCAAGTAGAGATACAAGAGGCAACCCCCTTTGTCGGTGTGAAAACCGGCGGATCTCGGGTAGGGGGTCCTGAACTGTGCGTCTAAGGCTAATGGTAACAGGAGGCTGGGGACATGATGTTTACCCAGGTTCGGGCCCTCTTGATGGAGGTAATACCCTACTTCCTGCTTGATTAATCTTGATGATATGATTATTACAAGAGTTGATCTACCACGAGATCAGAGAGGCTAAACCCTAGAAGCTAGCCTATGGTATGATTGTTGTTGTTCTACAGACTAAACCCTCTGGTTTATATAGACACCGGAGGGGGCTAGTGTCGTGGAAATATCACGTCAGATGTCCTCGTGGAAGGACTTAGTCGTGGAGCCATCGCGACGGGTTAGCTTAAAGGGGTTAAACTGGACAAAGGACACGAGAGTTTTTATACTAGTTCGGTCCCTTCGATGAAGGTAAAGGCCTACGTCTAGTTGTGATGGGATTATTGGGGTCTCGATAACCAGGGAGCTAAACACGCTATGCCTGGCTCTCGAGTTGTTGTTTCTTGTCCCTGAACCGCCGCCGGGTCGTCCCCTTATATACACGGGTTGATGCCCGGCCGGTTTATAGAGTCCCGAGGCTGGCTCATACAAGTGTCCGGCTCGGTCTCTCCTTTCCTGACTTACAATACAAATTACATGATTATGGCGGTTTACCACTATGGGCCCGAATCCGCCTTTGGGCTCCGGGCCTCTAAGCCTCATTAGTAAAGCGCCATCTTCTGAGTCTTCGTGGGCTTCAATATAGTTGAAGGTGAACCGGCCCCTCCTGGGCGGTTTACACTCAATAGTTATATCCCCAACATTAGGCCCCAGGTTGATTTGAACATGTTCATGTCAATCTTCAATACTTAAAGAAATTCTATGAACATCTCCTTATATTTACTGTAAACCGCCATGATGTCTTCTCCTGTAAACTTTGTTAAACGGCCGTGACGTCATCCTCTGGACATAGCAACAGATCATCATGATGTCATCTCTGTATAAAAAGATTAAAAAGATTCCCTTTATTAATGGTATCCCGAAAATCGAGGCGTCAGCTACGCCCCCTTTTGCCGCTTCAGGCTCCTAGATTCTCGCGCCCACCATTTATCCCTTTGTCTTATAAATAGGCTCAGGGGTCCTTTCTTTCTTCCCCTTTCGTGCCTCTTCTTCCTCCTGGTGACGCTCAAGCTCTGAAGCTCCGCCGCCGCCCTCAACCTTCGAGCACTGCGTCAAAAAAGGCCACTGCATCAACCTGATCGTACCAGAAACCTGCGGCTCTTCTCCGCTATCCCTGCGCATCTGGTAAGCCTCCTCCTCTCAACCCTAGATTTGTATTTAGGGTTTCTGCGTTCATCCATGTTCATAAGTGTTCATCTTTGCTCGCTGCCTTTGTGCTTACTGTTGAAACTAAATGAACTTATCATCCTCCTCTGGCGGCCAAAGTTTGTAACTTTAGTTTTACCTCGCCGTAGTATCTCCTCTTGCCTTGATAGTTCCCTTCTTGACTTATGGTGCTCTGTCGTCGCCATTTTAGGGCTCAGAATAATTTTCTTACTGAACCACGGTAGATCCAAATTTATACTGTCATTTTGTGAAACCTGTTTTTGTCAACACTTAGTAGATTGTCAGCTCTGGCTTTTCCACCTAAGGGCGGGTTAACTTTCAGTAGTCGACAATCCCCCATATGCCATTAGCCCTCACTGAAACCGCCATCTTGACTTGAATAGTAATTTCTGGTTTATCTCACATGTATGCTTTGATCAAATTCCCGGTTTAACACCGATTAATGCACTTGAACCGTCAATCGTAAATCGGCCTTCGTTTTTCCTTTATTGTTTGCTTTCCAAGATGACCAACCAATTTTCTGCTTGTAACTGGGTTCCGTCCCGGATCATGGAAACACAAATCAATGGATATGTTACCACTGGCGCTTTAGCCTAAAAAAGGGTCCTTCATTGGCGAGTCCCTGGCCCTGAGTGCCCTCCTGAGCCTCAAGATGGAGAGGTGATTATATTTATGCAACACTTAGACCGGGGATTCAGCCCGCCCGGATCAAAAAAATTCTGGGATGTCCTTACGAGCCTTCAACTCCATCCACAAGATATTGGACCGAATTCCATGTCCAATATATGCAATTTTCAAGTGTTTTGTGAAGTTTACCTTCAAGAAGAACCATCTGTGGAGCTTTTTCGGGATTTTTTCCATTTAAACCACCGCACGGAGTTCTCTGATGGTCCCAACACGGAGCTTGGTGGGGTATCAATCCAGAAGAGAAAAGAAGTTGATTTCCCTCATGCAAAACACCACAGCCATCCCAAAGATTGAAACAAAACTTGGTTTTATTGCCAGAACACTGCCCCTGCTGGAGAAAATCCTTTGCCCGGCTACCATCCTCACCGGCTTAGCAATGGCCACCCATTACCTAAACGATTAACTGCCAAAGAACGGCAAACTTATGCACCTCAACTCACCAAGCTCCGAGCTCTCCTGGCCAACGGTTTGACTGGTATTGATCTCGTCCGCTGCTGGGTTTCTTGGGGTATTCTGCATTTAAGCCGCCGCTCCGGTTTGATGCATGAATACACCGGAAACGTTAAAGACCCTCAATGGTTTCATGAGATAGAATTGACTGATGACGAAGTTACTGAAGCCGTGAAGAAGATGTTGGATGAGCCGGTCGCTCAATGCAGTAAGACCGGATTGGCTCCTTTTTGTACCTCCAACAAACCGCCAGCAGTAAGCACTTTATCCTTTTTCACCTTTGTTGACCCATTTCTGCTTTAACCCTGTTCTGATAATCCTTTGTTTTTTATAGTCCAAAAGCTCTTTCTGGAAGCGGAAAACTCAAGATAAACCGGTTAGGGCTCCTCGTGCGAGGAGCAAGGTCACAGAGAGAGCTACCAAGAAGAAAACCGCCGAGTCTTCTGATCCACCAGAAGATATTGACAAATCGGATCCAGAGGTAGAACTTGACTCGCTTGGTTCTTTTTCCTTACACCTTATTGACAATGACTATTCCCAGGATGATGCAGAGGCCAGCCGTGCGGACCATGTTGAGGTAATCTCTCTTTCCTCCGATTTAGATCCTGTGCTAGTTCAAAGATTTCGCCGTGTAGTTCGGAAAGTACAATACTCTCACCCTCTTGCTTATTTGGATCCAAAATTTTCTTTTAAGACACAGCAAGTTGAAGAGCGTCGCACAACCCAGCACAGTGGCCAGCAAATCACCTCTTCCGGTTTACCGGATACACCAACCCGGAAACATCGTCCAGAGGTTACTTGTTCTCTCGAAAAACTTTATCCTTTGAAGGGTTTCTTCCGATATCCACCCAACCCGTCTGATCCAATTACCAGGTGTCTTCCAATTCGTCTGGCGGTTCATCAACCACTCAGCTGCCTCCCCTTAAAACCATCCCTGGGTAAGTATACTGCCCTTCATATTTTTCCTTCATAGTTCGGTTTAGTGTGCTAATCTTTGTTTTGATATCATAGTGCCAAAGCCCGTATGAGCAAGAAGGCTAAAACCAGTGCCCCTATTGGTGAAGTTGAACCGGAGAGGGCTCCTGAGGATACTGGTAGAAATACTGATGTTATGGACGATTCCGCCCCACAAGGCGAGAACACTAAACCTAATCCGCTGGAAGCTGACCCGGCCACTCAGATTGATCCATCGAGCCCTCATGCTACTCCTTCGAGCCCAGCTGCTGATCCGCCGAGCCCAGCTGCTGATCCGCCAAGTCCAGCCAGGGGTACCGTCAATCCGCCATGTCCACCAAAAGGTGATGATGATGATGTTGTTGTTATTATTGGCACGACTCACACCAGTCCTGGTAATCCGGTTGTCTTGTCCAAACATACTGCTAAAGATGAATTCACTGCTATGGGCAAGGGAAAAGGGAAGACTGATTTATCCAACTTCATCAACCTTAGCACCGAGGAACTTCATGCCGGATTTTTAAACCGCCTTTACACAAGTTGTGACTTTGAAGCTGGTTTGGTGAACATGATGAAGGAACATTATGAGGTAATCTTCAAGAATGCTTTGAAATTTACTCTATTCTGCATATCTTTTGTATATCTCTTCCGTTGTAGCCCCTAAGGGCCGGGTTATCTCTTGAAGATAAACCAGAACTTCGATATAAAGAACACTTCAACTGAGTAGCCCCCAAGGGCCGGTTTGTCTCTTGAAGACAAACCGGGACTGTTTGTCCTTGTTAATTGCCTTTACTTAAAATTGATCAATTGTGCATTAGCCCCCAAGTGCCAAGCTTAATGCCTGGATTGAGCCTTGGGACTTGAAAGATACTCACTTTAAAAAACAATCCACATTAGCCCCCAAGTGTCGAGTGCATAACTTGTTATGTGCTTGGGACTTTAACAACTTCATCTTCTGACTTTTGCAGACCGAGAAGACTATCAAAGAATCTCAAATCGCCGACCTTCAAGAAAACATCAAGTCCCAGCAAGAAGAGACCTCTAAATACAAAGAGGGGCTAAAGGATGTTTTGACAACCATGGAGAAATTGAAGGATGGTTTCAAAAATGAACGCACCAACTGGGAAACGGAGAAAGCTGCTTTGTTAAAGCGGGCTGAAGATGTCGAAGCAGCTCTTAAACCGGTGACGGAAGAGCTGATAGGGCTAAAACATCAAGTGGATGCTATGACTTCTGCAATCTTTGGTAAGTACTTTGTCATAGCCGGTTTGAAAATATCTTGAACTCTGCCGACATTGAATTCTTAAACCGTTGCAGGTAATCGCATTGCTCAGCCGGGCACAGATATGCGGATGAAATTGAAGGCAGCATACACTTTGATTGAACAATTATACACCGGTGCCCAACGGGTTGTCTGTGCAGGCTCATACAACAAACCGGCACCAACATTGATCAAGGACACACTAGCAAGATTATCCATGACACCGGCTCAGATAGAAGAGGTGAAGCGATCTGGTGCCAGGGCTGGTGCTTTACTGGCACTCACTCGGGCCAAAGCATGGATATCTGACTTGGATCTAGTTGATATCGCCAAGGGATTTCCAGATGAACAAGCAGATGGGTCAGCATTTGACAATGAAGCCCTCAAAGCTCTGACAAAGGAGATGCGGCCGCTATCAAGTCAACTGGCTGCAGAGGCTAACTTGACTATTCATCGGTCCTTTTATGATGAAAGGAACCAGCGGGTTGATACGACTGTGACAGAAGCGCAAAACCTTATTCCGCCAATCCGTAAGCATACTTACGCCCCTGATGTTGAACCGTCCAATCTGATAAGTGAAGAAGTTGTATTTCAGGCTCTAACCCGGATTGACTGGACCACCATTGACTTCCAGCCTCTGGGTGGAGAGGAGGAGGTTGAACCGGCACCTGAAGATCCATCAACTTCACGTCGTCCTGGCAATGAGTCTTAATCCGGCATTCGAGTTACTTTGACAGACTTTGTCGTGTAAAAACAATCAGCATTTTGGGCCTCAAAGCGCCTTGTAATAGGCTAATGCAAGTACTTTAATCTTCGGTACTGATACATAACTTTGGTTGATCCATCATGATATTTGCTGTGCTTGGTTACACTTTGATAATTTTCACGCGATTCTGATATCTGCATAAAAAGAATTGTCCTGGCGGTTTACCGCTGGACGGGTTATAATGCCCAAGATAAGCCTGGCTAATAACCAAAGCAGAATAAAATATGAAATAACTCATACCTGTGATATGAAATTACTTAGTTGGTTAACCAACTTTTATTATAGTAAGGGTGAAGACCCAAATCTTGAGCTATTATAACTCTCACCATGTAATGATGTTGTGTAATAAGTCATGTCGGGTTACGAAGAACACCAGATGATCGAACTGGCGACATATAGTCAAAGCCAGGCCGGGTTAACAAACGCCGGTTTAATATGATGATTGAAGAGCCAGACCGGATCCAAAGATACTGGTTCAACATAAAATTCATCCAAAAAGAGAAAAACTTCTGACAGAAGGCAAATAAAACCATGTAGTCAAGGCTTTTCGGGGGCTGCCAGGCCCAAATTCGAGGCTTTTCGTGGGCTGCCAGGCCGCTGAGTTAAACCATTTGACAAAGCCTTTTAAGATGGGCCGCCAACTAACCAATCATCGTTTTAACTTTGACAAGTTCAGGGTCTCAATGAGAGTAACTGTCAAACGTTCGGCAGGTCATGCCAGGATTACCTGGATAGGAGTGGCTTACTTGATGAAGGCAGGTTAACCCGGGGTTTTAGGTGAATACACCAGGCTTCGAAGCAGTGGGTCGATACCCAGCTATAAGGGTCCTTTCAAACTCTTTGTTACTTTACACAAAGAGCCCCCAAGTAACTTTGTGAGATGTGCTCATTGGGTGCCTATGTTTGAGCTGTGCATAGCATCCAGACTCTCTTTGGCCCCTTGGGTGTGAAGCTCCCAAGCTGTATTGTGGCATGATAGCCGGTTTAACAGGTAGTACTCTGCTTTGTCAGCTAAAGCCCCCATGTAACTCAAAGGATATTTGAGAAAAAATAGCAGAGTCCCTGCTTATAGCAAGGATGCTGGTTTATTTTATTGATCATAATATATACATTGTCGAAATATGTACATAAGAGAAGCCTATGGCTCAAGTATAGTAAGGCCGTAGGAGAGCTATGTTCCACGGCCGCCGGGTCTCCTCCTTAGAACTGCGTGAGTTGTCTCGAACGTCAATGAGGTGGTATGATCCGTTTTGCAAATTCTTGCTGACCACAAAGGGTCCTTCCCAAGGTGGGGATAACTTGTGCATATCGGTCTGATCCTGGATGAGCCGGAGCACTAAGTCGCCTTCTTGAAAGGTTCTTGTCTTAACCCGGCGGCTGTGATAACGCTGCAGGTCTTGCTGATAAACCGCCGAACGAGACAAAGCCATATCCTGTTTTTCATCTAACATGTCCAACGCCTCCTGGCGTGCTTGCTCATTGTCCGCTTCAACATAATTGGCAACCCGGGGCGAATCATGACGAATATCACTTGGGAGAACTGCCTCTGCCCCGTATACCATGAAGAAAGGTGTGTAACTCGTCGATCTATTGGGGGTGGTGTTGATGCTCCATAACACAGAAGGCAATTCTTCCACCCAACAACCCGGCGTCTGCTTTAAAGGAACCATGAGCCGGGGCTTGATACCCTTCAAGATTTCTTGATTGGCTCTCTCAGCTTGACCATTGGACTGGGGGTGCGCCACGGATGCTAAGTCAAGCCGGATGTGCTCTCTCTGACAGAAGTCCTCCATCTCACCTTTAGAAAGGTTTGTACCATTATCTGTGATGATGCTGTGTGGAAAGCCAAAGCGGAAGATAATCTTTTTGAGAAATTGAACCTCCATAGCCGCATCACACTTGTTGATAGGCTCCGCTTCAACCCATTTGGTGAATTTGTCAACCGCCACCAATAGGTGGGTCTTCTTATCCTTGGAGCGCTTAAAGGGCCCCACCATATCAAGCCCCCAAGTGGAAAACGGCCAAGTGATAGGAATCATCCTTAATTCTTGAGCCGGAACATGAGCTCGGCGTGAAAACTTCTGACAAGCGTCACACCGCTTTACCAGATCCTTCGCATCAGCATGACCTGTCAACCAGTAGAACCCATGACGAAAAGTTTTAGCAATCAGGGACTTTGAACCGGCATGGTGACCACAATCCCCTTCATGAATTTCCCGTAGGATCTCTTGGCCTTCTTCAGGAGAAATACAACACTGAAATACGCCTGAAACGCTACAGCGGTGTAACTCGCTATTGTGAATAACCATGGACTTGGATCACCGGACTATCTGCCGGGCCAGAACTTCATCGTCTGGTAACTCGCCCCGGTTCATATATGCCAGATATGGAACCGTACAATCCGGCACAACATGTAAAGCGGCCACCAATTGGGCCTCCGGATCATGAACAGCTAAATCCTCCTCTGTAGGCAACTTAACAGACGGGTTATGCAAGATATCTAAAAAGGTATTGGGAGGTACCGGTTTACGCTGAGATCCCAGCCGGCTTAAAGCGTCCGCCGCTTCATTTTTGTGCCGATCAATATGCTCAACCCGATACCCTTTGAAGTGACCCGCCATAATATCCACCTCGGTCTGTAAGCCGCCATGAGTGGATCCTTAGAATCCCAAGTGCCAGAAACTTGCTGGGCCACCAGATCAGAGTCTCCAAAGCATCGTACCCGGCTTAAATTCATCTCCTTGGCCACACGGAGCCCGTGGAGTAAAGCCTCGTACTCAGCTGCATTGTTAGTACAGGGGAACATTAAACGGAGGACATAACAAATTTTATCACCTCGAGGCGAAGTAAGGACAACTCCAGCCCCCGAGCCCTCCAATTTCCTTGATCCATCAAAGTGAATAGTCCAGTATGTATTATCCGGTTTGTCCTCTGGTGCCTGTAACTTGGTACAATCATTGATAAAGTTGACAAGTGCCTGAGATTTGATGGTTGTTCGAGGCATATACTTCAACCCATGGGGACCAAGCTCAATTGCCCACTTTGCAACCCGGCCAGTTGCCTCCATGTTCTGAATTATATCACCCAAAGGAGCTGAACTGACAACTGTAATGGGATGGCCTTGAAAGTATTGCTTGAGCTTCCGACTTGCCATAAAAACCCCATAAACCAGCTTCTGCCAATGCGGATACCATTGCTTTGACTCGATGAGCACCTCACTGATATAGTAAACCGGCTGTTGAACCGGATATTCCTTGCCAGCCTCCTTGCGTTCCACCACAATTGCCACACTGACAACACGGGCATTAGCAGCCACGTATAACAACAAGGGCTCTTTGTCAACCAGAGCAGCAAGGACCGGCGGTTCAACCAATTGCCGCTTCAAGTCTTCAAACGCTGCATTGGCCGCAACACTCCAGACAAAGGTGTCTGTTTTCTTCAACATCTGATATAAAGGGATCGCCTTCTCTCCCAAGCGGCTAATAAACCGGCTTAGGGCCGCAATTCGACCTACCAGACGTTGAACATCATTGATGCACGCCAGTTTAGCCAAATATGTAATCGCTTTGATCTTCTCCGAATTGTCCTCAATGCCTCTGTTGGACACCAGAAAACCTAGAAGCTTGCCTGCCGGAACATCGAAAACACACCGGATTAAGCATCATCTTGTAAACATGCAGATTGTCAAAAGTCTCCTTGAGATCATCTATCAATGTCTCCTTCTTCCTGGATTTTACTACAATGTCATCAACATAGGCATGAACATTGCGCCCAATCTGAGTGTGAAGACAATTTGCACACAGCGCTGATAGGTTGCATGGGCACTCTTGAGCCCAAAGGGCATAGAAACATAGCAGAAGGCTCCAAAGGGAGTGATGAAGGCGTTCTTCTCCTGGTCCTTAACTGCCATTTTGATCTGATGATAGCCTAAATAAGCATCCAAGAAACTCAAACACTCACAAACCGCCGTCGCATCAATGATCTGATCAATACGCGAGAGAGCAAAAGGATCAGCTGGACAAGCTTTGTTCAAATCTGTGTAGTCCACACATATGCGCCAAGTGCCGTTGTTCTTAAGAGCAAGCACCGGATTAGCCAACCACTCAGGGTGAAACACTTCAACGATAAACCCAGCAGCCAACAGCCGGGCTACCTCCTCGCCAATTGCCTTGCGTCTCTCCTTGTTAAAGCGGCGAAGAAACTGTTTGACCGGTTTAAACTTTGGATCAATATTGAGAGTGTGCTCAGCGAGTTCCCTCGGTACACCTGGATGTCAGAAGGCTTCCATGCAAAAATGTCCCGGTTCTCACGGATGAACTCGATGAGCGTGCTTTCCTATTTTGGATCCAAATTAGTGTTGATGCTAAACTGTTTGGATGAATCGCCAGGAACAAAGTCAACAAGTTTAGTCTCATCATCCGGTTTGAATTTCAGGCTCGGGTCATGCTCAGTGGTGGGCTTCTTCAGAGGGGTCATGTCTGCCGGATCAACATTGTCCCTGTAGTGTTTCAACTCCTCTGTAGCACAAACCGACTCAGCATAAGCCGCATCACCTTCCTCGCAATCCAAAGCGATCTTACGACTTCCGTGAACCGTGATGGTCCCCTCGTGACCCGGCATCTTGAGCTGCAAATAAATATAACAGGGCCTTGCCATGAACTTTGCATAAGCCGACCATCCAAACAGTGCGTGGTACGGGCTCTGGATCCTCACCACTTCAAATGTCAATGTTTCAGACCGAGAGTCATGCTCATCACCAAACACAACCTCCAAAGCGATCTTGCCAACAGGATATGTCGATTTACCTGGTACTACACCATGGAAAACAGTGTTTGATGGTTTAAGACTCTTGTCTGTCAACCCCATGCGACGGAAGGTCTCATAATGCAGAATGTTGATACTGCTTGCTCCATTCATAAGCACTTTGGTGAACTTATAACCTCCCACCTGAGGTGCCACCACTAAAGCCAGGTGACCTGGATTGTCAACCTGGGGTGGATGATCCTCTCTGCTCCACACAATAGGTTGCTCGGACCACCACAAGTAACGTGGTACTGCCGGTTCAACAGCATTAACTGTCCTCTTGTGAAGCTTCTGATCACGCTTGCACAAACTAGTGGTGAACACATGATACTGCCCACCATTCAACTGCTTTGGGTGACTCTGATAACTCGACTGCTGCTGATTTCCTTGATTATTCTGCTGGCTATTACCACCTTGGTTGTTCTGGTTGCCCTGATTATTCTGAAATCCAGAGTTTGAACCGCTGCCACTATGAAAACCTGGACCTGAACCGCCCGATGGACCCTGATCATACCGAAACAGATCAGAGTTTTTGAACTCCTTCATAATGTGACAATCTTTCCAAAGATGTGTTGCAGGAACCTCCTTGGTCAGATGCTTTGGGCAAGACTGGTTTAACAAACGCTCCAGATTCATTCCGCCACCACGCTGGGGCGGTTTACCCTTACGACGCTGCACATTAGCGTTAGCCACAAAATCTGAATCTGCTTTGTGCTTACCATTATTCCCATGGCCTCCTTGGTTGTGCTGTTGTCCCTTTGCACCGCCGTTCTTCTTTCCCTTCTCCGGTTTCTCCTCATCAGAATCGGGATCCTTGGTATTATAAGAATCGGCATATTTGACCAAGGCGGCCATAAGGGTGCCCGTATCATTGAAGTGGCACTTGAGCCGTCCCAACTTCATCTTGAGTGACTTAAACCGGCAATTACGTTCCAGTGTGATGATTGCTTGGCCAGCATTAATCCGGTCTGATGAATGCAAAACTTCTGAAACTCGGCGCACCCAATGAGTTGTTGACTCGTTCTCCCCTTGAACACAGGCATCCAGATCCACAATGGACATAAGCTGTTTACATGTGTCCTTGAAATTGGCTATAAACCGGGCCTTCAACTGGTCCCATGACTCGACGGAGTTAGCTGGTAAGTTCTTCAACCATGTACGGGTTGTTCCCTCCAACATCATCATGAAGTACTTTGCACAAGCCGCTTCATCCACCTCCAGCATCTCCATTGCCATCTCATAACTTCCCACCCATGCCTCGAGTGGCTGATCAGCGGTATAATTAGGTACCTTACGTGGGCCCTTGAAATCTTTAGGCAGCCGCACATTACGGAGAGCCGGAATGAGACATGGTACTCTACTGACGCTGCTGGCTGAACTGGGATGGGTTGATGACGACCCGTATACTGTGCTGCTAAAGCGGCCTCCCTTCATGCTCTGCCATTATCCACCACGTCCTGGGCGTTCACCTCACCACGCGCCAGATTGGGTCCTTGAGGGACAATACGGCACCGCGCACTGCTGGACACCTCCAGTTCATCTATATGCCTACTATAGTTGTTGCTCAGATGTGGGGTCGTGTGAATCCTGTCTCGGCTATACGAGTAAGCTTGCTGCTGCATCATAGTCGTTTGAAGAAGATCCCTGGCCCGCCGTGTCTCAACCGCCGCTGGCGATTCACCCTCTATCGGAATAGCTGCCAGCCGGGATGCTGCTGCTATCATATTGTCCAAAGGGGTAGAGAAGTGACCCGACGGGGGTGTGGTATACCGTGGCGGGTTGTCCGTTCGTCGAGGTGGACCCATCACCTGAGGTTGATCCGGCGCTCTGATCCTTGGCACAATAGTCCGGTTCACTGCTGCTGGATGGCTAGTCCCTGCTCCTGGTGTATCAAAGAGATTCATCGCATTGTAATCCGCTGGCAAGCAAGATTGATGTCTCCTCTTGAATACTTCATTCGAAGCGTTCTGATCCATCAAAAGTCGATAATTCTCGGCTTGAATCCTCTGCGCCTGGGCATCTAAAGCGGCCCGTTCCTTAGCCATCCTGATCTCCTCGGCCGCTAAATCCTCTTTGGTATGTGTTATCTGATCCTTTAGCCTCGCAACGTCTGCATTGTGCTGATCCTGCGTCGCCGGAGTAACTGCCGTGGTCAACAAGGTCGCCCAGGCATCCATCAAACCAGAGAGAACTTGAGCCGGCCGGCGTGCGGAGCCTCCTGCCCCTGCTACCGGTCCGGACGCCTCCACAGTAGAATTTTGCAAAGTTGGATGTGTTCCGGCCATGAAGATTCCGACTCGGTTTGGAGGTTCAAGAAATTCCGGAATACTGGTGCCATCGGAATACCCTTCGAACACACCATCCTGAACTTGGTACATGGATTCGGTTTCACCAGCGGATGACTCGCCGTCGGAATAAGCGGCCGTCTCACCTTCAGACATCGGTACAGATCTGATCCCGTGGACACATCCTACAAATGCACGCTTCATGGCGGGCTGAATACGGGCGGGGCTTGCACGTTGAGACGTCTCGACAAGGTCGGTGCAGATGTTCGGCTCAGGGCCTGGTTCGCCGATCTTGCCAATGAAAACGTGAATTCCGCCAAAGGGGACCCGGTACCCATACTCAATTGAGCCGGCCTCGGGGCCCCATCTTGCAACGTCGATGTAGAGCTTGTCGCGATGACTCTTGGTCATCCGGCCAACCGCATACCCTTTGAGTCCTTCAAACTTGCCCTTCAAGAACTCGAAACCATCGTGCAATAGCCCCACGGTGGGCACCAACTGTCGTGGAAATATCACGTCAGATGTCCTCGTGGAAGGACTTAGTCGTGGAGCCATTGCGACGGGTTAGCTTAAAGGGGTTAAACCGGACAAAGGACACGAGGGTTTTTATACTAGTTCGGCCCCTTCGATGAAGGTAAAGGCCTACATCTAGTTGTGATGGGATTATTGGGGTCTCGATAACCAGGGAGCTAAACACGCTATGTCTGGCTCTCGAGTTGTTGTTTCTTGTCCCTTAACCGCCGCCGGGTCGTCCCCTTATATACACGGGTTGACGCCCGGCTGGTTTACAGAGTCTCGAGCCCGGCTCATACAAGTGTCCAGCTTAGTCTCTCCTTTCCTGACTTACAATACAAGTTACATGATTATGGCGGTTTACCACTATGGGCCCTAATCCGCCTTTGGGCTCCGGGCCCCTAATCCTCATTAGTAAAGCGCCATCTTCTGAGTCTTCGTGGGCTTCAATATAGTTGAAGGTGAACCGGCCCCTCCTGGGCGGTTTACACTCAATAGTTATATCCCCAATAGCTATTGTTACACAGAGTCGGTTTATAGAGGAGGAGATCTACATCCGAATCGCCAAGCTTGCCTTCCACGCCAAGGAGAGTCCCATCCGGACACGGGACGAAGTCTTCAATCTTGTATCTTCATAGTCCAACAGTCCGGCCAAAGCATATAGTCCAGCTGTCCGGATACCCCCTTATCCAGGACTCCCTCAGTAGCCCCCGAACTAGGCTTCAATGATGATGAGTCCGGCGCGCAGATTGTCTTTGGCATTGCAAGGCGGGTTCTTCTCCAAATCCGGCACACCCGCCGTAGTGAATGGTGTCCGGCCTCCCAGTAAGGTTGTACTCCTCGGCTTCTGTGCTTCAATAATGGCCATCTCCACGTGTCGAGCGAAGACGAGGGGCCGGGGCATTTTTACATTCGCCACCCTAAGTTCGTAGGCAAGCCGTCTATTTGAAGAGATGGGGATCCTCAGATCCAGATCACACCACCTTCTCCCAAGCAAGCATTCCGCAGAGCGCGTCCAAAAGAAGCCATCCCATCATATCCGGTCGCTGCAGCCCTGCCCATCTCTCCCCTAGCTCGAAACCAGGGGATTGGGAAAAGTGTTCCATCTCTCACAACCGCTTAATAGAGCTGCAGGCCAAAGGGTTTCTTCCGCCCGCATTCATGGTCCCCGTCCGATCCGGACTAGCCACCTATAATGGCGGGGAGCAAGCGGAAAGATTCCCTAATCCATCTCGGGGGGAGCGGGTATGCCTTGTCCCATATCTGCTAAGAGGCATTGGGTTTCCAATCCACCCATTCCTTCGCGGGCTCCTGGAGTTCTACGGCCTCCAGTTGCATAATCTTACTCCTGTCTCCATACTGCACATCACGGGCTATGTCGCCCTCTCCGAGCTGTTCCTGGGCTGCGAAGCTCATTTCGAGCTATGGAAGAGGTTATTTTGCCTCGTCCCCCGCAACTAGGAGGGATCTATATATCAAGTGGGCGGAGCCAAAATATGGCGCATCGCCCAGACCGGATACCTGTCCGGTACTCCAAAGAAGGTGCCCGAAGACTGGCCTTCGGAGTGGTTTTATGTCGATGACATTCCCCTTCCGGACCCAGTCCGGACGGGCCTTCCTGAGTTTACCAATACTCCACTGAAGAAACACCAAAGTTGGCACCCTTGGAGCCCCCAGGAGGAAGACAACTGGGAAGTCTTCTACCTGATGAGCCGGATACAAACCCTGGCGAAATCAGGATTGACAATAATCGAAGTTATGTCAATATGTGTAATAAGGGGAGCGCAGCCACTTCAATATAGGGGAAAACCCATCTGGCACTTCAATGGAGAAGATGATGCCTCCCAATGCAGTCGCAAAGGTCCGGACTCCGGCACATCTTTGGCGAGGATACCGTCCGAATTTGTACAAAGGAGAAGAAGAGGAGTTCCTTCGCATTAAACCGCGGGATGGATTTTCCATGTATAACCCCCGAAGCTGGGTAAATTGTCATCTTTTACTCGATTCTATCCGTTCTTACCTTCTTTGTCACAATTATTTACCTTGCCGTTTCAAAACAGGAACTAAGGAAGGCCGTGAAAGAGTTCAAGAGCCCCTCTCCGTAGCCAGAGGATCCCGGCCGGGCTCTCGACCCCGGACTTGAAGAAGATCCGGACATATCCGTGGAATTCGTCGACGGGACTTTCTACCAGGCAAGCAGTGGCGGCTCTTTAGTGGCCATCATCACGGATTATCCCGGACTGATTCCCGTGTCGCATGTAAGTAATGTCAGGGTTCCAACCTTCCGAAAGAATTCCTTCATTTTGCCATACCTTATGCTCACATGCCGTACTTTTATAGAAACGGCAGTCGAGATGCCGTGTGGAACCCGCGGGGGCCCCTCAGCAAGAGGCGCCTAGACAAGGCAGGCTTAAAAGGAAGGCGGTTAGGAGCGAGATGCATGCGCAGAGGTATTCATTAAACTTGCCCCATGGTTTATTTGGTCTTTTTGTCGAGGCTTGACGGCTTTAATTATGTCCTGACAGGAAACCCCGTACTATGTCCGGGGACCCTACCGGCCACGCCTCCAGCAGCCTGATTCCTGGACCGGATTCACAGGCGGAGGCTGATATGGGGACAGTGCCAAACTGTCCTACTGCAGAGGATACGGCTATGCTTTCCGCCACAAATTCTGAAGTGGAGAGGGCCATGAATCACCGGTGCCGACGGGCCGTACTCCTCGGTGGTATTTTTTCCGAAGAGGCGTTCAATGCCTTCAATTCCGGACACGCATATATCCGTGCTGCTCAAGATGGATGTGCCAGAGCAATGGACCAGTATGTGAAGGATATACGGGTAAGAGAATTTAATAAGTATGTGTAGTAGTAGCCCCTGAGACTTGAACAGTTGGCACAACTGATTTAAGGATCATTAAATGCATAGGTTCTTGTAGAGAAGAATGCCCAGTTGTCTCAAGAGCTGGAGGAATGTAAGGCCCAAATGAAGGCCAATGTAGCTGAACAAGAGGAATCCAAAAAGGCTTCTTCTGGTAATAATTTCCTTCTACCAGTTTGTTTGTTCGTCATGGTTTATAAATCTGACGAAAGATTCGGCAGACAATCCCGGAGGAGGTCCGAAGACTGTGGGAGATAATGAGCTGCATCTGCGAAGTTAGCTGAAGGCGGGTGAACGCGTGCTGACATAGTCTATTCAGGAGAAGAATAAGCTGCAAGATGCTAATATCCGACTGATCGTCGAATTGAAAGATGTTCGGGCTCAGCTCGCGGACTCCATGAAGGAGAACCGGAGGCTTCGACGCGGCATTTATAGTAAGTGCTTGAACGAACTGTAGTATAGTTCGGGGAGGAGGCGTATTGACAGAGTTATGTCTGCAGGTATGTTGACGGGCCGCCCTGAAGAGGAGCTGCCTGGTTCCGCAGGCGATATGCTGCAAGAGCTTTAACAACTGCACGAACGAGCTCGGCAGGTGATCAGGGTATTGCCCAGGCTTTGTGGCCGTCCGGTTCCCTGTCAGGAGGCATGAGCGAACTTGTAGAGATGCTCAAAGGAGCACGGCGACGCTTCTGATTATGGAAGATATCAGCTTGCCGGCAAGGTGTGAGAGAAGCTTAGGCCATGGTGAAGACGCGATACGCCAAGTCTGACCCGAACCATATGGCCGAAGTCGGACCGGCTGGGTCAGATGGACAAGAGGTACCCGTTAGTCTGGTATATGACCAAGTAGCATTAGCTGCAAAGTATTCCCAACAGGATTGTAAGCTAGACAGCTTGTTGGATGGTATAGAGGAAGAGTACAGCCAGTCTAAATGACTATGTAATTTGAATGGGCTCATGTACTCCCTAGCCGGATTGAAAATCATTTGTCATGGCGGACCTTTTCGCTTCAGCCCTCGGATCCGACAGTCCGGGGTGTATCCAAATACCCACACAATTATGAAAAACTGGGGTATGCATGGAAACCAGGCGTAGGGGTCATAAGTGCTTGAACAGACAAGTACCCAACTAGTTATGTTATATTACATGGATAGTAAGAAACATCTTCCAGAGAGAATAGTTCCGTTAGGGGTTCCTTTCTCTGGGTGCGCATGCATGCATCGATGTGCATGTTTGAACTGCGAACAGAAGCGCAGGAAACAAAATATATGGGTATTTTCGTTGTAATGAACGAGAACATCTTTTGTTCATCGACCGAATATTCCCTTAAGAACGCTAGCTTTTGGCTTCACCCAGTCTAAGGTACACATCCGGCTCAACCGGCAGTAACAATCACGGAGGTGCTCCCCTTATGCCCTAGCCAAATTAACGGGAATGTAGGGCATAAATACAAGAGCCAGGCAACCCAGCATGGCCAAATTTAAGTCATATCGATGCATATAATGGTGAAGAAAAAGGCACATATGGAAAGAAAAATGCATATGTGGCTAGCAAGGAGCCATTAAAGTAGTTGTATTTAGCTTCCGAATAGGAAGCCCCCAGGTATAGTGTGCACGCATAATGCGGCCGGAGTGCTAAGGGCATCCGTACAATTTTAAGCCTGTATGTTAAGAAGGAAAAAGGGGCGAGAAAGGAAGAAAGAGAATATAATAGAAGAGGCGGAGTTAAGGAGACGAACACTGAGTTTGGCGCTACGCGTAGAATCTCCAGAGTCTGGCCGCGTTCCATGGGTTTGGCTCGAGTCTGTTATCAGATGCACTGCACAGACAGTACGCTCCTCCAGTGAGAACTTTATCAATGATGAAGGGACCCTCCCACTTGGGTTTGAGCTTGTCCTTCTTCTTCTCGGGGAGGCGTAGAACGAGTTCGCCAATGTTATAAGTTTTGGCCCGTACTTCTCTACTTTGATACCTTCGAGCATGTTGATGATAGAATGAGGAACGGGCTTTAGCGACATCACGCTCCTCCTCCAAAGCATCTAAGTTGTCCTGCCGATCTAGCTCGGCTTCCTTCTCTTCATACATGCGCACGCGAGGTGAGTCGTGGATTATATCGCAGGGCAGCACTGCTTCTGCGCCATACACCATAAAAATGGTGTGTATCCGGTGGTACGATTCGGCGTGGTCCGCAGCCCCCAGAGTACGGAGTCGAGTTCCTTGACCCAATGCGTGTCTGATTCCTTCAAGGATCGCACTAGTCTGGGTTTAATGCCGCTCATGATAAGCCAATTTGCATGTTCGACTTGACTGTTTGTTTGGGGGTGATAGACAGAGGCGTAGTCGAGCTTAATGCCCATTTTGCCGCACCAGGTTTTCACCTCCTCGGCTGTAAAATTCGAGCCATTGTCAGTGATGATACTGTGGGGGACACCATAATGGTGTACAACCTCCGATATGAAGTCTATCACTGGTCCGGATTCGGCCGTTTTAACTGGCTTGGCTTCTATCCATTTGGTGAACTTGTCCACCATGACCAATAAGTATTTTTTCTTATGGCTTCCCCCTTTGAGGGGTCCCACCATATCCAGCCCCCAGACCGCGAAGGGCCAAGTTATGGGGATTTTTTGGAGAGCGGTAGGGGGCATATGGCTCTGATTGGCAAATAGTTGACAACCAACGCAATGTTGGACAAGGTCTTGTGCATCCGCCCGGGCTGTCGGCCAGTAAAATCCTGTCCTAAAGGCCTTGCTTACGAGAGCTCGGGCTGCCGCGTGGTGCCCACCTAGTCCGAAATGGATTTCGGCTAAGAGTTGCCGCCCTTCCTCTTCGGAGGTGCATCGTTGGAACACTCTGGTGGCGCTCTTTTTGTAGAACTCTCCTTCACGGACTTTGTAGGCCTTAGAGCGTCGCACAATACAACGTGCCTCATTTTTATCCTCGAGGAGCTCTTGCCTATTTAGGTAGGCCAAGAAGGGCTTGGTCCACGGGGCGATGACAGCCATTATTTTGTTGGTCGAAGGTGTTATTTCGGTGGCAGAGCCTCCGATTACGTCAGAAGGTTCAGAATCTGGGGTTGTGTTCGGAGTCGGACTAATAGTGCTGGACTCCCCTTCCCATGCCACGGACGGCTTGAACAACCTTTCTAAGAAGATATTAGGTGGGACAGGGTCGCGTTTGGCGCCGATGCGGGCGAGGATATCAGCCGCTTGGTTATTTTCTCTGACCACATGGTGGAATTCGAGACCCTCGAACCGAGTTGATATTTTGAGGACGGCATTGCGATAGGCCGCCATTTTCGGGTCCTTGGCATCAAAGTCTCCATTTACCTGAGATATTCGAGGTTCAAGTCCCTGCGCACATCAAGGCGTTGGATGCCCATGGAGACTGCCATCCGAAGACCATGCAATAGAGCCTCATATTCGGCTGCACTGTTGGAGTCTGTTATAATATTTGGAGGGTGTACTGAAGCGTGTCTCCTGTGGGGGATGTCAGGACGACACCCGCTCCCGATCCGGCCAGCATTTTAGAGTCGTCGAAATGCATGATCCAATTTGAGTACGCGTCGTACTCCTTAGGAAGTTCGGCTTCTGTCCATTCGGCAACGAAGTTAACCAGTACTTGCGACTTAATAGCCCGCTGTGGTTTGTATGTTATGTCAACTGGAAGGAGCTCAATAGCCCATTTAGCAATTCGGCCTGTTGCGTCGCGGTTATTTATTATGTCATTGAGTGGTACTTCGGAGGCCACCGTGATCGAACACTCTTGAAAGTAGTGTCGTAGTTTCCGGGATGCCATAAAGACCGCGTACGCTATCTTTTGATAGTGTGGGTACCAAGATTTGCATGGAGTGAGGACTGTGGACACGTAATATACCGGCTTTTGGAGCGGGAACTTGTGTCTGTCTGCCTCTCATTCGACGACGAGCACTGCGCTCACGACTTGGTTTGTTGCGGCTATGTATAATAGCATGGGTTCGCCAATATTTGGCGCGGTCAGGACTGGGTTTGTGGCCAAGAGTGCCTTTATTTCTTCTAGTCCGGCCGTGGCCGCATCCGTCCACTCGAAGTGTTCGGTACATCGAAGAAGGCGATACATAGGTAGTGCCTTCTGTCCTAAGCGGGAGATAAAGCGGCTTAAGGCAGCCACGCATCCAGTTAGTTTCTGGATCTGCTTGAGGTCTGTTTGGATAGCCAACTGTGACAGAGCTCAGATTTTTGCCGGATTGGCTTCAATTCCTCTATTGGAAACGATGAAGCCGAGCAATTTTCTGGAGGGTACTCCGAAGACACACTTCTCCGGGTTGAGCTTGATGTCGTATGTTCGGAGATTATCGAACGTAAGCCTCAAGTCATCTATTAAGGTTTCGACATGTCTTGTTTTGATGACCACGTCGTCTACGTAGGCCTCTACTGTCTTGCCGATTTGTTTTTCCAGGCATGTCTGAATCATGCGTTGATAGGTTGCGCCGGTGTATTTTAGCCCGAAGGGCATGGTGTTGAAGCAGAAGGGGCCGTACGGGGTGATGAAGGCCGTTGAGGCCTGGTCAGACTCCGCCATCTTTATTTGATGGTATCCAAAGTATGCGTCGAGGAAACACAATGAGTCGTGTCCTACGGTGGCATCGATTATTTGATCAATGCGGGGGAGGGGGAAGGGATCCTTAGGGCAAGCTTTATTGAGGTCCTTGAAATCGACACACAAGCGCCAAGATTTGTCCTTTTTTGGTACCATTACCAAGTTTGCTAGCCAGACTGGATGTTTGATGTCTCTGATGAATCCAGCCTCGAGTAGCTTGGCTAGCTCTTCTCCCATGGCTTGCCGCTTAGGCTCTGAGAAACGTCTAAGAGTCTGCTTGACTGGCTTGTATCCTTTCAGTATATTCAGGCTGTGTTCGGCCAGCCTGCGTGGGATGCCCGGCATCTCTAAAGGATGCCAGGCGAAGATATCCCAATTCTCACGCAGGAAGTCTCGCAGTGCGGCATCTATTGTGGGGTCCAGCTGTGTCCCGATGGAAGCTGTCTTCGAAGGGTCCGTTGGGTGGACCTGGAATTTGACTATCTCGTCTGCTGGTTTGAAGGAGGTGGATTTAGGTCGCTTGTCGAGTATCACATATGTCCATTGTTGCTCGTACTATTGTCAGTTCTTCGGCCGCGAGGGCTTCTGATAATGCCTCGAGGGAAAGGGCGGCGGTTTTATTTTCAGCACAGAGTGTGACGTCTGGATCACTAGCTAGAGTGATGATTCCATTGGGACCGGGCATTTTGAGCTTCATGTACCCGTAATGGGGTATAGCCTGAAAACTCATGAATGCGTCCCGCCCCAAGAGGGCGTGGTATCCGCTGCTGAACGGGGCCACTTGGAATGTAATTTCTTCGGACCTGTAATTCTCCGGCGTGCCGAATACCACATCCAGTGTGATTTTTCCCGCGCATTGTGCCTCCTGACTAGGGATGATTCCCCTGAAGGTCGTGCTGCTTCGCTCAATGCGGCTCTTGTCAATTTCCATCTTGTTAAGGGTTTCCTCATAGATGAGGTTTAGTCCGCTTCCGCCGTCCATGAGCACTTTAGTGAGCCTGAAGCCATCCACGATTGGGCTAAGGACCAAAGCAGCTGGTGCTTGGACTGTTCGGAATTGAGGTTCGTCACTAGCATTGTAAGTTATAGCCGTGTCGTTCCATGGATTTATTGTTGCCATGTGGCAAACTTCTGCGAGGCTGCGCTGAGCTCGTTTGCGCCTATTATTTGAGGCGAAAGTTTCGAAGACTGTAAATACCGTATTGTTGTATCCGGCGGGATGTTGCTCTGTTGTACGTTCTATGAGGAGATCCTCACCGCTCTTTGCTACCTACCAGAGTAAGGCTATGCGTTGGCGTAGTATCAGTGTGCTGTGAATCTTGCGCGGCCTGTTTAGCCATTCTTCAATACGGTTCCGGGCCTTGCGGCGGGCTTTGTTTTTTTGGTACTTGAATCGGGTGACTTACGAGAGTTTACCCTTTTAGTTTGGACAGAGGATTTGGTTAGAGCCAGATTTTCCCAGAAGCTTGTTTGGGTTTTCCAGGCACTTTCCACCGTGCAGTATTTTTGCATTATGGCCGCTAAGTCAGCAAAGTGTACTATGTCACGGCGACTTATAGCATTGAGAATCCCTTTGTCCGTGCAATTTTGCAAAAGAGGGAGATAGCGTCTGCCTTGTGACAGTCCTTGACCCTGTTTATCACAAGGAGGAATCTGGCCCAGTAATGATGTACTGTTTCCTGAGGCTCTTGTCTGATATGTGAAAGATTGGATAAATCAGGGTGGGTGGGTGGATTTGAATCTGAATCCCGACCCGATCTGGGACCCAGGGGCAAAGAGGCTTCCGAGCTTAACGGCTCGGGTTCTGGGGAGTTGCTCGATCTCTTCGGCCCGCCACCCGATTCTGAGTCCGGGGTATGGGTCATGTCCTCCCGCGAGCGGGTGTCCGGCTCGGAGAGCTCGGAAATCCGGACATAGTTCGTCCTCAAAGTAGAGGGAGAATTAGGATGATGCTCTTCCACTACCGCTATCTCATGGGTGACCGGTGGAGAGTGAATCTCCCTTTGGTCGGGTTTAAGCCCAATCCAGTCATAGTCTGCAACGACGCCCAGGGCAGCGATGCGATCCAAGAGCTCATTGAGGGAGAAGAGCTCCATTGGGTCCATCTGTTCGGCAAATTCTGAATCAATGTGGAGGCTATTTTTAATGACCTGAGAAGTCATTGTCGGCGTGACAGCCGATCGGGCGGTCATAACGAAGCCACCCAGCCGGAGAGTTTGGTCTGGAGCCAGGGTCCCCTGGAGGTGATGTTGTCTTTGACAACGAGACGAGCCATCAAGCCTTATCGCGACGACACGGTGGAACTCTCAATGAAAGCACCAATGTCGGTGTCAAAACCGGCGGATCTCGGGTAGGGGGTCCCATACTATGCGTCTAAGGCTAATGGTAACAGGAGGCTGGGGACACGATGTTTACCCAGGTTCAGGCCCTCTCGATGTAGGTAATGCCCTACTTCGTGCTTGATTGATCTTGATGATATGAGTATTACAAGAGTTGATCTACCACGAGATCAGAGAGGCTAAACCCTAGAAGCTAGCCTATGGTATGATTGTTGTTGTTCTACGGACTAAACCCTCTGGTTTATATAGACACCGGAGGGGGCTAGGGTTACACAGAGTCGGTTTACAGAGGAGGAGATCTACATCCGAATCGCCAAGCTTGCCTTCCACGCCAAGGAGAGTCCCATCCGGACACGGGACGAAGTCTTCAATCTTGTATCTTCATAGTCCAACAGTCTAGCCAAAGCATATAGTCCGGCTGTCCGGATACCCCCTTATCTAGGACTCCCTCACCCTTGCATCATATCGTCGGGTGAAGGGTTGCCGGTCAAGACTTCAAGCACCGTCCTTTGCGCTTCGAGCGAGAGCCCCGACTCCTGAAGCCTCATACGGTCCTGATCACCGGCAAGGGCCCACATCGGCCAGGAATGGCGTTGGAGAGGGGCAATGCGGCACCGAAGGAACTCCTTCACCACCTGGAGCGCAGACACGCCAAGGTCTCTCAACCTCTTCAACGGAGCCAGACGAAGGATAAGCAAGAGCTCACGAGCTTATTGTGACCCCAGCCGGAGTTGGAAATGGCGAGCAACAATGGAGGCGAAAGCAGGGGGCTGAGCACCCCAACATCCAAGTACACCCATTGCGTCCGGAACTCGCTCATGGATGGCCAAAGATCAAAATCAATCCCCGAGGTGGCCGTCTCTGCCACAGCCTGGAAGCTCAGGCACCCCGAACCTTGCGAGGGGCCAGTCAGATGCAGCGAGAAGAAATGGCGGAGGAGAGAAACGGAAGGAGCGATTCCCACCATGGCCTCGCAAACAAAGGCGAAGACGGCGAGAAGGGCAACGGATTGGGGATCAAGGTGCAGCATGTGGATCTGGTAATGGGAAAGCACTGCGTTGAAGAAAGCGGAGAAAGGGGGAACCAAGCCAGCCCACAGGGTGTCGACGAAGAACCGAACCTTAGTGGTTGTCCTGTCAATGGAAGCCTGGGACGCAGGCCAGGCCACCGTCCCTCCCCACTCATTGAAGCTGGAAGCAAGCGCAGGGCGAACCTTGACCATGGCCTCCTGGTTGAGCACGCGCGATCGGCCGACGGCTGGCTTTATTGCCAATGACGGATTGGCTGAGGATAGAAGCTTCTTCCCTTTCTCCGTGCAAGACGGCGCCGTAGCAACGGAGGGGACTGAGCTCGAATCAGATTGGAAACAGAGGCAGGGGCTCGACGAGGAAGGAAGGAAGGATAGGAAACACGCCGCCTGTGAGGAGGAAATAACTGTGTAGGGTGCAGTGGCCGCCTAGCCAGGCGGATATTGGGGCAGTGTGGGGAAGCGGCGACGCCCACGTCCAGTCAGTCGCCACGCGTCGACCAAGCCGCAGGCTTTTGGGGCCCGTGGCGCTCCGCCCTTGCCCTTTGGCTTCGCCGCTAAGCCAAGTCCGAGTGCGCCTTCGGCCAGGGGGTTACTGTTGGCGTTCTGGGAACGGGGGTCCCCAGACTTGCCTGCGTGCGGCCCGCGGCATGGCTCCACCAGTGGCCTAGTACGGCCCGTCTTCATCAGCCGGCGCTCAAGACCCTCGTGAGGGGCCAAGCCTCGTGGGGCGGATGACACAAGGCCTCCTCGGGAGCGGCCTCACCAGGCAGGCTCATGAGGGGTAGAGAGATCAAAGCAAGGGGTACCTCGCGAGGTTCCCGTGACGCAAGCCATGAAGACCAAGGCCAGGCGGGCGCCAGCGCGCGCAATGTCCTCGTTTCCCCTTTGGTGCTAAGGGGGCAAGCGCAGGCGCGGAGTACCGAGGCATCAGGCAAAGGTTTTCATATCGGTGCAACAAGACCAAGACCAGCAGGACGGCAGGACGGAGGTCATCGTGGAGCCCAAGGCGGCATCACCACCAGCGCCTTTGACAGGCGAAGACCACCTTTAGTCAGGATAACTTATACTAGTTGTCCCCTTTCAAATTGGCCGATGTTGGATCCCTTCCCGCTCAATATTTGGGGAGAGGACCAGGGCCTCTATAAATAGGACAAGTCACCACCATAGAAGGGGAGATCGACTAGTTCCAGCTAGAACACCACACCAACTCAAGAACACCTCGCCTCCCGAGGCTTGTTCATACCCTGTACTGTTCATCATCAGCCTGAGAGGCAATCCACCACCACCACACTGGAGTAGGGTATTACACCACAATGGTGGCCTGAACCAGTATAAATTTCGTGTCTCTTGTGTTGTGATTTGATCGTGCTAAGCTTAGAGGCCGCGGCAAGGCTGAGAGGCAAGATTCGGTAGGGGGAAATCTTCGTGCGCACCCAAGTGTTCGAACCTCAAGGGTTTTGCCGGAACCCGAAATCCGACAATACCGGTGCCATGCTCCTTGTACTGGTGACCCAACATGCCGCATACGGCGCACCAATCCAGAAGTTTCTCATATTTAACCCTGTAGATTTGGTGTTTGCCATCTTGGATCATGGAAACGGCATTCTTCAGTGGCTTATCGACCTTGATCCTCAGCCACACACGGTGAAACTTTCCCACAAAATCCTGTGAGATAGGCTCTGCGAATAGCACCTCCCCCACCTTCATCGCAAGGGACGGCACTAGATATGCATATAGCGGTGGCACATCATGGATTTGTGCCCAGATCTCAATACTATCAAGTTGAACTGTCGAAGGCTTTGCCATCCCGTCATACGGCTTGAGGATCACTGCATCCCCCCTAAAATGCCACGGACTTTCTTAGGTAACTCTCTCCCAATCCCCTAAACAGGAGAATTGCACCGAGTAGAGATTATCCTCCAATGGCTTGAATTGTACCTCCTGGGCAAGATCCGACACTGCCCGCATATTGTGAAAAAACCAGAATTGGCTCTACGTCTTGATAGTATGAACCTTTGCAAGAGCGACCCAGCGAGCAGCCACCGGTAGTGCTTCCTTCTCATCAAACACCACATCGTCAAGGTCTTCCTCTCGCAGTCCCAACTCCTTCATCAGTGCCTCCACATCATCGATCTCTGGTTGGCCCGACGCAGACGACCCCGAAGCTTTACTTGAAGACATTGTGAAACCCTAGCCCAATTGCAATCTGAACCGGGCCTTCTCGTATGAAACCTAGATGCTTCCGCCCCCCGTCGTCCTCCCAAGATCGGAGAGTTTCCTCCCGGGGGCGATTTTTGTCATCGTCGTCGAGAACTTGATTCCCTATTTCTTGCCTCGGTCTGCTGCTTCTATTCCTCGGTGGAAAGTTTTAACTGGTCGTGGGTTCGATTCCCAGCTTGTGCCATCCTATTTCCCTATTTTTCATCGCATGCCACCACAAATGGGCTGGCCCAAGTAAGCTGCCCGACATACTTATTGTGAGGGGTGTTGTACCGTAGCAGGACTCTTTCATTAGAAGGAGTAAAATTTATCTACTTCATGTTGAATATTGGTCCATTCATGCTGTGAATTTTTATCCATCGTTTCGTTGAATACTTGAAATTATAATTGACCAGACATTGTCATGCGGGCAAATTTGGAAGAGTTTATGTGTGGCATGTACGGTCAGCTGCCCGCCATTGCTACGACGATTCCGCTTGCAGGCATAAACTGGTACCCGCCATTTGGAAGAGTTTATGTTGACGTGGAATAAAATCTGCCCTCCTGCATAATTGGGGCACTATTCCTTGTTTCATTTCGCACTCATGGATAGGAACACTGCATAGATTCATCTGCCTTTGCCTTTTGTGATGTTGGCTAGCTAGATAGATCCCTCTGATTTCCAAGCAAAGTGATGTTGCCAAGAAGAACCTACTGCATGTGGACCACTCAACCTTTCAAATGCCTTTAAGATCAATGAGATGCAATTCAAGTACCAAAAGGAAAGCTAGATTTTTCTTAACCAAAAGGCAGGGCAGCAGTTAGTTACTGTAGGAAATAGCAACCATAAGTCCATAAGGTTGTTCTGCGGCAACAAAGCATGAGGTTACAGTCAGTACTTGTAGTCTTTTGAAACTTTCTGTTTGTTTCGAAAAGGAGGAGGACCTCCGGCCTCTGCATCTGGATGATGCATGCAACCACTTTATTAATTATTCACACAAGATCTTACAAAGTCATACAACAGTAAGGCTAAAGCCAGCGTCTAGGCGACATCTGTCGCTACTCCTATCCAGTTGATGAAGGGATGCTGATAGTATGGGCCTAATACCAAACAGACCTCGCAGCCAAACCAAACATCTAAGACCTAAGGTCCCAACCAGGACGCCTGCCGAGTATGGGGCACTAACCAGTCCGGCGCACTCCTCAACCAGGATGCCTGCCGGGTATGAGGCCGCCGCAGCCACCTGCCACCAATCCATCTTTAGTACTGTACTGCTGCATCAACCTTGCCCAGTGTAGCTGCCATCGACGCCACCATGACGCCAGACAGTGCCACCATCCTGCGCTCGTCCATCATCACACGCCCATCGGCGAGACCCTGCTGCTCCATGACGCTCAGACCCGCCATTGTCGACGTGTCAGATGCCACGCCGCTCCTCCTCTTGTCCCCTCCAGCCAGCACTTAGTCCAAAACGATGCCCCCAGGAGGGAGAACGACATCGAAACATCGTCATCGTCCGATCCAGTAGACCCAGATCTAGGGTTTCCCCCGGAACCTCCCGATCAGGTTGACGTGACCTGCAACGACGATGCCTCGAGAAAGAAACGACGTCAGAGACGCCGCCATCGTCCGCCAAGACCGCAGTCAGGTGCAATTTTCATCGGAAGTCGTGTCGTCCTGATCTCGTGGCTGGCTAGAACCACGCGGAGTCTTGCCATGAAGACGTATGCCGCCGCTGGTACTCCGGCTGAGATCCTCTATACCCTCACCGGTCCCTCCACGCACCGCCGGTCGGCCAAGACCACGCCGCGGCGGATCTGGACGGGGCGCCAGATCCGCGGTCGCTGCGACCCATCTTCAGGCGGAGCCATCCACCGTTTCATCCATGGAGTGCTGCCACCATCCATGCACGAAGGGAAGCTCATCGCCGTCCTGGACCGCTGGCCGCCGCCACACAGGGTAGGGGCGCCGCCCAGCCTGCTGCCCATGGGCGCAACAGAAGAGACGCCCCTGCCGCCTCAAGGGGATCCCGCTGCATATCCGCCCGCCCTAGCACCTTGGCCCCGGGCCCGCCGCTACCACGGACCTCGCCGGCGGCAGCGGCGGCAGGAGGATGGCCGAGGGAGGCTGGCATCGCTGGTTTTTTGGCCCCCTGGCGTCGCCTAGGGAGGCGACGCGAGGGGGTACGAGGGGGTACGAGTTTTGGACCCCTAGTTTGGACTCTTTCTGTACTCATATCAGTTTGCTGATTCCTTCTCTTATCAGTTTGCGGCAACAAAGCATGTCCTCATATCAGTTTGCTGATTCCTTCTCTTTAATTTTCACCACTTTCATATGAGGGCCGGCAAGTGCAACTTTCTCACTTTAAATTACAGTACTACTACTATGTTTGCGTCGTCATCTATCTTTATTTAATAATAAAGCAAATTGGGTTTCTTTCGTCCGTCATGACATTTTTTCAGAAAAGTCCCTCTATTTCAGAGAATTCAACCCGCAGTTCTGTTTTAAGTTAAAACTAAGCGTTATTTTTGTATTTTACATAAAAGTCCCTGTCTTTTCTTGAAATCAACCCGCCGTCCAGATTTAAGTCACACCCGAACCGTTATTTTATATTTTTTGAAACCCCCCTGATGTTTTAGGTAATTCATCTGTGGATCATATTTAAGTCAAACAAATGCTTTTTAAAATCATCCATATCTTTTAAACCGTAACTCTGATTTGAACATGTTATATATGAAATTTGATTAGAAAAATATGTAGAATATGAATATGAGATAATTTTTACTTGTTAAGTATTTTTAAATATTATTTTGGAATATATTTGAGTCAAACCAAATGATTTTCTAAATTACTTGTATCTTTTAAACCGTAACTTCGATTTTAACATATTATATATGAAATTTTATTAGAAAAATGTGTGGAATCTAAATATGATGTTAATTTTACTTGTTAAATATTTTAAAATATTGTTATGGAAGCAAACTTATAATTTATAGCGCAAGATCCCTTTTTTCATACCGCGGCGATCCGGATTGTAAATAAATACCCCACTATAACCATATACCAAAAAGAAAACATCGATAACTACACGTGCATACCTCTGAAAAATGTCGCAAGGGAAAACAACAGACTTCTCATCGCGAGAGTGAGAGAAAGCGAGCGAGAGAGAGAGAGGGGGGGGGAGAGAGGGAGAGGGAGGAGAGAGGGAGAGAGACACCTTAGGATTAACCATATTCAACACACGTTTTTTGTTGTTTTGTGTGAACAGCGATACCATCGCCGGCGAGGGTGAGAAGGAGGATAAACGGCAACACAAATATGATGCCTCGCAAAAATAAAGGAGATGGACCTATTGTGGTCTTGAGTGATGGCTGTTGAGTTAAGAGTGTGTGTTATGTTTTCTCTCTCATTGCAACGCACGGGCTTTTTTGCTAGTGTTTACTAGTGTCAGTGTAGCATTTATCTACGTACTGCCCCCATTACTAAACAGTATAACTCAACTACCTAGGAGCTTCCACGGCGATTAAGGATCCTAAACCGTCCGATTCAGTGTATGAACGCATCAGATCAGTCCATCCTCCCACAACATTCCTTTGCGCCTCGTTCGCTCGCCCAAGCCGGCCAAAGTCGAACCAAACGTCAAAAGGGCCGCTGCTCCGCAGGTTTATTTTGAGGCCTTCTGATCCACCGGGCTGTCGTGGGCCTGCGCGGTAACTTCTTTTTCCTCGTGTGCAATCGGGCTGCCGATCCTTGGCGCTGCAACCATCTCCGTGGTTAATGGTGCAAAAAGGAGCGCTGCAGCTTTGGCTACCTACGGTTCGACTGCATCATTCTTTGTTACGTATTTTTATTCTTCTGCTACGCAAGATCTATGATTGCAAGGCTACGACCACACAGATATGATCCACCACTTATTCAAATGCCTTGGCAAATATATTTTTTCCACCATGAATGCGTTAGCAAATGTTATGCATAGACAAAAAAAAAATTGCACAATGACATTCCAGTGCTGACTTAGATGGCATTGTCACCCGTGTGAGTTTTGTATCTTATACCTAAAGTTTCAATAATGCCCAATCATATACTATATTGAAGTATTGGACTAAATATTTTTTTTCTCTCTCTTTCTGTGATGTCCAGATTTTCTCATATATTTGTAGTGTTCTTCCAATAAAATGCACGGGCGCGGCAACGCGCACCT
This sequence comes from Triticum dicoccoides, assembly GCF_002162155.2. Taxonomy (NCBI): domain Eukaryota; kingdom Viridiplantae; phylum Streptophyta; class Magnoliopsida; order Poales; family Poaceae; genus Triticum; species Triticum dicoccoides. Next base: position 64,001,484 of record NC_041389.1, on the reverse strand, counting down.
TTATGTTCTAGTATATGGGGAAAATGTCCAGTGCTACGGTTCATCCCATGATACGCTGCTACAAGATCACCTGGCGCGTTGGATCTGCATGGAAGGGGTAGGATCAGTTCACTTATCTTTTTATATACACCCCCTTTGTACACTCGCATCTTGCTCCCTGAAAGGCCTTGCAAACCCACAATAAATCTCCATATTCTGTCCTCGACAACAGATTATGTACTCAACCGGATATAAATTCTGTACTGAACTGAGCATCTTGCTAGTCGCTGCCAACATCCAGTGTAAATTAAAAGGGGCAGATTAAGCAAACTTTCACCAGATTATTAGGAGGGCATTGCAACTAAATGTACAGTATTTGTGAGCTGCTCGGTAAGTATAAGCAGAAGAAAATGTATTTACATCCGTTTTGCATCGCTCACTATCCTGAAAGCAGAACTTTGGCCAGACAATGGTAATACAGTTGTGATGAGACTATCTGATCACACGGCAAGTACGGAGAATTCATTCATAGCACCAAAAGATCACCGAAAACAAAAGCACACCAACAAATGGAGGTGCAGCACATGCTGACATCTTTGTCTAGTACTATTAATTCACACGGTTATTGTACAATATATACGATTTTTTTTCGAAAATATAATACAATATATACATTTACAAGAGTACCATTTAATTCACAGATTCACATAGCTAAACAAAACAATTTAACTACGGTCCACTCGATGAGTGGTTTCTCTCCTCGTACACCATCCAGTGCTGGGCACAAAAGCACACCAACATGAAGAAATCAACAATTAAACCTATAAATTTCTCTGTGACTGTCATTCTTGCTTGTGAACGCACCTCGTAAGATGCTTGTTCCTCGTGTCAAAACTTGGGTTACAAATGATCTTGAAAAGCCTGCCTGCAAATGTTGTGGTGCCACAAAAATTCCTATATTCCCCTAAATACAAGCTACTCTATATTCCCATAAATATTAAAATTCCTATATTTCCTACTACCAAGAACTAGACAAGTTGATGTGGCTACAGTAAATGGAATTGAAGGAGACGTACAGAACGAAAAGATGTGCACCTGTCACTGAATTGCAGCATAACCAAGGGTCTTTTTCGTATATGTTTCAGAAGGAAGTCAGCGTGCTCCATCTTGTCCCTAGAGTACAGATCCAACGCACCAGACTGTTGTGGAGCAGGGGAGCATATGCTGGGCCGTATCCCCAGATATGCACCCCCCATATATGTTGGCAGGGAGAGATGGATTAATTAGCACTATAAATTAGCCACGCTTTTTAGCTTCACTAGCTTTGAGTCAAAGTGGCATTGCATAAGTTGGCGGGAAGTCGTTCGAGCTGATACCAAGTTAGCTTACTCTGCCTAATAAGGTGGCCTCTTCTGTACAAGTGTGGCACAACATGTATCTTTCTTTCTTCTCTTTTCTTTTTTGAGAAAGGGCTTCCCCAATTTGTAGTAAGAGAAATCAAACTTCTTACAGATTCCACCAAACACGCTGCACCTCAAGCCAACCAAACCACCAAAAGTTAACGCAAACCACACATAGAAACTACACTCATTTTAGCGACAGTTAATTCTGTACGGAGGGAGTATATGTCTAATCCAATGACAAACACAGAAACAAAATTGCTATGTTTTTTTCTGAGGGATGCTATTGGTTCTTGTTGGGGAGTTGAGCTGACCCTCCTTTTCTCGATGTACATTTACCAGCACAAGAAGACAGAGACATGAAGACACAAAGAACCAAAGGTTCAGAAATCTGGTGAACAAGAGAACTCTTGTTGCAGATTGTTTGCAACCTTTGCGGCTTTGCCTACAAAGCAGTAAGCCTATCTATTTGTTCATTGAAGCGTCGGATGGAACTAGCAATTTCTTATTTTTGAAGCCATTGCCAAAAACGCATTGTGGCTGGACCACTGAACTTCTTTCATACCTTAAGCATGCAATTCAAGAACATGAGGAAGACGGACAACTAAATTTTAAAGGTTCAAAGAGTAGCACTAGGTGGATTAGTTATCTCCCGTTCATTTTATTCCTGTCATGTTGTCTGCTCCTTATGGTCTTCCTCAGATTGGCAACTTTCGCCTAGAAAGTATCCAATTTTAGTTAAAGTGTTGGATGAAGCTAGCATTCCCTTTTTATTCTGAAAAAAAAATGTGACGAGAATACGCGGCCCTTCGAAAATTCAGTTCCACCTTAGAAAATCCAGCTGATGATCTAAAAGTAAAAGGACAAACAGATGGTAGATGCAAGATCAAATGGAGGTGGTGTTTAATTTGGCTGGTGCTAATGAAAGCATTCCTCCTATAGACGTAATTGGGTGTGATTGCTTGTCCATTTGGCACAGGATTAGATTCACCTGCCTTTGCCCTTTCTTAGCTCTGAATTCCAGCGAAAGTGATCATGTTGCCAAGAGGCCACTACATCTGGACCACTGGACCTTGCAAATGTCTTTAACGATCCATTGCAAATGCAATTTAAGGACCCGAGGAAGTACTAAAAGGCAGGGTACGTACCAATTGGTTAGGCAGCATAAGCTCAATTTGTTTCGTGGTAACCAAGCATGCTTAAATTTAAACTAAAACCACGTCACTTATTTTGGGGCAGAGGGAGTGCTACTTAGAGCCTGTTCCGAATTCCACCATGCGCCAGCTCCGCGAAATCCCCGGAGCTGCGGAGCCAGGAAGCAGCAGATTCATGATTTTCAACAGTAACTCCACCCGCTTTGGGAGTGGAGTTGTGGAGCGGAGGTCCTCCGAACAGGGCCTTATTCAGGCGGCTTTTGTACACGCTGTCCTCCTAGTTTGAAACCTTCTCTTCCCCTTTCTACCACTTCTATGGTGCCGACAAGTGCAACTGTCTGCCAAAAACGAGTCCCATTTACCTACATTTGGCCCATATCTTGGCCGGAAGAGATGGATTAGTAGTGAAGAATGTTGAGAATAGCAACTTATATTATGGAGACCAATGCCAACATATATACACATACATGAGGATGCCAAAAGGCTACAAGAGAATGCCAATAGACTAGAATGCAAAAGGCCAAAAGACGTCACTTAATATAACTCTAACACACCCCCCCCCCCCTCAAACTCACGGTGAATCCACAACACTGAGTTTGGAGAGATGAAATCCATGTGCTCTTGTTTGAGCCTTCGTGAAGAAGTCCGCTAGATGTAACTCAGAAGGCACATACTGAAGAGCAATAACATGATCCTGCACAGCAGCGCGCACATAAGAAGCATCAACACCAATGTGTTTGGTAAGCTCATGCTTCACGGGATCCCGCGCAATACTGATAGCACCTGTGCTGTCTGACAGGAGGGTGCTAGGTGTAGTAACAGAAACACCAAAATCCTCCAGTAACCATCGTAACCAAGTCACCTCAGCCGTCAGAAGAGCCATAGCTCGCAACTCGGCCTCTGCACTCGAACGAGAAACTGCAGTCTCTTTCTTTGTCTTCCAGGAAATGAGGAAACCACCAAGAAAGACACAGTAGGCAGAAAGTGAATGGCGATCCGTAGGATCACTAGCCCATGTAGCATCCGAATAGGCCTGTAGCTGTAACGAGCTGGAACGGGGAAAAAGAGACGATGAGAGATCGTGCCACGAAGATATCGTAGAACGTGAAAAAGGTGAATATAGTGAACTGAAGTGGGAGCAGAAACAAACTGACTCATAATATGGACAGGATAGGAGATATCTGGACGAGTGACAGCAAGATACACAAGACTCCCAACAAGATGACGATAACGTGTTGGATCAGACAAGGGCTCACCATCAGAAGCACGAAGGTGAACATTGAGCTCCATAGGAGTCTCAGCAGTGCGCTCATCACTAAGAGCCGCACGAGTAAGAAGGCCCCGGATATACTTTTCTTGGGAAATAAAAAAGCCAGCAGAGGTGGAGGAAACCTCAATCCCAAGAAAGTAACGAAGAGGGCCAAGATCAGACATAAGGAACTGCTCATTAAAACGGGCCTTGACAAAGGCAATATACTCAGAATCGTCGCCAGTGATGATCATGTCATCAACATATAGAAGAAGAAGAGTGCGACCATGAGCAGAAAGGTGGACAAACAACGTTGGATCGTGATCACTGGGTGAAAAACCAGCAGCAGTGACCACAGAGGCAAAACGCTCAAACCAAGCATGAGGGGCTTGCTTAAGGCCATAGAGAGAGCGACGAAGATGACAAACCATGCCATCGGGAGCTGAATACCCAGGTGGTGGCTGCATATAAACCTCCTCATGCAACTCACCATTAAGAAAAGAATTTTTAACATCAAGCTGTGACACGGACCAGTGGCGAACAGAGGCCACGACGAGAAGTGTGCGGACAGTGGTCATATGAGCCACAGGAGCAAATGTCTCATCATAATCATGACCATGCTCCTGCTGAAAGCCGTGAGCCACAAGACGAGCTTTATAACGCTCGAGAGAACCATCAGAGCGAGTCTTAATCTTATAGACCCACTTACAAGTGATGGGACGAACACGGGGAGGAAGAGAAACCAGATCCATGTGTCGTTGCGCTCAAGTGCGGCAATCTCCTCTGCCATCTCAAATTGCCATTCAGGATTAACAACAGCATCACGATAAGAGGTAGGCTCAAGTACAACTAAAAGGCCATATCAGCTAGGAGAATAGCGGTCAGGAGGAGGGCAAGGTCGAGCCCGAAGACCATAAGTCGGCCGGGACGACGAAGATAGTGCACCAGAAGTAGATGGCACGTCAGTAGATTCATCCATAACACGTCGATGACGGGTATAATGAAAAGGAAAAGTGGGATGAGAAGGAACCACCGGAGGTGATGGAGATGGAGAATACATCGGTGATGAAGATGGAGTGTCATGCAATAAGGAAGGAGAAGAAATGATATGAGAAGATGGTGTTGGATTTGCAATAGTGGGACGAGAAGTAGGAGTAGGAATATGAGGCACGGAGGGAGATGTATCAGAAAACGTGAGAAAAGATATATCCTCCACTGAAAAGGCCGAAGAGGATGGTCATGGGTAGAATGGACGAGACTCATGAAAAGTCACATCCCTAGAAATACGCATCCGTCGACCGACAGGATCCCAACACCGATAAACCTTATGTTCATCATTGTAGCCCAGAAAAACACACTCGACAGACTGAGCGGTTAGTTTGGGGCGTTCTCGGGGGGGCAAGGAGAACATAACAAACACAACCAAACAATTGAAGAGCGGAATAATCAGGAGAATGATCAGAAAGACACTCTAGAGGAATACCTCCCTGCAGAGCAGATGAGGGTTGAATGTTTATGAGATATGTGGCAGTGGAGACAGCCTCAACGCAGAAATGAGGTGGAAGAGAGGCGGACATCATCATCGCACGAGCTGTCTCAAGAAGGTAACGATGCTTGCGCTCAACCACGCCATTCTGAGCATCAGGACCGGGACAAGAGAACTGAGCAAGATTACCCTCCTCGGCAAGAAAACTACGCAACATTTTGGAGATATACTCGCCAGCAGAATCAGCACAAAACACGCGAATAGGTGTAGAGAACTGATTGTGGACCATGGCGGCAAAACGCTTATAAATAGAGAGAACCTCGCTACGAGAAGACATGGAGTAAAGCCAAGTGTAGTGAGACAAATCATCTATAAAAATAATATAGTAGCGATGGCCACCTTTAGAAGAGAAGGGGAACCGGATGAGGGAGTCCTGGATTAGGGGGTATCCGGACAACCGGACTATATACATCGTCCGAACTATTGAAGCGTGGAGATACAAGACTCAAGACTCTGGCCCGTGTCCGGATGGGACTCTCCTTTGCGTGGAAGACAAGCTTGGCGATCCGGATATTGTATTTCCTTCCTTGTAACCGACTCCATGTAAACCCTAGCCCTCTCCGGTATCTATATAAACCGGAGAGGTTGGTCTTTAGAGGGCCGATCACAATTACAATCATACCATCATAGGCTAGCTCTTAGGGTTTAGCCTCTACGATCTCGTGGTAGATCTACTCTTGTACTACTCATATCTTCAATATTAATCAAGCAGGAAGTAGGGTTTTACCTCCATCGAGAGGGCCCGAACCTGGGTAAACATTGTCTCCCTTGCTTCCTGTTACCATCAGCCTAAGACGCACAGATCGGGACCCCCTACCCGAGATCCGCCGTTTTTGACACCGACATTGGTGCTTTCATTGAGAGTTCCTCTGTGTCGTCGCTGCAACGCTTGATGGCTCGTCTCGTTGTCAAGGACGACATCATCTCTGGAGGAGCGCTGGCTGTAGGCCAGATTCTCCGACTTGGCGGCTTCATTATGGCCGCCCCATTGGCTGTCGCGCCAACGATGGCCTCTCGGGTCATCACGCATAACCTTCGTACCAATTCGGAGCTTGCCGAACAGATGGATCTGATAGAGCTCTCCTCTCTTAATGATCTCTTGGATCGCATCGCCGCTTTGGGAGTCGCTATGGACTATGACCGGATTGGGCTTAAACCCGACCAAAGGGACATTCGATCCCTGTCGGCCACCCATGAGATAGCGGTAGTGGAGGAACCACATACAGGTCGCCCCTCAACTTTGAGGATGAATTATGTCCGGATCACCGAACTCAGTAAGCCGAACACCTACTCAAAGGAAGACATGACCCGGGTCCCGGACTTAGAATCAGGCATCGAGCCAAAGAGATTGGGTGATACTCCGGATCCCGAACTGTCGGGCTCGGAACCTTCCGTGCCCCCGGGTGTTAGATCGGATCAAAATCCGGATTCAGCCAACAACACTCGCTCGGACTTAAACCATCTCTCCCGCATCCGACAAGAGCCCCTAGAGACGGTACACCATTACTGGGCCAGATTCCTCCTTGCGCTTAACAAGGTCGAGGACTGCCACAAGGAGGACGTAGTCTCACTTTTCTGCAAAAACTGCACGAACAAAGGACTCCTTAATGCTATAAGTCACCGTGACATAGTACACTTTGCGGACTTGGCAACCATAGTACGGAAGTACTGTGCGATGGAAAGCACCTGGAAAACCCAAACAGAATTTTGGGATAGTACGGCCCTCACCAGAACCTTTGTCTGAACTAAATGGCCGAACTCTCGTAAGTCGACCAATTCAATTCCCAAGAAACCAAAACCCGCCCCAGGGCGTGGAACCGTATTGGAAGAATGGCTCAATGGGCCGTGTAAGCTTCACAGTACGCCGGGTGCAACACCAACCCATAGCCTTAGGGCATGTTGGATACTCCGGCAGGTAGCAAAAAAGTGGCGAGGATCTCCTCGAAAGCCATAAAGCAGAACAACATCCCGCCAAGGAACACAATACGGTACTAACAGTCTTCGAGACTTTCGCCTCGAACAATAGGCACAAGCGAGCTCATCGAAGCTCCGCGGAAATCTGCCATGTGGCAAAAATAAATCCGTGGAACGACACTGCTATAACTTTCAATGCCAGTGACGAACCCCATTCCAGACCGTCCGGGCACCAGCCGCTTTGGTCCTTAGCCCAATAGTGGACGGCTTTCGGCTGACTAAAGTACTCATGGACGGCGGAAGCGTATTAAACTTGATCTATGAAGAAACACTCAAGAAGATGGAAATTGACAAAACCCGCATCGAACAAAGTGGCACAACCTTCAGGGGAATTATCCCTAGTCGGGAAGCATGGTGTGCGGGGAAAATCACACTCGATGTGGTATTCAGCACCCCAGAGAATTACAGGTCCGAAGAAATCACATTCCAAGTGGCTCCTTTCAGCGGCGGATACAACGCCCTTCTAGGGCGGGACGCGTTTGCAAGCTTTCAAGCTGTACCCCATTACGGGTACATGAAGCTTAAAATGCCCGGACCCAAGGGAATCATAACTCTAGCTAGTGATCCGGACGTTGCACTCCGCGCCGAAAACAAAACCGCAACACTAGCCTTGGAAGCATTATCCAAAGCCCTAGCACCAGAAGAATTAACAACACTGCGCGTCACCGTGGAAAGGGACAATGTGATACTCGACAAGCGACCCAAGTGCACCTAATTTAAACCCGCAGATGAGATAGTAAAATTCCAAGTCCACCCAACGGACCCCATGAAGACAGCTTCCATTGGGACACAGTTAAGCCCCGCTATGGACGCCGCACTACGAGACTTCTTACGCGAGAATTGGGACATTTTCGCCTGGCACCCATCGGACATGCCGGGCATCCCGCGCAAATTGGTCGAACATAGCCTTAACATACTAAAGGGATACAAACCTGTTAAACAGACCCTAAGGCGATTTTCAGAGCCCAAACGGCAAGCCATGGGGGAGGAGCTAGCCAAGCTACTTGAGGCCGGATTCATCAGAGATATCAAACATCCGGATTGGCTGGCGAACTTGGTAATGGTACCAAAGAAGGACAAATCCTGGCGCCTGTGCGTCGACTTCAAAGACCTCAACAAGGCTTGCCCCAAGGATCCCTTTCCCCTCCCTCGCATCGATCAAATCATCGATGCCACAGCAAGACATGACTCGTTGTGTTTCTTTGACGCATACTCTGGATACCATCAAATAAAGATGGCAGAGTCCGACCAAGCTGCAACAGCTTTCATAACGCCATATGGCCCTTTCTGCTTCAACACTATGCCTTTCAGGCTTAAGAATGTCGGCGCAACCTACCAACGCATGATTCAAACATGCCTAGGAAAGCAAATCGGCAAAACAGTGGAGGCATACATGCACGACGTAGTCATAAAAACAAGACATGTCAAAACCCTAATAAATGACTTGAGGCTTACGTTCGACAACCTCCAAACATACGACATCAAGCTGAATCTAGAGAAATGCGTTTTCGGCATCCCCTCTGGAAAACTGTTGGGCTTCATCGTTTCTAATAGAGGAATTGAAGCTAATCCGGCAAAAATACGAGCCTTGTCGCAGTTGGCTATACCAACAGACCTCAAATACATCCAGAAACTAGCTGGATGCATGGCTGCTTTGAGCCGCTTTATCTCCAGGTTAGGAGAAAAGGCATTACCTCTTTACCGCCTTCTTCGGCGCACCGAACACTTCGTGTGGACAGATGCAGCCGCGGCCGGACTCGATGAAATAAAGACCTTATTGGCCAATAATCCAGTCCTAACAGCGCCAAATATCGGCGAACCTATGCTGCTATACATAGCTGCAACACATCAAGTTGTAAGCGCAGTACTCGTCGTCGAATGAGAGGTTGATGGATACAAATTCCCGCTACAGAAGCCGGTTTATTACGTATCCATGGTCCTCACCCCATGCAAATCCCGATACCCACACTATCAAAAAATAGCATACGCGGTCTTCATGGCATCCCGAAAGCTACGACACTACTTTCAAGAGTGTTTGATTACGGTGGCCTCCGAAGTACCACTAAACGATATAATAAATAACCGCGATGCCACGGGCCGGATCGCTAAATGGGCCATCGAGCTCCTTCCGTTCGACATAACATACAAGCCTCGGTGGGCTATTAAGTCGCAAGTATTGGCTGACTTTGTCGCCGAATGGACGAAAGCCGAACTCCCTAAAGAGTACGGCGCGTACTCTAACTGGATCATGCACTTCGACGGCTCTAAAATACTGGCCGGATTGGGAGCAGGCGTAGTCCTGACGTCTCCCACCGGAGACACGGTCCAATACGTCCTCCAAATATTATACACAGACTCCAACAAATGCAGCCGAATATGAGGCTCTGTTGCATGGTCTTAGGATGGCAGTCTCTATGGGCATTCAACGCCTAGAGGTACGCGGGGATTCAAACCTCACTATATCACAAATAAACGGAGACTTTGATGCCAAGGATCCGAAAATGGCAGCCTACCGTAATGCTATCCTTAAAATGTTAGCTCGGTTCGAGGGGCTCGAACCATGTGGCTCAAGAAAACAATCAAGCGGCAGATGTCCTTGCCCGCATCGGCGCTAAGCGCGACCCTATCCCACCTAACATATTCCTGGAAAGGCTGTTCAAGCCATCCATGGTATGGGAAGGGGAGTCCGGCAATACCAGCACGGATCTGAATACATCCCCAGATTCCGAACTATCAGACATAATCGGAGGCTCTACCACCGAAATAACATCGTCAGCCCACGGAATAATGGTTGTCATCGCCCCGTGGACTGAGCCTTTCTTGGCCTACCTAAATAGGCAGGATCTCCCCGAAGATCAAAATGAAGCACGCTGCATCGTCCGGCGTTCTAAAGCTTACAAAGTCCATGAAAGGGAACTCTATAAGAAAAGTGCGACCGGGGTGCTCCAAAGGTGCATCTCCGAAGAGGAAGGGCGACAACTTTTGGCTGAAATCCATGCCGGACTGGGCGGGCACCATGCCGCGGCTCGAGCACTAGTCAGCAAGGCCTTCCGTACAAGTTTCTATTGGCCGACGGCCTGAGTACAGGCACAGGACCTTGTCCAACACTGCGTCGGTTGCCAGCTCTTTGCCAATCAGAGTCATATGCCCCCTACCGCTCTCCAAACAATCCCCATAACTTGGCCCTTCGCGGTCTGGGGGCTGGATATGGTTGGACCCCTTAAAGGGGGAGGCCACAAGAAAAAATACTTATTGGTCATGGTAGACAAGTTCACCAACTGGATAGAAGCCAAACCAGTGAAAACGGCCGAATCCGGACCAGTAATAGACTTTATATCCGGGGTCGTACACCGATACAGTGTCCCCCACAGCATCATCACCGATAATGGCTCAAATTTCACAGCCGATGAAGTGAAAGCTTGGTGCGGCAAAATGGGCATTAAGCTCGACTATGCTTCCGTCTACCATCCTCAAACAAATGGCCAGGTCGAACGGGCAAACGGTCTCATCATGAGCGGCATCAAACCCAGACTAGTGCGATCCTTGATTGAGCCGGACACTCATTGGGTCGAGGAGCTCGACTCCGTGCGCTGGGGGTTGCGGACCACGCCGAATCGCACCACGGAATATACACCATTTTTATGGTGTACGGCGCGGAAGCAGTACTACCCTGTGACATAATACATGATTCTCCATGCGTACGCATGTACGAAGAGAAGGAAGCCGAGTTAGATCGGCAGGATAACTTGGACGCCCTGGAGGAGGAGCGCGACGTCGCTAAAGCCCGTTCCGCATTCTATCAGCAACAGGCTCGACGATACCGAAGCAGAGAAGTGCGGGCCAAAACTTATAATTTTGGCGAGCTCGTTCTGCGCTGGAGAAGAAGAAGGACAAGCTCAAACCCAAGTGGGAAGGTCCCTTCGTCATTGACAAAGTTCTCACCGGAGGAGCGTACCGCTTACATAATGTGTCCAACAACAGACTCGAGCCGAACCCATGGAACGCGGCCAGACTCCGGAGATTCTACGCCTAGCGCCGAACTCAGTGTTTGTCTCCTTACCTCCTCCTTTTTAATTATGCTCCCTCCCTTTTCCTTTCTCGATCTTTTTCTCTTCACACAAAGTATTAATACAGTGCGGACTCCCGGATTATTCCGGCTGCACTATGTGTGTAAGCAAAACCTGGGGGCTTCCTATATGGAAGCTAAACATTACTTACTCTAAAAGGCTTTTTGCCCATCACACATGCGTTTTCCATGTGTGCCTTTTCTTCACCATTATATGCATCGATATGACTTAAGATGTGGCAAAGCTGGGTTGCCTGGCTCCTATGTTTATGCCCTACGTTCTCGTTAATTCGGCTAGGGCATAAGGGGAGCACCTCTGCGATTGTTACTGCCGGTTCAGCCGGATGTGTACCTCAGACTGTGTGAAGCCGAAAGCTAGTTTCCTTAAGAGAATATTCGGTCTGTGAACAAAAGATGTCTTCGTTTATCATAATATTAATCCCCAGAAGTTTTGTACCCTGCGCCATGGTTCGCAGTCCGGACATGTGCCTTGTCGCATGCTTACCCAGGGAAAGGAACCCTTAACGGAACTATTCTCCCTGGAAGATCTTTCTTACTATCCATGTAATATAACATAACTAGTTGGGTACTTGTCTGTTCAAACACTTATGACCCCTATGCCTGGTTTCCACGCATACTCCGGTTTTATATAACTGAGCGGGTATTCGGACACACCCCTGTAGGATCCGGGGACTGAAGCAAAAAGGTCCGCCATGACAAATGATTTTAATCCGGCTAGGGGCTACTTATGTCCATCGAATTACACAGTCATTTGGACTGACTATATTCCTCCTCTATACCATCCAACAGGCTATCTAGCTTACAATCCTGTTGAGAATACTTTGCGGCTAACGCCACCTGGTCATATACCAGACTCACGGGAATTTCTTGCCCATCTGGTCCTGTCGGTCCGACTTCAGCCATATGGTTCGGGTCCAGCTTGGTGTAGCGCGTCTTCACCATAGCCCATGCTTCTCTTGCACCTTGCCTGCAGGCTGACATCTTCCACAAACGGAAGCGCCGCTGTGCTCCTTGAAGCATGTCCACAAGCTCCCCCATGCCATTCGGTAGGAAGCTTGATGGCCACAAAGCCTGCGCAACGCCCTGCATCGCCTGCCGAGCTCGCTCGTGCAGTTGTGAGAGGTCTTGCAGTAAATCATCTGCAGAGGCGGGCATCTCCTCCTCAGGGCGACCCGTTAGCATTCCTACAAGCACAACTCTTTCAATATACTTCCTCGCTGAACTATGCTACAGTTCGTTTAGGCACTTACGATAAATGCCGCTGCGAAGCCTTTTGTTCTCCTTCATGGAGTCTGCTAGCTTCGCGCAGACGTCTTCCAATTCCACGTCCAGCCGAACATTGGCATCTTGGAGAGTATTCTTCTCCTACCTAGCTTGCGTAAGAATGCACTCGCCAGCCTTTAGTTGCCTCTGGAGATGCGACTCGTCATCTCTCCTACCCTTCGGATTTACTCCGGGGTTATCTGCACAATTTTTTGTTAAACTTGTCATACCAGCCAATTGCTAACTGGTACATTTTCGTACAATCGAGATAAATGCTACCAGATGAGGCCTTCTGGGATTCCTCTAGCTTGGCAACCGTGGCCCTCAGTTGTGTCTTGCACTCCTCTAGCTCCCGAGACAATTGCTCATTCTTATCTACAAGAACATGTGCATAAATTGATCCTTAAAATTGTTGTTCCAACCGTTTCAAGTCCCAGGGGCTACTGCTATACATACTTATCAAACTTTCTTACCCGTATATCTGTGGTATACTGGTCCGTCGCCCGGGCAAGCCCGCCTTGAGCAGCCCGGATGTATGCATCTCCCGAATTGAAAGCATTAAATGCCTCTTCGGAAAAGATGTTGTTGCAAAGCACGGCTCGTCAACACCGGTGATTCATGGTGCTCTCTACTTCGGAATTCGTGGCAGAGAGCATATTTGCGTCCTCTGTCGGAGGACTATACTGCATCGGCCCTACGTCCGCCGCCTCCCTTGAAGTCGGTTCTGGAGCCCGACTGGTGGAGGCATGGTTGCCAGGATCCCCGGATATAGTCCGGATACTCCTCTTCCTGCCAGGATGTAAAGGGTGTTGTTATACTTCAAATAACAATAATTACATGACAGGTTGTTTCCTTACCTCTGTAGAGACGTGTCAGCCCTAACCGCCTTCCTCTTGAGCCTACCCAATCCGGACGCCTGTGGTTGACGGGTCCCTAGGGGCTCGGCCTTGCGCTCCGAACGTCGCCTCTGCAAAAACACGACACTTCAGGGATAAGGTGTGATATCAGGAAAGAGTCCTCTTCGGAGGATCGAGTCTTCGGCTTGGCTTACACGCGACGAAGGTAGCAGTCCGGGATAATCAGCTGTAATAGCCACTGAGGCGCCGTCACGGCCTGCCCGATAAAATATCTCGTCGACAAGCTCCACGGCCGCATCCGGGTCTTCTTCGAGTCCTGGATCCAGGGCCCTTTCGGGGTCCTCTGGCTGCGGGGAAGGGCCGGAGATTCCTTCTACGGCCCTCCTTAGTTCCTGCTCGAAAATATTGAGGCAGGTAATCTTAGCAAAGAACGCCACAATAAGTGAAGTGGGAAAATAAATGACGACTTACCCAGTTTGGGGGATTGTACATGGAGAATCCTTCCCGCGGTTTGATGTGAAGGAAGTCTTCCTCTTCTCCTTTGTATAGATCGGACAGTATCCTTGCCAGAGCGGTGGCAGAGTCCGGACCCTTACGGCCACAACGGGTGGCATCGTCTTCCCCGTTGAAAGGCCACATGGGATTGCCCCAATATTGAAGTGGCTGCACTCCCCGCATTATGCATATTGCCATGACCTCGACTATCGTCAGTCCGGACTTGGCCAGTAACTTTATCCTGCTCATCAGGAAATGTATTTCCCTGGTACCCTCTTCTTGGGGGCCTCGGGGGCGCCAGCTTAGACGTGCCCTCGGCGGAGCGTTACTGGACTTGGGGAGTCCTGTCCGGACTGGATCCGGAAGGGGGACGTCGTCAATATAAAACCACTCTGAAGCCCAGTTCTCTGGTGCCTTCTTGGGAGTGCCGGATAGGTATCCGGTCTCGGCGATACGCCATACTTCGGCCCCACCCACTTGACATAGGGACTCTCCCTGGTTGCGGGGGACAAGGCAGAACAGCTTCTTCCACAAACCGAAATGAGCCTCACAACCTAGAAATAGCTCACAAAGGGCGACGTACCCTGCTATATGTAGTACGGAGGCTGGGGTAAAGTTGTGCAACTGGAGGCCGTAGAACTCTAGGAGCCCACGAAGGAATGGATGAATAGGAAACCCGACGCCCCTTAACAGATGCGGAATGAGGCATATTCGCTCCTCTGGAGACGGATTGGGGGATCTCTCTGCTTGTTCTCTGCCGTTATAGGTGGCTATTCCGGCTCGGACAGGGACCATGAACGCCGGCGGGAGAACCCCTTGGGTTTGTAACTTTATCAAACGGCTCTGAGGAACTGAACACTCTCCCCAGCCCCGCAGCTTGGGGCAAGGGGGCGAGCAGAAGAGCTGCGACGACCGACCATGTTGGAATGGTTTTTTCAGGGCGCTCAGTTGGATGCTTGCTCGAGGGGGAAGAGTGAGGTTTGGATCTGGGAATCCCCGTCTCTTCAAATAGATGGTTAGCCCGAAGGACCAGGGGTGGCAAATGCAAAAATGCCTCGACTCCTCGCATTCGCTCGACACATGGAAATGGTCATTATTGAGACACTGAAGCCAAGGAGTACAACATTGATGAGATGCCGGACACTGTTCGTCGTAATAGGTACATTGGAGTATTCAGAGATGGAACCCGCCTTTCAATGTCGAAGACAAGACTGCGCGCCGGACTCACCATCATTGAAGCCTGGTTCAGGGGCTACTGAGGAAGTCCTGGATTAGAGGGTATCCAGATAGCCGGACTATATACATTGTCCGGACTATTGAAGCATGGAGATACAAGACTCAAGACTCTGGCCCGTTTCCGGATGGGACTCTCCTTTGCGTGGAAGACAAGCTTGGCGATCCGGATATTGTATTTCCTTCCTTGTAACCGACTCCATGTAAACCCTAGACCTCTCCGGTATCTATATAAATCGGAGAGGTTGGTCCTTAGAAGGTCGATCACAATTACAATCATACCATCATAGGCTAGCTCTTAGGGTTTAGCCTCTACGATCTCGTGGTAGATCTACTCTTGTACTACTCATATCTTCAATATTAATCAAGCAGGAAGTAGGGTTTTACCTCCATCGAGAGGGCCCGAACCTGGGTAAACATTGTGTCCCTTGCTTCCTGTTACCATCAGCCTAAGATGCACAGATCGGGACCCCCTACCCGAGATCCGCCGGTTTTCACACTGACACTGGACCCCACACATCTAAATGTACCAAATCAAAAGGGCGCCGAGACACTGACTCGCTAGTAGGATAAGGTAATTGAACTTGTTACCAAGCCTACAACCCTGACACTGTAAGGAGACATCCCCTGAGACAGGCCCCAGAAAACCACGACGAACTAAAGACGATAGTCGAGAACCACAAAGGTGACCAAGTCGATAATGCCACTGCTGGAAGGAGCTGGTAGCTGAAGCGATGAAGGCAGATGGACTGGAGAGTGCGGTGGTAGCGGAAGGAACATTAAGCCAGTCCAACTCCCAAAGCCCCTGAGAATCATGGCGGCGTGGGCCAGCCCCAACTAGAGCCTTCATGTGGCGATCCTGGATAGTGCAAGAATCAACGTCAAGAATGACACGACAACCAGAATCAGTAAGTTAACCCGCAGAAAATAGGTGCATGGTAAGGCGGGGCACATGAGAAATATCTGGAACATAAAAGGAAGAAGTGGCAAGAGTGCCTCGACTCGCAACAGGAAGAGGAGTACCATCAGCAGTAAGAACATTGATAGGAAAATCGAGAGATATACGAGAGGACAAGATAGAAGAATCGAAGGACATATGAAATGAAGCTCCAGAATTCAGAACCCATGGGGATGTACCTAACTATGTAGACAGTGGTCGCTCAGCACTAGAAGCACCAGTCACAGAGCCTGCAGTACCTGTCGAAGAACCTGAAGCAGCAAGTAGACGCTTGAGCTTCACAATATCTTGCTCAGTCAAGGAGACAGTAGACGACATCAAGGAAGAAGCACGAGTCCCAGAAGAAGAATTGCGTTCCCTATTACGCATATCACGCTTCTTCTTGAAGCAGTCAGACTCGGGGTGACCATCCCTGTTGCAGTAGTCACAATGAGTACGAGGACGAGACCGGCCTTCACAAGAGCGGGCCTCACTACCCAGAGGAGTGGGCAGTAGCGGCGGAGCACTGGAGCGAGAAGACATTGGTGGAGTAGCAGCTCGAGCAGCGAGCACAGAGGGAACCTGAAGCAAACCAGCACCACAAAGGTGAGTCTCCTCAGCATGAAGCTCGGAAAGCACCTCAGAAATAGGAACACGGCCACGAGTAAACAACTGAGCACGTCAAGGCTCAAACTCCCCACGGAGCCGTGACAAGAACTCATAGATGCGCTGAAACTCCAAGTCTGACCTCACAATCTGTCAACACGGGAAAGTGCCACGAACAATAGTGCGAAGGGAGTCAAGCTGGTGCCAGATAGCAGAACTCTGAGTGTAGAACTCATCAATAGTGGAGTCTCCCTGCTGAAGAGCATGCTCCTCATGGGTGACAGACAAGTAGAGAGCATCACCAAAGGGTTGATAGCGCTGACGAAGATGAGTCCACATCTCAAAGACAGTACCGAGGCCTATAAACTCAGAAGCAAACTGAGGCAAAACACTGGAACTGAGAACACTAGCAGCACGAGCATCATCATCACACCACTGAGTATAAGCAGCCAAATCATCACGATAAATAGAAAGTGCATTTGAATAATCCAAGACCTCCTGATCATAAGCGGCGGCCGCATCATCAGCAGCAATCGTGGCTGCAGCCTTATCAGCATATGAAGCATCTGCGTCAAGAGCCGGTGGCGTCGGCGGTGGGGTAGAAGCCCCAGGAGGCACTGGGCGCGGACGACAGGGGACCTCACCGGAAAGAACACTCCACAGACGAATGCCACGCATGTGAATGCGCATAAAGGCAACGAACTCAGCATAGTTAGCCCCATCACCGGGCAGCGCAGGACGGCAACATAGCCAGATGACGCCAAAGACATGGTGCTCCTTTTTTGTCACCAAGAATCAACTGCCAAGGTGAGAGCGGCCACAACCAGCAGCAGATCAATCAGACGAAAAGCCAGCCGAACAAGGACCAAATCGATTAGACAGAGTCACGTTCTGGAGCGGTAGACACCCGGTCAAGAAACGGTAGCAGCCACTCACGTAACCACGTGAGCACCCTGATGACCCACAAGTGTAGGGCATCGCAACAGCTTTCGAGGGAAAAGTATTCAACCCAAATTTATTGATTCGACACAAGGGGAGCCAAAGAATATTCTTGAGTATTAGCAGTTGAGTTGTCAATTCAACCACACCTGGATAACTTAGTATCTGCAGCAAGGTATTTAGTAGCAAAGTAGTATGATAGTAATGGTAACAGTGGTAAAGGTAAAGATAGCAAAAGTAATATTTTTGGGGTTTTGTAGTGATTGTAACAATAGCAACGGAAAAGTAAATAAGCGAAGCACAATATATGAAAAGCTCGTAGGCATTTGATCAGTGATGGATAATTATGTCGGATGCGATTCCTCATGTAATAGCTATAACATAGGGTGACATAGAACTAGCTCCAATTCATCAATATAATGTAGGCATGTATTCCGAATATAGTCATACGTGCTTATGGAAAAAACTTGCATGACATCTTTTGTCCTACCCTCCCGTGGCAGCGGGGTCCTAGTGGAAACTAAGGGATATTAAGGCCTCCTTTTAATAGAGAACCGGACCAAAGCATTAACACATGGTGAATACATGAACTCCTCAAACTACGATCATCACCGAGAAGTATCCCGATTATTGTCACTTCAGGGTTGTCGGATCATAACACATAATAGGTGACTATAGACTTGCAAGATAGGATCAAGAACACACATATATTCATGAAAACACAATAGGTTCAGATCTGAAATCATGGCACTCGGGCCCTAGTGACAAGCATTAAGCATAGCAAAGTCATAGAAACATCAATCTCAGAACATAGTGGATACTAGGGATCAAACCCTAATAAAACTAACTTGATTACATGATAAATCTCATCCAACTCATCACCGTCCAGCAAGCCTACAATGGAATTACTCATGCACGGCGGTGAGCATCATGAAATTGGTGATGGAGGATGGTTGATGATGACGGCGGCGATGAATCCCCCTCTCCGGAGCCCCGAACGGACTCCAAATCAGCCCTCCCGAGAGAGATTAGGGCTTGGCGGCGGCTCCGTATCATAAAACGCGATGAAACTTTCTCTCTGATTTTTTTCTCCGCGAGACGGAATATATGGAGTTGGAGTTGAGGTCGGCGGAGCCTAAGGGGGGGCACGAGACAGGGGGGTGCGCCCCCCACCCTCGTGGACAGGATGTGGGCCCCCCTGGTCTTGACTCTTTCTCGAGTATTTTTTATATTTTCCAAAAAGTGCCTCCAAGGATTTTCAGGATATTCCGAGAACTTTTCTTTTCTACACATGAAACAACATCATGGTAATTCTGCTAAAAACAGCGTCAGTCCGGGTTAGTTTCATTCAAATCATGCAAGTTAGAGTCCAAAAAAGGGCAAAAGTGTTTGGAAAAGTAGATACGTTGGAGACGTATCAACTCCCCCAAGCTTAAACCTTTGTTTGTCCTCAAGCAATTCAGTTGATAAACTGAAAGTGATAAAGAAAAGCTTTTACAAACTCTATTTGCTCTTGTTGTAAATATGCAAAGCCATCATTCAGGTTTCAACAATATTATAAACTAACCATACTCACAATAACACTTAGGTCTCACAATTACTCATATCAATGGCATAATCAGCTAGCGAGCGATAATAATAAAACTTGGATGACAACACTTTCTCAAAACAATCATAACATGATAACAAAATGGTATCTCGCTAGCCCTTTCTGAGACCGCAAAACATAAATGCAGAGCACCTTTAAAGATCAAGGACTGACTAAACATTGTAATTCATGGTAAAAGAGATCCAGTCAAGTCATACCCAATATAAACCAATAGTAATACACGCAAATAACAGTGTGCTCTCCAGCGGGTGCTTTTTAATAAGAAGGTGATGACTCAATCATAAAAATAAATAGATAGGCCCTTCGCAGAAGGAAGCAGTGATTTGTAGAGGTGCCAGAGCTCTATTTTAAAATAGAGATTGAATAACATTTTGAGCTGCATACTTTCGCTGTCAACGCAACAACTATGAGATGGTTGTATCTTCCATACTACATGCATTATAGGCAGTTCCCAAAGAGAATGGTGAAAGTTTATACTCCCCCAACCACCAACAAGCATCAATCCATGGCTTGCTCGAAACAATGAGTGCCTCCAACTAACAACAATCCTGGGGGAGTTTTGTTTAATTATTTTGATTTGCTTTGATCTTTTTGGATGGACTGGGCATCCCGGTTACCGGCCCCTTCTCGTGAATGAGGAGCAGAGTCCACTCCTCTTGAGAATAACCCACCTAGCATGTTAGATATAGGCAGCCCTAGTGGAAACATGAGCTGCTCGAGCATACAAAACAGAATTTCATTTGAAGGTTTAGAGTTTGGCACATACAAATTTACTTGGAATGGCAGGTAAATACCGCATATAGGAAGGTATGGTGGACTCATATGGAACAACTTTGGGGTTTAAGGAGTTTGGATGCACAAGCAGTATTCCCGCTTAGTACAAGTGAAAGCTAGCAAAAGACTGGGAAGCGACCAACTGAGAGAGCGACAACAGTCATAAACATGCATTAAAACTAATTTACACCGAATACAAACATGAGTATGATATAATCCACCATGAACATAAATATTGTGAAGGCTATGTTGACTTTATTTCAACTACATGCGTGAACATGTGCCAAGTCGAGTCACTCAATTCATTCAAAGGAGGATACCACCCCATTATACCACATCATAATCATTCTAATAGCATGTTGGCATGCAAGGTAAACCATTATAACTCAAAGCTAATCAAGCATGGTACAAGCAACTATAATCTCTAAATGTTATTGCAAATATGTTTACTTCATAATAAGCTGGATCAGGAATGATGAACTCATCATATTTACAAAAACAAGAGAGGCCGAGTTCATACCAGCTTCTCTCATCTCAATCAATCCATCATATATCATCATTATTGCCTTTCACCCGCACGACCGAATGATGTGTATAATAATAAGAGTGTACATGCATTGGACTAAGCTGGAATCTGCAAGCATTCAACTCAAGAGAGAAGACAAAGTAATATGGGCTCTAAGTTAAATAAACAATTATGCATAAGAGAGCCACTAAACATTTTCAATATGGTCTTCTCGACCCCCAAAGAAAAGAAAAGAAAAGAAAACTATTTACACGGGAAAGCTCCCAACAAGTAAAAAGAAGAACGAGAAATCTTTTTGGGTTTTCATTTTAATTCCTACTGCAAGCATGGGAATTAAAACTAACTATTTTTTTTGGTTTTTCTTATGGTTTATCAAACACACAAGAAGAAAACTAGAAAAAGGAAAATTAAACTAGCATGGATAATACAATGAAAGAGTATGAGCACCGATGACTAGTGTGTGAACATGAATGTAAAGTCGGTGAGAAATACGTACTCCCCCAAGCTTAGGCTTTTTGGCCTAAGTTGGTCTAATGCCAAGGGTAGCCTGGCTGATATCCGTAGTTATAGCTGGGGTCGTACTGAGATGCAGCAGCAAATGCCTCCTGAGCTGCGGCATGTTGGCGGGCTGCCTCCACTTTTCCCTTGTGTTCAGCTGCTTCCTCCCTAGTAACAACGTGTCTTCCTTTTGCCTGATAATAAAAAAGGAGAGGAGCAGGAAGAGTAACATGGACGACGTTGCGTTTGTTATAGATTAGTCGATAATGGAGGTATTGTTCATTCCTCCTAAGGAAATGATGATTGACCATAGTGTCATAATCTAAATAAGCAGGGGGTATCATCACATCCCCCTCTCGTGGGGCTATACCAAGATAGTTAGCCACACGGGTAGCATAAATTCCTCCAAATAATTCTCCAGCTCTACTATTATTCTACAACCTACGTGCAACTATTGCCCCCAAGTTATAGCCTTTATAACCTAACACAACACTCTTGAGGACACAAAGATCAGGGACACACATATGACATGCTTCATCTTTACCATTAATGCATCTACCAATGAAGAGAGCGAAATAATGTATAGCAGGAAAATGAATGCTCCCTATGGTGGCTTGTGTTATGTCCCTGGATTCTCCCACAATAATACTAGCAAGGAAATCTCTAAATTCATATTTGTGAGAATCATTAATATTACCCCACTGCGGGAGTTTGCAAGCAGTAGTAAAATCCTCTAAGTCCATGGTATAAGATGTATCATGAATATCAAATAGGACACTAGGAGAATTACGCGTACAGTTATATTTAAACCTCCGCACAAAGGAATCGGTCAATTGATAGTACTGGGGACACTTATCTTGCAAGAAGTCCTCTAGCTCAGCATTACGCACATATGCGTCAGATTCCTCCTTAAAGCCTGCTTTGACCATAAAATCATCGAATGGCCACTCACAAGCTCGTACATCTGCATCCCTCGGTAATTCAACATCTTGCTCACGCATAGCAATCCTGGGCCCTTTCTTTACCGAGGAACCACCTTGATACATTCTCCTAAACATAATTCTTTTCTGAAAAATTTCTGAAATTTTAGTAACTGCAAAATAAAAGTGAAGAAAACTTAACAAGAATGGTAGCAACTACTCCTACAAGTGCCTAGAGCCTATATCATGCACTAGAATCACTTGGAACCTCATAAATTTAACATGCAAGCTCAAGAACAGGGTCACCAAGATAGCAGGTATTTGCAATGAATAAAGCACTAGAACAAAAACTAATTGGACCAATGGAGGAGTCACATACCAAGCAACAATCTCCTAAAGCAGTTTTGTGAATGGAGCTTTGAGCAAGGAGGTCAAAAATCGCAGCAAAATGAGCTAGAACTCGTGCTTGAGCTGGATGGGGATTTTTTTGGTAAAAGATGAAGTGTGTGGGTGCTGGCATAAGTGGAGAGGGTCCACCAGGGGCCCACGAGACAGGGGCGCGCCCAGTGGGTGTGGGCGTGCGCTCCACTCTCGTGGCCATGTGGCAACCCCCCCCCCCTGCAGTGTTTTTAGTGCCTAAAATCCTCAAATATTTCATAGAAAATCATACTAAATTTGTAGGGCATTTGGAGCACTTTTATTTTCGGGATATTTTTTATTGCACGGATAATTCAGAAAACAAACAGATAATACTATTTTTTGCTTTATTTAATTTAAATAACAGAAAGTAAAAAGAAAGTACAGAAGGTTGTGCCTTCTAGTTTCATCCATCTCATGATCATCAAAATGAATCCACTAACAAGGTTGATAAAGTCTTGTTAACAAACTCATTCCGAATAACACGGAACCGAAGAAATTCCGAAGTGACACTAGGTTACCTCAACGGGGATATGAAAATCCCCAACAATAAGAATATCATACTTTTTCTTGACAGTAGAGAGAGGAAATTCGAAACCTCCAATAATAATTGATGGAATTTTCTCAATAGTATTTATGCTATGAACTTGAGGTTGTTTCCTCGGAAAATGTACCGTATGCTCATTTCCATTAACATGAAAGGTGACATTGCCTTTGTTGCAATCAATAATAGCTCTTGCAGTGTTTAAAAAGGGTCTACCAAGGATAATAGACATAGTATCGTCCTCGGGAATATCAAGAATAACGAAGTTTGTTAAAATAGTAACATTCGCAACAACAACAGGCACGTCCTCACAAATGCCGACAGGTATAGCAGTTGATTTATCAGCCATTTGCAAGGATATCTCGGTGGGTGTCAACTTACTTAATTCAAGTCTACGGTACAAGGAAAGAGGCATAACACTAACACCGGCTCCTAAATTACATAAAGCAGTTTTAACATAATTTCTTTTAATAGAGCAAGGTATAGTGGGTACTCCGGGATCACCAAGTTTCTTAGGTATTCCACCCTTAAAGGTATAGTTGGCAAGCATGGTGGAAATCTCAGCTTCAGGTATTCTCCTCTTATTAGTGATGATATCTTTCATATATTTAGCATAAGTGTTCGTTTTAAGCATATCAGTTAAGTGCCTGCGTAAGAAAATAGGTCTAATCATTTCAGCAAAATGCTCAAAGTCCTCATCATCCTTTGTCTTGGATGGTTTAGGAGGAAAGGGCACGGGTTTTTTTAACCCATGGTTCTCTTTCTTTACCATGATTCCTAGCAACAAAATCTCTCTTATCATAATGTTGGTTTCTTGATTGTGGGTTATCAAGACCAACAACATGTTCAATTTCTATTTCATTGTTATTACTAGGTTGAGCATCTACATGAACATCATCATTAGCATTATTATCAGGTTCATGTTCATCTCCGGATTGTGTTTCAGCATCAGAGATAGAAGTATTATTAGGATTGTCAGGTGTTTCTACATTAGGTTCACTAGAAGTTTGCAAAGTCCTATCATTTTTCTTTTTCTTCTTTTTAGAAGAACTAGGAGCATCTAGATTATTATTCTGAGAATCTTGTTCAATTCTCTTAGGGTGGCCTTCAGGATACAAAGGTTCCTGAGTCATTCTACCAGTTCTAGTAGCCACTCTAACAACAAAGTCATTTTTATTATTTAATTCATCAAGCAAATCATTTTGAGCTTTAAGTACTTGCTCAGCTTGAGTAGCAACCATAGACGCATATTTGCTAATGAGTTTAAGTTCACCTTTAACTCTAGCCATATTATCACTCACGCGTCCTATCTCGAAAGCATTATTTTTTAACTCTCTACCAACATAAGCATTAAAACTTTCTTGCCTAGCCATAAAGTCATCAAATTCATCTAAGCAAGGGCTATGAAATTTAGTAGAGGGGATTTCAACTTTATCATATCTATAAAGAGAATTTACCTTTACTACCTGTGTCGGGTTATCAAGACAATGTGGTTCTTCAACAGGCGGTATATCAAGACCATGTATTTCTTCAATAGGTGGTAAATTCTTAATGTCTTCAGCTTTAATGCCTTTTTCTTTCATTGATTTCTTTGCCTCTTGCATATCTTCAAGACTGAGAAATAAAACACCTCTCTTCTTTGGAGTGGGTTTAGGAATAGGCTCAGGAGTTGGCTCAATTGGTTCAGGAATTGCCTCAGGAATTGGCTCTGGGAGAGTCCAATTATTTTCATTAGTCAACATATTATTCAATAGTAACTCAGCTTCGTCGACTGTTCTTTCCCTGAAAACACAACCAGCACAACTATCCAAGTAGTCCTTGGAAGCATTGGTTAGTCCATTATAAAAGATATCAAGTATTTCATTTTTCTTAAGTGGATGATCAGGCAAATCATTAAGTAATCGGAGAAGCCTCCCCCAAGCTTGTGGGAGACTCCCTTCTTTGATTTGCACAAAGTTATATATTTCCTGCAAGGCAGCTTGTTTCTTATGAGCAGGAAAATATTTAGCAGAGAAGTAATAAATCATATCCTGGGGACTACGCACACAACCAGGATCAAGAGAATTATACCAAGTCTTAGCATCACCCTTTAATGAGAACGGAAATATCTTAAGGATATAAAAGTAGCGAGATTTATCATCATGAGTAAACAGGGTGGCTATATCATTCAACTTGGTGAGATGTGCCACAACAATTTCAGATTCAAGGCCATAAAAAGGATCAGATTCTACCAAAGTAATAATTTCAGGATCAACAGAGAATTCATAATCCTTATCAGTAACAAAGATAGGTGAAGTGGCAAAAGCGGGGTCATGTTTCATTCTAGCATTTAGAGTCTTTTGTTTCAGCTTAGCTAACAATTTCTTAAGATCTGATCTATCATTGCAAGCAAGAAAATCTCTAGCAGTTTCTTCATCCATAACGTAACCCTCAGGAACAACAAGCAATTCATAATCATTCGGAGATCTTTCATCATCACTATCATCAATAATAGCATCTTCAATAATTTCATTCTCTATAGCCCTAGCAAGTTGTTCATCAAGAAATTCACCTAATGGCACAGTAGTATCACGCACAGAAGTAGTTTCATCATAAGTACCATGCAAAGTAGAAGTGGCATCATCGATAACATGCGACATATCAGAATTCATAGCAGTAGCAGGTTTAGGTGTCGCAAACTTATTCATAACAGAAGGAGAATCTAGTGCAGAGCTAGATGGCAGTTCCTTACCTCCCCTCGTAGTTGAGGGATAGATCTTGGTTTTAGCGTCTTTCAAGATCTTCATAGTAATCAACAGATATAAATCCCAAGTGACTCAGAGAATAGAGCTATGCTCCCCGGCAACGGCGCCAGAAATTAGTCTTGATGACCCACAAGTGTAGGGGATCGCAACAGCTTTCGAGGGTAAAGTATTCAACCCAAATTTATTGATTCGACACAAGGGGAGCCAAAGAATATTCTTGAGTATTAGCAGTTGAGTTGTCAATTCAACCACACCTGGATAACTTAGTATCTGCAGCAAGGTATTTAGTAGAAAAGTAGTATGATAGTAATGGTAACAGTGGTAAAGGAAAAGATAGCAAAAGTAATATTCTTGGGGTTTTGTAGTGATTGTAACAATAGCAATGGAAAAGTAAATAAGCGAAGCACAATATATGAAAAGCTCGTAGGCAATGGATCAGTGATGGCTAATTATGTCGGATGCGATTCCTCATGTAATAGCTATAACATAGGGTGACATAGAACTAGCTCCAATTCATCAATTTAATGTAGGCATGTATTCCGAATATAGTCATACGTGCTTATGGAAAAGAACTTGCATGACATCTTTTGTCCTACCCTCCCGTAGCAGCGGGGTCCTAGTGGAAACTAAGGGATATTAAGGCCTCCTTTTAATAGAGAACCGGACCAAAGCATTAACACATGGTGAATACATGAACTCCTCAAACTACGGTCATCACCGAGAAGTATCTCGATTATTGTCACTTCGGGGTTGTCGGATCATAACACATAATAGGTGACTATAGACTTGCAAGATAGGATCAAGAACACACATATATTCATGAAAACATAATAGGTTCAGATCTGAAATCATGGCACTCGAGACCTAGTGACAAGCATTAAGCATAGCAAAGTCATAGCAACATCAATCTTAGAACATAGTGGATACTAGGGATCAAACCCTAACAAAACTAACTTGATTACATGATAAATCTCATCCAACCCATCACCGTCCAGCAAGCCTATGATGGAATTACTCACGCACGGCGGTGAGCATCATGAAATTGGTGATGGAGGATGGTTGATGATGACGACAGCGACGAATCCCCCTCTCCGGAGCCCCGAACGGACTCCAGATCAGCCCTCCCGAGAGAGATTAGGGCTTGACGGCGGCTCTGTATCGTAAAACGCGATGAAACTTTCTCTCTGATTTTTTTCTCCGCGAGACGGAATATATGGAGTTGGAGTTGAGGTCGGCAGAGCCTCAGGGGGCCCACGAGACAGGGGGGCACGCCCAGGGGGGAGGGCACGCCCCCACCCTCGTGGACAGGCTGTGGGCCCCCTGGTCTTGATTCTTTCTCCAGTATTGTTTATATTTTCCAAAAAGTGCCTCCGAGGATTTTCAGGATATTCCGAGAACTTTTGTTTTCTACACATGAAACAACATCATGGTAATTCTGCTGAAAACAGCGTCAGTCCGGGTTAGTTTCATTCAAATCATGCAACTTAGAGTCCAAAACAAGGGCAAAAGTGTTTCGAAAAGTAGATACGTTGGAGACGTATCATGCCCCGCAAGCAGTCGCGGAAGACAGCAGCATCGCGGAGGACAGGGCCGGCAGGCGGTAGCAGCGGCGCAGACGGGGCCGGTGACCGGTGACGCCGCAGAAGGCAGCAGTGGCGCGCATGAGGCTGGCGGCGACGGTGCAGACAGGGCCGGCGGCCGATGGCACCGTAGAAGGCAGTAGCAGCACGGACGAGGCTGGCGGCCGGCAGCCGCAGAAAGCAGCAGCGGCGCGGACAAGGCCCACGACCGGCAGCAACCTTGGAGGAGGACGGGCGGCTGGATTGATTGAGACCAAGTCCGATCGGATCCAAAATTAGCCAGTGGATTGCACGCGAGGAGCAAATCGATTTACAGTGGATTCCACGGGAGGACAACAACTAGCCAGCGGCTGGATCAACTAGCTAGCTTGGATGGCAAGTTCATGTAGGAGATTGGATCGGGAGCAGCACGAGTTACGCGTGCGAAAAAAATTTACCTAGAGCTCTAATACCATGTTGAGAATAGCAACTTATATTATTAGGAGGCCAATGCCAACATATATACACATACATGAGGATGCCAAAAGGCTACAAGAGAATGCTAGTAGACTAGAATGCAAAAGGCCAAAAGACATCACTTAATATAACTCTAACAAAGAATAATAATGAAACTTGTGTGTATTGATAATTGGGGGTACAAGAGATATATAAAGGCCTAAATCACAAACCAACTTAGCTTGGATTTCCTAAACCGAGCCGCTTTTATCAACTTGTATTACAAGTCTAACATATAATCTAACATCCCCCAGCAGTCTCAACTTGGGGTTCAACAACGTTGAGACTAAAACGAATGTCGATAAATGGCGCAGTCCCAAGAGCCTTGGTGAAGAAATTAGCAAATTGTGTTGTAGTGGGAATATGAAGAACACCGACTTGCCCCAAAGCAACTTTTTCTCGAACGACGTGGATGTCAATTTCAATGTGCTTGGTACGTCGGTGTTGCACGGGATTGCTGGACATGTAGATAGCCGAAACATTATCACAATAAATAATGGTTGCTTGATGAATGGGACGATGCAGCTCCGAGAGCAATTAGCATAGCCAAACTGTTTCAGCAATGGTGTAAGTGACCTCCTGATACTCAGCTCCAGCAGACGATCTTGACACTGTAACCTGTCGTTTTGAAGACCAAGAAACCAAATTGTTACCAAGAAAAACACAGTATCCGGACGTGGATCGACGAGTGTCTGGGCAACCAGCCTGGTCGGCATCGGAGTATGCTGTCAAAGTAGTAGGAGAGGAAGAATTGATGTGAAGACCATGGTCGAGAGTACTTTTAAGATAACGAAGGATCTGTTTGATATGATTGTGATGAGGAACACGAGGATCATGCATGTAAAGGCAAGCTAGTTTGACAGCATAGGAAAGTTTAGGGCGTGTGAGGGTGAGATACTGGAGAGCTCCAGTGAGACTGCGATAAAGTGTGGATCTAAAAAGTGCTCACCATTAGAAGATAGTTTGAAGGTGGTGTCAGCGGGTGTGTGAGAAGGTTGGCAATCTTGCATGCCCGCCTTGGAGAGGAGATCAAGAATATACTGACGTTGAGAGAGAAATAATCCTTTAGAATCACGTGTGACAGAAATGCCAAGAAAATGAAGGAGAAGACCAAGGTCAGTCATAGAAAATTCTTTGTTGAGAAGAGTAATGATGTGATGGAGAAAAGGCTCTGAAGAGGCTGTAAGAACAATGTCATCAACATATAGGAGTAAATATGAAGTGTGAGAATTTTGGTGAAAGACAAAGAGAGAGGAATCAGAGAGAGAGGGAACAAAAGCGATGGTTTGAATAAAAGTTGAGAATCGCTGACACCATGCCTGAAGGGCTTGTTTAAGACCATATAGGGATTTTTTAAGAAGACATACATGATTTGGAAGATTGGGATCCTTAAAGCCAAGAGGTTGCTGATAGTAAACGGTTTCGTTGAGACTGCCATGAAGAAAAGCATTTTTTACATCAAGTTGATGAATGTGCCAAGAGGAAGAAATAGCAATGCTAAGAACGGTGCAAATAGTGCTAGGTTTGCCAACGGGAGAAAAAGTTTCATCATAGTCGATGCCATGTTGCTGAGAAAAACCACGATAAACCCACCTTGCTTTGTAACGATCTAGGGAGCCGTCGGAGTGAAATTTTTGGAGAAAACCCCATTTACCAGAAACTATGTTTGCACCATGGGGACGAGGAACAAGTTTCCATGTGTTATTTTGAAGTAAAGCTGTAAATTCATCTTTCATGGCAGCAGCCCATTGAGGATCAAGTAGGGCGATAGGATGTGGAATAGGAGAGATAGGAGATGTAGCAAGAAGACTAAGACGATCTTTGGGTTGGAGACGAAAACCTGACTTAGTGCGAGTACGCATGGCATGGTCGTTTGTGGGGGGTGGAGTAGGAACAGTATCTGGGGGTAAACAATGTGTGTAGGTGCCCGGCGCAGCGGAAGAATCAGACACGGGGAAGTTTGCTGTTGTGGCAGCGTTTTCATAAAAATCTGTCGTGGCAACATTTTCAGAAAAGTCTGTCGTGGCAGCATTTTCAGGAAAGTCTACCGTGGCAGCGTTTTCAGAAAAGTGCTAGAAGAACTAGAGGAACTAAAGGGAAGGCGCACATGTTTGCCTTGCTGACATGACTCACACATCGAGGGATCATGATGATCTTTATTACATGGAATAGCAAATTCACTAAGTAGAGATGATGTGGTGGATGCATTTGGGTGGCCGGGTCGCTGGAGCCAAAGGTGGACGGAGGCCATCATGGATGAGGGTGGACTTGCAGCAGGGGATCCATTGATAGAATAGAAGTCTCCGAAACTATTGAAGCGAGCAATCTCCTCCTTGGTTTGAAGATCCTTCACAGATAAACCAAAGGGATCAAATTCTATTGATACAAGATTATCATAAGTGAATTTGCGCACAGATATTAAGTTTTTGATGAGAGTAGGAGCAATAAGGACATCTCGGAGTAAAAGAGGTTTTAGAGTGGAGGGTAATCAGTGTGACCGGTGCTATAGATGGGGGTGGTGGAGCCATTGCCGAGAGTTATTGAAGAAAAAGGAGAGGAGGTGCAATTTGACAGCATAGTACTCGAATTAGACATGTGGCTAGAGGCTCCAAAATCAAAGATCCGGTCCATACCTGAGGTTCCTTGAGCAGCGAAGTGGTACATGGCTTGCAAAAAAGCAACTTGGTCCCAATGAGGGGTCAATGAAGCCA
Organism: Triticum dicoccoides; assembly: GCF_002162155.2. NCBI lineage: Eukaryota > Viridiplantae > Streptophyta > Magnoliopsida > Poales > Poaceae > Triticum > Triticum dicoccoides. The sequence goes on along the minus strand of NC_041389.1, from coordinate 63,970,947 downwards.
GTAGGGGTGGTGCAGTCGATGGTGGCGGCGGTCCATGCAGCTGGTGCGGCGTGATCGAGGACGACTGCAGCAGAGGATGCGGATGGTACAGGTCGTTGTTGTCGATGAAGTAGGGCTCCGGGGTGTTGTAGTAGTGCGTTGGAGTAGCATGATATGCCTACGTCGGAGGACGGGAGCCCAGGAGGCCAGGAGATCCCGTGTGTGGGCGCATGCCCGGCATCCAGGAGCCGGAGTACGCAGGAGGGGAGCCGATTGGAGAGGGGGCAGTCCAGGGCATCGGCCAGGCCTGTACGAGTCCTGCCAAGGGTCATGTGGAGGACACCATGTTGGGGGCGCTGGTGGCGGTGCGGCGTTGGGAGGAGGCGCTAGTGCAGTCGGGGGCCACGAGCGACAGCGACGACGATGGCGGCATGTAAATTGGATTTTTGCCTCGGTAGTTCGGACTTGGGCGCCAGCCGGGAGGCGACTGGATCAGAGGCATCGGAGGCGCGGCAGGTGCGGGAAACGGGGGCCGTGGAGTGGCGACGAAGACTTGAGGACGCGACTCCTTGTTGGTGATGGCGCGTCGGCGCATTGAAGCATGGAGCGCACCTCGGCGAAGGAGGGGGTCGGCCGCATCATGGGGATAAACGACGACTATTTTTCAAGCGTTCACCGAGGCCGAAGAGGAGAACGTTGATGAGTTGCCGGTCGTCGATGGGGTTCCCAAGCTCGCAGAGTTCGTCCACAGTGGACTTGAGACGTTGGCGGTAGACGCCGACCTGAGAATCGCCTTGAACGGTGTTGCGGAGCTCGATGTGGAGGGTGTTGACGCGGGCATCAACGCTTTCCTAGAAGAGTTGACGTAGAGCCACCCAAAGGGCGGCGGCGTTGGTGGCATCGCGGAAGACGAGGTTGAAGATCTCCATGGAGACACGCTGATAAATCCATTGGATGATGGCGAGGTCGTCCTTGACCCATCGAGGATCGAAGGGCCGGGCAACGGAGCCGGGGGAGACGTGATCCAGAAGATTGCAGCGGCCGAGGTGAACTTCAAAAAGATGACACCAATGATAATAGTTGTGCTTTGGAAGATCTAAAGTAATGGGGATGAACGGGCTAACATCGGAAATAGTGTCGGCATAGTTGATGGTTGTGGGTAGGGTTGGAGCTAGAGAGAGGGTGGAAGAGGAGGCATCGGTCGCAATATAGGCGGCCTTTGCTTTGGCGGCGGCGAGAGCAGCCCGGCGTTTGAAGAAGCCGAGCGGCGGCGGCGGCGGCGGCATGGGAGGCGCAGCCATGCCCTAGGAACGATTAATCTGATACCATGAAGAATAATGATGAAACTTGTGTGTATTGATAATTGGGGTATGTAAAGGCCTGAGTCACAAACCGACTTAGCCTGGGTTTTCTAAACCGAGCCGCTTTTATCAAATTGTATTACAAGTCTAACATATAATCTAACAAGTAGTGTAGTATAAAAATTAGCCATGCTTTTGGGCTATACTAGCTTTGAGCGGCCGTGCATGGCATGGCGCGCGGGAGCTGGCTCAAACTGATCATAGTGAGCAGGCCATCGTTTAGCTTCAAATTATATGCACCCCCGCTACACTTCAACATATACAAACTCGCCGTACTTCCAGTGGGATCTTATTGGAGAGTTGAGCCGGCTCTGCTTTTGTTGCTCTGTCGTTTCTAGAACAAGAAGACAGTGACATGAAGACTCAATCAGGTAACATGAAGAGTCAATCAAGTTTCAGAGTGGCTGATGAACAAAAATTCGAATTCTTGCTGCAGATGGCAACTTCCGCCTAAAATGTTCAGCCTGGCTTTTTTTTATTAGAAGCTGTTGAGTATCGTAATTATTAGGAAAGATTAGATAAACTAGTGTCACATCCTAGTTAGCCATGCATTAGAGTGTTGCATCATGTTTACTCTTTCATCAGAAACCTGAAATGGGGATGACAGAACCCCCAGTCCCCTCTGAAACCAATTAGGGTTTACTAATAACTTTTTCAATGAACCTGAAATGCCCTTCTAAAATGCCCATCATTTTTGTCTTGGTTCAGAACCTTTGCCAAAAGTGGTGCACATTTTCCTAGGCCATCCTAGGGTTTTTGATTTAAATCATAAGTATTTGAATTTGGGCATTTAAAATTATATAAAATATTTAAATGCTCAAATAACTCCAAACTAAAATGTTTCATGTTGGAAATAATCCAACTATGGACCAGGAGTAGTTTGGTGATTTTTGGAATTGCCTAAGTATTTTATTAAATTCAACAAAGTTGCAGAAGTCTTAAAAAACAGAAAACAGAAAGAAAATAGAAAAAGGTTTACCTGGCGCCCAGCACCCGGCCCACCTGCCGGCCCAGCCCAGCACCGTGCCAGCGAGCTGCTTGCCGGCCAGGCAGGCAGGCAGGTGCTCGACGGCGAGCACCGCAGGGGTGCCACGCACCTGCTCGCCGCCTCGCCGCCTCCCTCGCCCGGCTAACGCCGTGAATCGGCCTCCCTCTCTCCCCCGAACCCCCCAGACACCCCCTCTCCTCTCCAGCTCCTCCCCCTCGCACGCCCCAGCCATGGCCGACGCCATCGCCGCCACCCCCTCGCCGTAGCCACGCCCTCCGTCCACCCCATGTCGTGCCACCGTGTCCAGGAGCTCCGCCGCCGTCCACTTCATCGAGCTAGCCGATCCCCGTGTGCTCATGCGGCCCGAGACCACCGCACCGACCTCGCCCGAGCTCGCCGTCGCCGAAGATCCCCTTCAACGCCGTTGCCGCCTCAGCTCGTCCCCGACCCCGCCGGTGGCCTCTACGGGAGCGCTGTGAGCCTAGCTACTCCTTCGACCCTCCCTCTCTCATTCCCGAGCCGTGTGGCCACCGCACGAGGATCACACGCCCGCACCGCCGCGGATCTCGTCGCCGACGTGCTTCCGGCCACCCTCCGGCCACAAGCTGGTGTCCATCTTACTCACCGAGTCCCGCAGCACCTAGCTAGCCACTCCCCGAGCCTCACCGACCCCTCTAGCACCAAGTTCATCTTCGGCCGAACCCCGGTGGCCGCCAAAGTCGTCGCCGGCGCCAACTCCGGCCACCCCGACCCCAACGGACTCCACCAAGAGCTGCGGCTTGTCCTCAGCTCCACTCCGGTGGTCTCCGCGACCCATTTGGTGGCCGAAACGGCCAAAACCACTCCCGCCGCCGCGTCGGGCTCGCCGGCGGCTAAACGCCGGCGCCGCTGGCATTGACTTTGACCACGGGTGGGCCCTGGTTGACTCCCCTGAGTCAATGACAGGTGGGGCCCAGCCCTGTTAATTAAACAGGATTAGTTTTAATTAAACTTTAATTAAAATAATCACCCTGACATGCGGGACCCACTGTCAGGTTTGACCCTGACGTGTTCCGTTGACCTGCTGACGTCACACTGACGTCAGGCTGACGCAATAATGATTTTCTGGAATTATTCTAATATAAGAAATTCCAGAATATAATTTAAACTTCAAAAATTCATAACTTTTATTCTGTAACTCCAAATCAGACAAATTATATATGAAAAATGATCAGAAAAATCCAATCTATCCATCTGTACTATTTTCATGCATGACTAAACAAGTTAACTTGATGTTTAATGCAGAACAAGGAAAAGCACTTTAAAAGGCCATGTTTGAGTTTGAAATTTGAATCTTTGATTCAAATTGGTTCAAACCCTTCTGGTTTTAGTTGCATTAGCCCAACACACTCATATTGCCATGTTTCATGCATGCATCATATTGTTGCACATTGTTTGGTGATGGTTGTGTATCGGTGTCCCTTGCGACAGGTTCTGTCTCCGAGGAGTATCGTGATTACCCTAACGAAGAACCGTACCAGTGCATCGAACCATCAGGCAAGCAACCAACCATTTGATCATATCGATACAATCCCATGTTCTCGCTCCTGCTCTCTTTTACTGCATTAAGACAACGCGTTTCAAACTACTGTGTGTTACGGTAGTTGAACCCATTTCCTCTGCATGACCTGTCATTGCCACAGTAACTAGATGAAACCCACTAGCATGTGTAGGAGTTGATTGAGCCATATGTATGTGTTGTTCCTACCGTGCTATGCCTGCTATGCTTAGAGTCGTGTCAGGTCTGGTTCATCTGGGTGATGGGCTAGAGTGAAATGATTATGTCGGTAATGAGAGTGGTGTGGTGAACACGATTTGGTAAAGGTATCGATGAGAGGCCATGTAGGAGTACATGGTGGGTTGTTTCATTGAAGCCGACCTTAAGCACTGAGATCTGTATGTGTGATTTAAGAATCAGCTACTACCATGCATTGGGCCCGAAACCAATGGACCCTCTCGGCTTCTTATTCACCCTAGTTCTCCGTCCAGGAGTTGCAAGTAGTTTCTGGTGTTTGTAGCCTACTGGAGGCCGTGGACAGCGCTGACCGTAGGGGTGGGCTGTGATGCGGTAGGTACGTGGCACGGTGTACCGAATACCCGTTAGGTATCTCGGGAACCCTGTTCACATCGTTCGGGGCCGTATGGGAAACCTCGGCCGGACTCCCTGCGGATGGAACCAGGATAGGCGATAAACCTGGACTGGAGGCTTAGGTGACTAGGTAGGTCGTGGCCGACACCCACGTTGGGCTTCCGCTTGAAGGTTGCCGAGTACATGTCGTGTAAACGACGGTAAGAGGTGAGAGCGTGTATGAAGAAGTACACCCCTGCAGGGTTATCATGATCTATTCGAATAGCCGCGTCCGCGGTAAAGGACTACTTGGTTGCCTATACAGTTCATAGACAAGTAAATGGAAACTGCTAAAAGCCTCAAGATAAGTGTGAGTGCCGAGGATGGCTCTTCCGTAGGGAGACGGAGGTGGATCCTCGGTAGTGTATTGAAGTGGTGAGTAATGGACTCGTGTGCGCAAAACCATTTCAAGTTGGAGTCTCGTAGGTTAGCCTAGCCAAGAGTCAAAGCTGGCTTGCTGCAATAACTCCACCAACCCTTCTTGATAATATGCATGTATGTAGGTTCTGATGTAAGTCTTGCTGAGTACCTTTGTACTCATGTTGCTATAATTTACATTTTACAGAAGACGATGCAACCCCTTCTGATGGGTTCTACGTAGACGTTGACATCAACGAGTAGGCTAAAGGCCCAGGTGGTGATCCTGAGCTTGTGAAGGACCACGTAGTATAGCTAGGCTTTCCAAGCCTCTTTTATTTTACTAGTTGTCTGTACTCAGACAAGTTACTCCCGCTGCTGGTTTGTATGACTGTATGACTTGAATGCTGGGTCGTGGGACCCGTACCTTTGTGTATGTTATGTATGGCTCCCTGAGCCTTAAATAAAGTACTTGTGTTGTAGAGTCATGTTGTGATGCTTCGTTGTATTTGCACATATCGAGCATATTGTGTGTATGATTGAAATGCTTGGTATGTGTGGGATCTGACTATCTAGTTGTTTATCTTTAGTAGCCTCTCTTACCGGGAAATGTCTCCTAGTGTTACCGCTGAGCCATGGTAGCTTGCTACTGCTCTGGAACACTTAGGCTGGCCGGCATGTGTCCTTCTTCGTTCCTGTGTCTGTCCCTTCGGGGAAATATCACGCATTGAGTACCGGAGTCCTGTTAGCCCGCTACAGCCCGGTTTACCGGAGTCCTGCTAGCCCAGTGCTACAGCCCGGACCCACTTGCTGATGACCGACACGTTCGAAGCTGGGTCATGGATGCCTGTCCCTGTAAGTCTGTGCCACTTTGGGTTTACGACTAGTCATGTCAGCCCGGGCTCCTTATCATATGGATGCTAGCGACACTATCATATACGTGAGCCAAAAGGCGCAAACAGTCCCGGGCAAAGGTAAGGCGACACCCGTGGGGATACCGTGCGTGAGGCCGCAAAGTGATATGAGGTGTTACCGGCTAGATCGATGTGACATCGAGTCGGGGTCCTGACAGCGTTGGCATCAGAGCCGGACTGCCTGTAGGTTCTCCAAGCCAAACTGGTCGATGTTGAGTCTAGAAATTCTTTAGTTATATGTAGGGGAATTGTTTGTGGGTTGGAACGTAAGGCTCTTTTTACTCCTTTATCTGATGACATTCTGATCTGAGTCAGTCTATTCTTCCACTGGGGGTTAAGGAATTAGGATCTATTCTCTCTATCAGGTTCACGTGTTACTAATCAGTAGTACCTTACAGGTTTGATGGATACAAGTCTAGTTCAGTTCTTCTACCACGTTATGTTGTTAGGATGGTTTCAGAACTTTGATATGATGATGTTGAGTGTGTATGAAATCCTTTGTCAAATGTCTCAAAATCCTTCTTGAGCATTTACAGCTGTTATGCTGCCGAAATTTTGCTAGAAATTCTAATGCCTTTGCATTATGATTGTGCTTTCAGATGGCCACTCGCGACCTCAATCAAGTGGTTCGCCTGACTCGATGCCTAGATGTACCCGGCCATACTGCCATGTTGGTCAGGGTAATGACTGAGGCTGGATACCGTTGGTATCCTGAGTACACGGTCGAAGAGCAATTCTGAGACTTTAATCAAAGCCAGTATCTCTGCACTGTCAGGATATTTCCATCTTATCCTGGGTCCACCGAGCCCCTTCACTGCTCCTATGGACTCGGGGTTACTATTGAGATGGCTGTGCAGGACGCCGCCTACTCTATGATGACCATCATGCGAGTTAGATCTGGACTATTTCGGGACTCTGATTTCCGGTATATGCCAGGATCACTTCCGGGAGCACAAGGGTATCTTCAGGCTATCTATGCTGACCCCACTCAGGAGGATTCACGGACTCGCACCACTGCTGAGATGCTCGAGGATAAGGACCGTGAAAATCGGGCCTTGAGGTTAGAGCTCTTCAATACCCGTGCTGACCACTGGGCCACATTGACTCGGTTCGCACCGGCGGTGCAAGCTGGATATTCGGATATGCGCGATCTCTATCCTGTGAGATCTGCTCTGCCAGACGTGATGGGTTGGCGTGATGTAGGAGGCATCACCCCACCTCGCGGTCCCCGCAGGCCACCGTCTGTTGGTCCAAGACCTCATCCTAGTCCCTATGGTCCACAAGCTCCGTGAGATCGTCTGTTTCCGGATGATCATGTTGAGCTTCCAGGCTATGGAGGTGACTTCTATGAGGACTACTACGGATCGGTCTGAGTTAGTGGTAGTATCACTAGTTCGCACTATCTGTGTCGTCTATCGTCCCGCGTGACTCGTGGGATATGACCTAGTTTGTACTCTTTCCGGAGGTGTAGAAAAATAATGTATAGGAGCTTGGGATGCCTCCGATGAGATGTAATCCTCTTTTCACCGTAATAGTACTTTGTTTGGTCTTGTACTAAACCCTGTATGGTGTGTATGACGATGGAATAAAGAAGCAATTTCTGTATCTGCCATGTCATACGGATGATCATCTTGCATTTTGAGTTATTCCTTACATTTTGTATCCTATGTCGGAATTTTATCATCCTGACTAAATCATTGTCTTGTTTACCTAGGATGGTCAACACACGCACTAACCCTGCTCCTCAAGAGCAGGCCGAAGGCAGTGAAGTCAGGGATGCAAATCTGCCTCATCCTCCTTCCCTAGCCGAGGTTATGATGGAAGCTGAGAGAAACAAGCGGGAGACCAACCGTTTGTTGGAGCGTATTGAACAGAACACAACACACCATCAGAGGACTAACATGGTGTCACTCAGTGATTTTATCAAATTACATCCACCCACGTTCCACCACTCCGTCGAGCCTCTCGACGCTGATGACTGGCTTTGCAGTATCTCTCACAAGCTGCGTTCCGCGCTAGTAGCTGAGGCTGACAAGGTCACCTTTGCTGCATATCATCTTGAAGGCCCCGCCAGTCTATGGTGGGAGAATTATGGAGCTATGTGCCCAGCGGGCCATGTCACTACTTGGGCTGAATTCAGTGAGGCTTTCCGTGAACATCACATTCCGGAGGGTCTCATGGACCGTAAACGTGAGGAATTTTGCAATTTCACCCAAGGCCGACTCTCTGTGGATGTTTACAGCAGGGAGTTTGGTAACCTCGCACGATATGCAACTGAGGAAGTTTCTACTGATGCCAAGAAGCAAGCAAGGTTCCGTAAGGGACTTAGTCCTGAGCTTCGCCGCGACCTCCGCCTGCATGAGTGCACATCTTTTCAGAAACTTTTTAACAAAGCCATCAGTGCTGAAACTGGTCAGACTGATTATGACGCAACACGCAAGCATGGCCGTGACATGGGTTCCTCATCCGGTGCTGGTCCTCAGAAGCGCCGCGTGTGGGTGCCCAACACCGCCCTGCCACCCAGGTTCACACCGAGGCCATTTTTCCAGGCGCCTCGCCCTGTTCAACAGTCTGCTCCAGCCAAGCCCTATGGGGGTCCAACTAACAATGCTCCTCCACGTACCAGTTCCGTGACTTGTTTCAAGTGTGGGGAATCTGGCCACTATATGCGTGAGTGTCCCCAGACCAACCCCAACCAATCTGCTAAAGCTGTTGGCCGTGGCAAGCCGACAGGAAAAGTGTTCCACGCCAAGCCGGCCACCGCTACACGTGGCCATGTCAACTGTATCTCAGCCGAGGAAGCTCAAGAGGATCCCAACGTCGTTCTTGGTACGCTTCTTGTTAATTGCCACCCGGCATCTGTTCTTTTTGATACAGGAGCCTCTCATTCTTTTATATCCGAAAATTATGCTCGTTTGCATAACATCGCATTCTGTGACATGCCAATCTCTATGGTAATTCAAACTCCGGGATCCAAATGGCAAACTTCTAGAGTAAGCCATGGAAATGAAATCCAAGTCGACAGACTAGTTTTTCTCGCATCTTTGATAGCCCTTAAATCTTCAAATATTAATATCATTTTGGGTATGGACTGGATGTCAGCTCATCAAGCCAAAATTGATTGCTTCTCTAGGACTGTTCAACTCACCCATCCTTCGGGGAAGATAGTCAATGTCTTGACCTGAATAGCCAAGCGGCAGTTATATTCTCTTAACGCCAGCCCTTTGCCAGACCTTGAGGACGTTCCGGTAGTCCGTGACTTCCCGGATGTCTTCCCAGAGGAATTGCCAGGTGTTCCACCTGACAGGGATGTTGAGTTCGTAATAGACCTCATTCCAGGAACCGTTCCGATTGCTAGAAGACCCTATAAGATGGCACCACTAGAACTAGCCGAGCTTAAGAAACAACTCGATGAGTCCTTGAAAAAGGGTTTCATCCGACCTAGTTCATCTCCGTGGGCTTGCCCCGTCCTCTTCGTCAAGAAGAAGGATGGTACAGACCGGATGGTTGTAGATTATCGACCTGTCAATTTGGTCACAACCAAGAACAAATATCCGCTTCCCAGGATCAACGACCTGTATGATCAGCTCGCTGGATCCTCAGTCTTCTCCAAGATGGATTTGAGGTTGGGCTACCATCAAATCAAAATCAGAAACGGGGACATCCCTAAAACGGCCTTTGTTACTCGTTATGGGCAATACGAGTACACCGTCATGTCCTTCGGATTAACCAACGCTCCAGCCACCTTTTCTCGGTTAATGAACTCAATCTTCATGGAGTATCTGGATAAATTCGTCATAGTTTATCTCGATGATATACTCATCTACTCTAAGAACGAGGAAGAACATGCCGAACATCTAAGGCTAGTGTTGAAGAAACTTCGAGAGCATCGCCTTTATGCCAAGTTTTCCAAATGTGAATTTTGGTTGTCAGAAGTGACCTATCTGGGTCATGTAATATCTGGTAAAGGTATTGCTGTTAACCCTGAGCGAGTTCAAGCTGTCCTTAATTGGACTCCACCTGAATCGGTCAAGCAAGTTCGGAGTTTTCTGGGCTTAGCGAGCTATTGTCGTCGCTTTGTCGAGAACTTCTCCAAAGTTGCCAAACCTCTAACCGAACTCCTCAAGAAAGATAAGAAGTTCGAATGGACTCCACAATGTGAGCACAGCTTCAGGAACTGAAAAGACGCCTGACTTATGCTCCCGTACTGGTACCGCCAGACTTCTCCAAGGACTTTGTTATCTACTGCAACGCCTCGCGACAAGGACTAGGTTGCATTCTCATGCAAGATCGACACGTAATTGCCTACGCTTCACGGCAATTGCACCCACATGAGGAGAATTATCCTACTCATGATCTAGAGCTTGCAGCCGTAGTCTATGCACTCAAGACCTGGCGACATTACCTCCTCGGTAACCGTTGCGAAATATTCACTGATCACCAAAGTCTGAAGTACATTTTCACCCAACCGGATTTGAATCTCAGGCAAAGACGTTGGGTTGAGTTGATCACAGACTTCGACTTAGGAATAACCTACACCCCAGGGAAAGCCAACGTCATGGCTGATGCGCTAAGTCGTAAATCTTATTGTAACAACCTGATGTTACAACAAAGTCAACCGCTTCTCCATGAGGAATTTCGGAAGCTTAACCTTCACATTGTACCTCAAGGTTTTCTTTCCACCTTGGTGGCAAAACCTACCCTTACGGATCAGATCATCAAAGCACAGAAGGTAGATCCGGGAATCTCCCGCATCAAGAGAAACATCAAGAAAGGAATTGCGAATTGTTTCTCCATTAATGATCAAGGGGTCGTATACTTCGGGAATCGACTAGTGGTTCCCAAAGTGCGAAACCTGAGGCGATTGATCCTTAAGGAAGCTCATGAATCTCCTCTCACCATTCATCCCGGTAGTACTAAGATGTATCAGGACCTACGCCAGAGGTTCTGGTGGACTAGGATGAAGAGAGAAATTGCTCAGTATATTGCTAATTGCGACGTTTGTCGTCGTGTAAAAGCAGAGCATCAACGGCCTGCTGGCACCCTTCAACCCTTAGCCATTCCTGAATGGAAATGGGATAAAATTGGTATGGATTTCATTACCGGTTTTCCCAGGACCAAGAGAGGGAATAATGCTATTTTCGTCGTTGTCGATCGTCTTTCCAAAGTAGCCCATTTCCTACCTGTTCGTGAGAGTATAACCGCTAGTCAGCTGGCAGACTTATACATCTCCCGGATAGTGTCTCTCCATGGTGTTCCTTTGGAAATTAACTCGGATCGAGGAAGTATTTTCACCTCTCGATTTTGGGAAAGTTTCCAAAATGCTATGGGAACCAGTCTCTCCTTTAGCACCGCTTTCCACCCTCAGTCGAGTGGTCAAGTGGAACGCGTCAACCAGATTCTAGAAGACATGCTTCGAGCCTCTGTTATCTCATTCGGAATGGATTGGGAGAAGTGCCTTCCATTTGCCGAATTCGCTTACAACAACAGCTATCAATCTAGCTTGGGTAAAGCCCCTTTTGAAGTTCTCTATGGACGGCGATGTCGAACACCCCTTAACTGGTCAGAAACCGGGGAAAGACAATTCTTTGGCCCGGATATGATTCAGGAAGCAGAAGAACAAGTTCGCGTCGTTCGTGAAAAGTTGAAAACAGCCCAATCCCGTCAAAAGAGTCAATATGACCGAAAACATAAGGCTATGACTTTCGAGGTTGACGAGAAGGCTTACCTTCGGGTTACCCCTCTGAAGGGAACCCATCATTTCGGTATCAAAGGCAAATTGGCTCCTCGTTACATTGGACCTTTTCGCATTCTCGCCAAACGAGGAGAAGTTGCCTACCAATTGGAACTACCTCCGCACCTCTCCAGAGTCCACGATGTCTTCCACATTTCTCAACTCAGGCGTTGCTTCTCGGATCCTATCCGTGGAGTGGACCACGAAACGCTTGATCTCCAAGATAATCTTACATATCGAGAGTACCCCATTCGTATCCTCGATCAGGCCGAGCGTACCACTCGACGTCATAATATCAAGTTTCTCAAAGTACAATGGTTGCACCATTCTGAGGATGAAGCAACTTGGGAAAGGGAGGATCGTCTTCGACTCGAGTATCCCGCCTTCTTCCCGGAGGAACCCAAATCTCGGGACGAGATTCTTTTGAGTGGGGGTGAGTTGTCACATCCTAGTTAGTCATGCATTAGAGTGTTGCATCATGTTTACTCTTTCACCAGAAACCTGAAATGGGGATGACAGAACCCCCAGTCCCCTCTGAAACCAATTAGGGTTTACTAATAACTTTTTCAATGAACCTGAAATGCCCTTCTAAAATGCCCATCATTTTTGTCTTGGTTCAGAACCTCTGCCAAAAGTGGTGCACATTTTCCTAGGCCATCCTAGGGTTTTTGATTTAAATCATAAGTATTTGAATTTGGGCATTTAAAATTATATAAAATATTTAAATGCTCAAATAACTCCAAACTAAAATGTTTCATGTTGGAAATAATCCAACTATGGACCAGGAGTAGTTTGGTGATTTTTGGAATTGCCAAAGTATTTTATTAAATTCAACAAAGTTGCAGAAGTATTAAAAAACAGAAAACAGAAAGAAAATAGAAAAAGGTTTACCTGGCGCCCAGCACCCGGCCCACCTGCCGGCCCAGCCCAGCACCGCGCCAGCGAGCTGCTTGCCGGCCAGGCAGGCAGGCAGGTGCTCGACGGCGAGCACCGCATGGGTGCCACGCACCTGCTCGCCGCCTCGCCGCCTCCCTCGCCCGGCTAACGCCGTGAATCGGCCTCCCTCTCTCCCCCGAACCCCCCAGACACCCCCTCTCCTCTCCAGCTCCTCCCCCTCGCACGCCCCAGCCATGGCCGACGCCATCGCCGCCACCCCCTCGCCGTAGCCACGCCCTCCGTCCACCCCACGCCGTGCCACCGTGTCCAGGAGCTCCGCCGCCGTCCACTTCATCGAGCTAGCCGAGCCCCGTGTGCTCGTGCGGCCCGAGACCACCGCACCGACCTCGCCTGAGCTCGCCGTCGTCGGAGATACCTTCAACGCCGTCGCCGCCTCAGCTCGTCCCCGACCCCGCCGGTGGCCTCTACGGGAGCGCTGTGAGCCTAGCTACTCCTCCGACCCTCCCTCTCTCATTCCCGAGCCGTGTGGCCACCGCACGAGGATCACACGCCCGCACCGCCGCGGATCTCGTCGCCGACGTGCTTCCGGCCACCCTCCGGCCACAAGCTGGTGTCCATCTTACTCACCGAGTCCCGCAGCACCTAGCTAGCCACTCCCCGAGCCTCACCGACCCCTCTAGCACCAAGTTCATCTTCGGCCGAACCCCGATGGCCGCCAAAGTCGTCGCTGGCGCCAACTCCAGCCACCCCGACCCCAACGGACTCCACCAAGAGCTGCGGCTTGTCCTCAGCTCCACTCCGGTGGTCTCCGCGACCCATTTGGTGGCCGAAACGGCCAAAACCACTCCCGCCGCCGCGTCGGGCTCGCCGGCGGCTAAACGCCGGCGCTGCTGGCATTGACTTTGACCACGGGTGGGCCCTGGTTGACTCCCCTGAGTCAATGACAGGTGGGGCCCAGCCCTGTTAATTAAACAGGTTTAGTTTTAATTAAACTTTAATTAAAATAATCACCCTGACATGCGGGACCCACTGTCAGGTTTGACCCTGACGTGTTCCGTTGACCTGCTGACGTCACACTGACGTCAGGCTGACGCAATAATGATTTTCTGGAATTATTCTAATATAGGAAATTCCAGAATATAATTTAAACTTCAAAAATTCATAACTTTTATTCTGTAACTCCAAATCAGACAAATTATATATGAAAAATGATCAGAAAAATCCAATCTATCCATCTGTACTATTTTCATGCATGACTAAACAAGTTAACTTGATGTTTAATGCAGAACAAGGAAAAGCACTTTAAAAGGCCATGTTTGAGTTTGAAATTTGAATCTTTGATTCAAATTGGTTCAAACCCTTCTGGTTTTAGTTGCATTAGCCCAACACACTCATATTGCCATGTTTCATGCATGCATCATATTGTTGCACATTGTTTGGTGATGGTTGTGTATCGGTGTCCCTTGCGACAGGTTCTGTCTCCGAGGAGTATCGTGATTACCCTAACGAAGAACCGTATCAGTGCATCGAACCATCAGGCAAGCAACCAACCATTTGATCATATCGATACAATCCCATGTTCTCGCTCCTGCTCTCTTTTACTGCATTAAGACAACGCGTTTCAAACTACTGTGTGTTACGGTAGTTGAACCCATTTCCTCTGCATGACCTGTCATTGCCACAGTAACTAGATGAAACCCACTAGCATGTGTAGGAGTTGATTGAGCCATATGTATGTGTTGTTCCTACCGTGCTATGCCTGCTATGCTTAGAGTCGTGTCAGGTCTGGTTCATCTGGGTGATGGGCTAGAGTGAAATGATTATGTCGGTAATGAGAGTGGTGTGGTGAACACGATTTGGTAAAGGTATCGATGAGAGGCCATGTAGGAGTACATGGTGGGTTGTTTCATTGAAGCCGACCTTAAGCACTGAGATCTGTATGTGTGATTTAAGAATCAGCTACTACCATGCATTGGGCCCGAAACCAATGGACCCTCTCGGCTTCTTATTCACCCTAGTTCTCCGTCCAGGAGTTGCAAGTAGTTTCTGGTGTTTGTAGCCTACTGGAGGCCGTGGACAGCGCTGACCGTAGGGGTGGGCTGTGATGCGGTAGGTACGTGGCACGGTGTACCGAATACCCGTTAGGTATCTCGGGAACCCTGTTCACATCGTTCGGGGCCGTATGGGAAACCTCGGCCGGACTCCCTGCGGATGGAACCAGGATAGGCGATAAACCTGGACTGGAGGCTTAGGTGACTAGGTAGGTCGTGGCCGACACCCACGTTGGGCTTCCGCTTGAAGGTTGCCGAGTACATGTCGTGTAAACGACGGTAAGAGGTGAGAGCGTGTATGAAGAAGTACACCCCTGCAGGGTTATCATGATCTATTCGAATAGCCGCGTCCGCGGTAAAGGACTACTTGGTTGCCTATACAGTTCATAGACAAGTAAATGGAAACTGCTAAAAGCCTCAAGATAAGTGTGAGTGCCGAGGATGGCTCTTCCGTAGGGAGACGGAGGTGGATCCTCGGTAGTGTATTGAAGTGGTGAGTAATGGACTCGTGTGCGCAAAACCATTTCAAGTTGGAGTCTCGTAGGTTAGCCTAGCCAAGAGTCAAAGCTGGCTTGCTGCAATAACTCCACCAACCCTTCTTGATAATATGCATGTATGTAGGTTCTGATGTAAGTCTTGCTGAGTACCTTTGTACTCATGTTGCTATAATTTACATTTTACAGAAGACGATGCAACCCCTTCTGATGGGTTCTACGTAGACGTTGACATCAACGAGTAGGCTAAAGGCCCAGGTGGTGATCCTGAGCTTGTGAAGGACCACGTAGTATAGCTAGGCTTTCCAAGCCTCTTTTATTTTACTAGTTGTCTGTACTCAGACAAGTTACTCCCGCTGCTGGTTTGTATGACTGTATGACTTGAATGCTGGGTCGTGGGACCCGTACCTTTGTGTATGTTATGTATGGCTCCCTGAGCCTTAAATAAAGTACTTGTGTTGTAGAGTCATGTTGTGATGCTTCGTTGTATTTGCACATATCGAGCATATTGTGTGTATGATTGAAATGCTTGGTATGTGTGGGATCTGACTATCTAGTTGTTTATCTTTAGTAGCCTCTCTTACCGGGAAATGTCTCCTAGTGTTACCGCTGAGCCATGGTAGCTTGCTACTGCTCTGGAACACTTAGGCTGGCCGGCATGTGTCCTTCTTCGTTCCTGTGTCTGTCCCTTCGGGGAAATATCACGCATTGAGTACCGGAGTCCTGTTAGCCCGCTACAGCCCGGTTTACCGGAGTCCTGCTAGCCCAGTGCTACAGCCCGGACCCACTTGCTGATGACCGACACGTTCGAAGCTGGGTCATGGATGCCTGTCCCTGTAAGTCTGTGCCACTTTGGGTTTACGACTAGTCATGTCAGCCCGGGCTCCTTATCATATGGATGCTAGCGACACTATCATATACGTGAGCCAAAAGGCGCAAACGGTTCCGGGCAAAGGTAAGGCGACACCCGTGGGGATACCGTGCGTGAGGCCGCAAAGTGATATGAGGTGTTACCGGCTAGATCGATGTGACATCGAGTCGGGGTCCTGACAACTAGGATTTGTTCTGGCTTGTCTTATACTTCAAATTGACCATTGTATTCATATATATATATATATATGTCCACGAGACTCAAGCAATACAATAACAACTATTCCACCAAATCCCTCTCTCCCTTCTAACAATCTAACATGGTATCAGTTTTCGGGTTCTAAATCCTTCTTTGCTGGCCTCTCTGACTTCTTCGACATGGCGTACAACTCGTGCAGGTCACAGTCTCCGCATGCCCGGTGCTGGCAACACCGCTGCGTGGCTTCGTCCATGATGTGTCCCCGGACCTGGCAAGCCTGGTGCGACGCTTCGTCAACTTCGTCTTCGTCCGTCTATGCATACCAGGTGCTGACAACACCGACGCGTGTCTTAGTGTACGATGTGTCCCCGGGGTTGACAATCCCAGCGCGACGCGTCGTCAACATCATCTATTTCCTAGCGCACCATTACTTCGACACGACTGCGCCCATGACTAACTCGGCGCCTCCTTGCGCCCGCGGCTCCACGGTGACTTCCTCGACACCGGCTACCCCGACTCGACATCGACCACGGCATTCTTCGCACGGCTAGCTCGACCACGGCTCCACCATCCACGCTCTCGGCTACATCGACAAACGGCATAAAGGGCTACCGCCTGCTTGAGCAACCTCGTCGGTTTTCACTCCAGCTACGACTCCGCGATGCATCGACCGTTACAACTGTGGGGGTGTCCGTCAGCTTGCCTTCGGATTCTTCTACAGTCTCACCGTCTGCGTCGCTACCGTTGTGTCTGTAGGGGGGTGTTGAGTATCGTGATTATTAGGAAAGACGGGATAGACTAGGATTTGTTCTGGCTTATCTTGTACTCGAAATAGATCATTGTATTCC
>NC_041389.1:63950537-63953845 GCF_002162155.2 Triticum dicoccoides | reverse complement strand
TATATGTCCACGAGGCTCAAGCAATACCATAACAACTATTCCACCAAATTCCTCTTTCCTTTCTAACAAAAGCGTTGAATAGAACTCGTTGCTCCAACTTTTAATACTACTACTTTATTCATACTGCATTTTTCAGATTTTCTTTCGTGAGCAATCGACGATTCATTAACACGAATAAAACGTTGCTAGTTAATGGCAAAAACTGGCTGAAAAGTTCGGCACGCCAGTCAAGCTGGCGGCTCCGGCACCCTACTGACCGGAACCACGACCCCTACAACATGACAACGGTTTCACGCTTCATCCTTCAGAATTCACGCTCAAATGCCAACCTTTTTTCTTCATGCTCAACATCCGTTTCATTCCATTCCATCCATCATCCGAATAATAATATCTTGGTTGCAACTTGCATGCATGTATTAATTGTTAGGACATTTGAAACCTAGCGGCGGCCCTTGCTACATCGATCCGTTGGCTGGGCAGCTGAGGTTGCTGTCAGCCCACCCGAGTTCAAGTCCCGGCTTGGACGCGTGGTGCTCGCGGAGTTTCTTCTATAAATAAATGCCAACGAGGGTTAATCCTTGGGTTGGTCTCATTTTTTTTAATTATTTTTAGCATGATGGCTAGCTCTGAATTCCAGGGAAAAGTGATGCTGCCAAAAGCCAATTGTACATTGATCACTGAACTTTGCATGCCGTTTCAAGAACCTGATGAGAAGAAGAAACAAAAGGAGTACTTAGCTGTAAGGTGAATCTTTTTTTTTCTCTGTTTACCATACAAAAACGATCTCTTTTAGCACTTTGATGGGGGCAAGTGCAACCAGTTTTACCTTTACTGAACTAAGTTCAGTACTAATGACCATAGACAGCATAGATTAGCCATGCTTTTAGTTGTTGTTTTTTCGAAAAAGAAAAGGAAGGGGAGGCTTATACTTTCTTTTGCGTGGCAGTGACATGGCGGGACTTCACTCAAACTGCTGACAGAAGCGGGCATCAGGTGTGCACTGCTCCATGATACACGAACTGTACCTAACTCGATCGCGCTGGCTGTGAACTGCTGGTGTCTCGTACGAGTGGCAGCATCAGTGCAACAGAGTGTGCGCTTCAGATCATTTTCATCAGTCTGGTCGCCGGTGGGATCAGTACTTCTATGTGCAGATGGCACCGACTAATTACCATTGATAGGTGGCCAAAGAAAAGCACAGTAAGAAACACGTGTTTGTTTTGGTTTTGAAAACTACTGCTACTAAAGTGCTGATCGTTTTTGCGTATCCCTTGTAAAGGAAAAAAAATCATTTCGCATCTAAGAAAGTACATGTACTCATCATTTCTGCGCTTTATGTTTTGTTGTCCTTTGCCCATCCTTCTTTTTTTTCAATCATTACGTGGTACCAGTTTAAATTTGATGGGGACGAGTAGTGCAAGTGTGTGCGCAAGTTATCTCCCCTTTTTAATTACTGAGGTGTACCTTTGGTGTATATTCGGCAGCGCACAAGATACCGGCACTACAAATTAGCCATGCTTTCTTGCTATGCTTAGTTTGATCGCGCGGTACCTCCCGCTGACTCCATATTTGGAGGTTGAATGAGGTGATATGGCGCGCTCTCCATCCATTCAAATATTGACGTCACGGACATTTCAGGACGCGCGCTCCTTTTCACCGCCGACCACATCCCCACACCCCTAGCAAACACCGCCGCAGCTTGGCCCGCCGCAATTTGGGCCATGTCGCCTCCGTTGATCCATTTTCGGATCTCCCACGCTTCATTGCAGCCCTACACGCCTTCTTCCTGCCGTTCGGCCGCGCCACCCCTTCCGCCTAGGGTAAAATTCCTTGTAGACTTAGTTTAGCGGCTCATAGATTTGTGTAGATGGCCAATGTGTGTAGATGGATCCGATGGCGGAGCTAATATTTTTTGATGATTCGTCGTCATATTCAAGCTTCGAGTCTGGGTGTGAAATGAAGGATGCCAACGCCGTGGTTGAAATGCAGTGCAGGGGTAAAATAATTCGCAGTGTCAGCTATATATATGCATGCGCACGGACGCAAGGTATAATATCCTAGGAGTACTTCTCTGTATACTGCGTTTGTAAATTGTAAATTCTGCCAGCCATTAGTTCTAGGGTTCCAGCTGGCTCCTGCGGGGCGGCGTGCAGTAGTAAACTACAGTAAACTGCAAGATGGTGAGTTGACACCCATCGAAGTTCACTTTTACTACTACCCTGGGGTTGAATTAATTGAACCAAAGGTTGAATGAAGATTCGGTTGCATTGACATGCCAACTTAACTTACACATGCACACAGTACGGTACGTACATCCATGTGAGGTTAAGCTGGCAGTCGAAAATCGAAATCGAGGGCCTGCCTCACGTGCATGCAGTTAACAGCGCTCCAATGGCGATGGTTAAAGCTGGACCGACGGAGATCTGCTCTTCACCCGTCGCATCGCATGCATACGGAAGCTTCCGGTGAACTAAGAGACGCTGCGTCCGATGGGGGCGTTGACAAGTTTCAAGTCCCCCCAAGGCCAAGGCGGTGAAACTTGTGGGGTAAACGAGGTGGTGATCCGGCGTCGGTAACGGGGCGCCGTGAGATCCATGGCGTCCTCGGTTAATTTAACTAACTAACCTGTCTCCTCTCTTTGTTCTTTTGGTAAAACTCGTGAGAACCGATGCTGCTACCGTGGCCGGCTCGTCCCAAAGATTTTACCAGCTCGTGGTGGCAGCATAGCATATCTGTCGCGGTCAAAGAGGTAAAGGGCCAAATTACCGCTTTCTTGACCCCAAAGGCGTCTGCAGTGTGTGCAAAGTGCAAAAATGCGTGCTGCTCCTCTGTTTTTCCAGTAGTTCTGCTTCTGGAACAGTGAGAGCACTGTCGAGTCACACTGGCTAGTGCGGTGCAGTGCTGGTACCCATCTGTTTTCCTTCCTCCTGTTGATGCGCCGGTGTCTCCTACCAGACAGTTCAGTTCGTGTAGGAGGAATTCAGACGTTCCAACACACCGATCGTCATGCGCTTCAGTTTCTGTCGTGGAAGGCAGTTCGGTTTCTTCTGCCCGGGAAGCAAGTCATGGTATATCTTCCACGTTTCGTCCCTTGTGCAAAGCTAGGCCGTAGGCACACACAACACGGGCTAGAAGAAGTACAAGGAAGATCATACTTGACGAGTACAATGGAGTATGTACCTATCTATCCATCTGTTTGATGTAGAGTACAATGCTCATTTTCTTATACAGCATTCGGAAGCTACATGTTCTGTATACAGCTAGCTAGCAGATGACTTTATACAGCCTTCAAGTCTCATCTTTTCAAA
>NC_041389.1:63907460-63950319 GCF_002162155.2 Triticum dicoccoides | reverse complement strand
CCTCTAGACATTCAGACAGCGTGGTCCAGTCATTTTTATTTTTATTTTGCAATCCAACACGGTGCATTGAACTTCTATGAACCTGTTCGGACATTTGAATTATTCCCCAAAACCGGAAACGAACTCATGGGAGGTTTGGGGGAGTTCGAACGGCTGTCACGTCGGACTCCGACATACCCGACCGACCCAAAACCCCTCTCCCGGAGCCCTTTTTCCCACTCCTCCCTCCCCTATTGCTCTGTATTCGCACCGACCAAGAACGTCACCGCCTCTATACCACTCCGGTCATCGCCCAGTTCTAGCCAGACCTTCGTTGTTCCAACCAACCGTCTTGTACTTTGCCGCCGTTGCACCCCAAATCCGAATGCCGCCCAGGTACCGCCCGCCTATACCGATGTCGTCCATGGAGGACACCAGGACCAACAAGTGTTTGGCCCAAAGCTCTTGAGAATCTTTTTTGGACTTTCTCTTTGTTTAACATGAAGCAAGCACGATGGCGGTGTACTCAGTGAGGGAGGATGCATTGTTTTGTGACACATGGTTGGCCACAAGTGTGGGGTTTGTAGGCTTGAAGCAAAAGGGCCCGATATTTTGGCAACATGTGCATTCTTGGTTTCATGAACACAAGCACTACACGCCCTACAATTTTGATGTGATCCATGATCACAGTGTGAACTTGCTACTCCATCGATGATACACCATTTCAAACGCCGTCATGAAGTATTGCAGTGCAACCACACAGTGAAAACAAGGTGGCCACCGGACGCGTCAATCATGAAGATCGTAAGTTTTGCTTCTTATTGCTCTACGTGTTAGTCAATTCACTGACTCAATGTTGCAACTAGATGATCACATAATTGTGTAGCCCGGATGCGCTGCCAAGCTGTATCAAAGCACAGAGACCAATCCCTTCACATCGATGCATTGTTGAGTGAAGCTCAATGGGCGCAACATCTAGGTGAACAACATGTGTTGATGAAGAAGTTCAAGCTCGAGGGGTGATAGTTTCAAATGAATGCCGCTTTCAAAGAGTGTGATTGAATTTGAAATCGATGAATTTTAAGAATTTGAACACCGGACGTTTATACTAGGGTTTAAATGTACAATTTAGGTTCTACTGACCGAAGATTCAAAGTGAGGTTGCATAGCGGACATTTGATTTAGTTTTATTCTAGATAATTATTTTGGAAAAGAAGCAGACATTTTGGTGTCTAGGTTTAGATGGCCGCCCTCCTATAATTGACAAACGCTTTCGAACGTGTCCACCAATATTTGATGTGTCCGTTTCAATGAACCGCGTTGAAATTGCCCTTACACCTCGACGCACGCCACACAATCAGGAAACGAAAAGAAGAAGGGGAGACCATCTTCAGCAACATGCATGATGTATGCTCCCTAATCATGCATTTGCCGTGTGATTACCTGCACATTGCAATCGATCATCAAGCTACTAGTACCATTTATTAGCCGTCTGTCAGCATCAGGACAGATGGGCAATTAGGGCTAATCCGATCCGCGTCGGTTTCAATTGAACCTGCCTGCGAGGGAAAACGGGAAGAAAGAAAACCGCTTTTCAAAGGATGGCATCTCCTCCTTTCTGCTTTACACATTGACACATCGTATTCGCTGCTCATTCGATTTCAATTTCGGGCAGTATAGTATTTCGCGGTGAACTGCTTTTTGAATGTCGCTCGACAAAGTGGACGGACATGACAGGTGTGATGTGAGCTATAGTAGAATCAGCTTGACTTCATAGGGGTTTTTCATCGTGCCCCACATGTCGGCCACTCGACAGAGCAGAGCAGAGGATAAATAAACGTAAAAACATCTCGATTCCTCTGTTCCATAGGCGGGCAATGTACAAAACTTTAGGAGGGTGACCCGTCCACGTCGCATGCATGATCGGCTCTTGATCCGTGTCGTGTCAGTGCCGTGAGTCCTGCGTCGACGCTGGCGACGGCATGGTGGACGCGGTCCTGCCGGTGGTGCCCGTGGTCGCGGCGGAGGACGTGGTGGCCGAGGAGAGCCGCGGCGGCGTCGGCGACACCTGCTTGATGGCCACGTTGGGGAGGAGCCCCGGGGGTGAGTCTCGCCGGCGGTCGTGCTCCTTCACCAGCTCCGTCGCGAACGCGTCCAGCTTCTCCCGGTTGGACTTCTCGGACAGCCGGCGGCCGCGGAACAGCTCCGCCTCCACGTTCCGCTGCGTCAGCATGCCGTCGGCGATCGCCACCACCTTCCGAGCCTCCAGCGACCGGAGCGCCTTGATCGAGTGCGCCGGCGCCGCAGCCTGGAACAACTCACCGGCGACCACAGTTAGAATGCGTTTTGATGGGGAGATGAGATGAAACTTTTTGGTGTTTTTTCTTGTTCGGCTGACCTGGATGCGCACGTAGTTGCGGCCGCAGGTGTGGCCGAATGCCATGGCCACGGCCTGGTCGACCATGTCGGCGACGCCCTCGGCGGTGAGGCGGACCATCTCCGCGGGGGACGGGGAGCGCGGGGGGATCGGTGT
Source organism: Triticum dicoccoides (assembly GCF_002162155.2). NCBI lineage: Eukaryota > Viridiplantae > Streptophyta > Magnoliopsida > Poales > Poaceae > Triticum > Triticum dicoccoides. The sequence continues at coordinate 63,947,807 of NC_041389.1, read as the reverse complement.
GCGCCAGCCGGCGGACGGGGTGGCGGAGCCCGACGCGGTGCCGCCGGAGGAGGACCCGGAGCCGATAGAGACGACGAGGAGGTCGTCAACGCCGGCGGCGAGGGGGAACTCCTGCTTGTTGTGCAGGACGTGCGTGATGGCCGCCGCGGCGGGGTTGCCCATGGCTGCCACGCCGCCCGACGCCGCGGCGATGGCCGTGCGGCCGTCGATGGAGCGGACTGCGGCGGCGGCCGAGCCTCCGGCGCAGGTGGCCGCGCAGACGTCGCGGAGGCGGAAGTCGAAGCTGTCGCTCTCGACGGCGTCGGCGCGGGAGAATAGGAATGGCGCGCCCGTGGCCAGGTCGTAGCACGGCACCAGCAGCGGCGCCACCGTGTCCCTCAGCGTCGCGTCGCCGAACACCCGGCGGAGCGATGACGAAGACGACGACGCCGATAACGACGACTTGTCCGACGACCTCTCCCCGCGCCGGAACAGCGCGGCCCACCTCCCGCGCCACCCGCCGCCGCCGCCGCCCCACCCGCCCTTCCCGAGGCTCGCCGCCACGAACGCCAACGCGTCCGCGGCCGTATACTTCGGCCTGCCGTCAACACCTCTCACAAACAGCATCGCCGCGAGCACGCCGCCCGCTCCCGCCCCCGCGGCGGCGTCGAAGAAGTCGGCGACCCGGGCGTCGGGGTCCCCGGCCTTGGCCCGCAGCGCGGCCTCGAGCCTAGCCAGCGCGGCAGCTGCCAGCAGCGCGTCCCCGGGGCCCGGGCCGCAGCCGTCAATGGCCAGCACCCGCACCCTCGCGCCCCCACCACCAAGCGGCCCCCTCCCCGGCGTGCCCGGCAGCGAGCACACGCCGCCCCCGCCAGCGCCGCCACCGCCACCGTACAAGAACTTGCTCTCGAGGAACGAGAAGATCTCGTAGCTGAGCTTGCCGAGGTCCACGTCCACCTGCGGCGGCGGCGAGGCCATGGGAGCAGAGCAGGGGCGGGAGTAATGGTGGAGGGGGAGTGGGAGCTTTCGTTGGATGGGATGTCCTTATTTACTCTTCCGACTGCGCAGCTGAACCGCGCAGAGCCCACCCCGCCTCCCCGCTTATAAATCGGAGAGACGACGCTACAGTAGTACCAGTATAGTACAGTACTGTACGAGCTAAACCCGCAATACAAAGTAGAAGGCGTATTCCTACTGAACCCGCGTCCACCTGGGTGGCCATCTGGACTTCTGGAGGGGGCAGCGGTGCGCGCTTGGCGGGTACCACGGAGGCTTCGCTGACTCGTGGGTCCGGAGGCCGCTGACACGCGATCCACATTCGGCGGGTCCGGGCGTCAGTGGGCCGGCACGGGCCGCACGTGCGAGCGACGGGATCGGGGTGTGTCGGGGCATGGAGCCCCGCTCTGCGGGGCGGGGCCGGCCAGCTAAGCTGCTTCGGCGGGCCCGCGCTGCCAGTGGGCCTGTCCGGGTAGGTGGGCTGTGGGAGGGATCAGGGTGACCTGGCCGGCCACCTTTCTTCCTCGCTCGCTTGCCTGCCTGGCTGCAGCATGCAGCAGCAGCTTGGCGTAATTGCACGGCTGCGTAGGCGCAATACGCACGAACGGTACCACCCTAACTAACTATAGCTTGATCAGTTGATCTAGTGCAGTAGACTGCGGAGTTCGTACTGCCGCGCTCATGGTCGCGGCACGTGTGGCCTATCGGAGGCCGATGCTTATTGGTGACCCAATGTGATGTGTCACTCATCATCGTACATCCTCTTGCGCCTGTATGCTCCGTCGATGATCGATCCATCTCCGTATCTTCTTCTACGCGTATGCATTATTGCAGTGACGATATGTGTATGCTGTAGTACGCAATACAGTTGGAGGAAGCTTGTGCGGTCGATCACGTGCACGTACCCTTTGGTCCAGCTGGGCGATCGAGGTAAAAAGGACTAAGAGCATCTACATCCGGACTTAATCCGGCCCGTCAAACGGCCGCGGACGCAGCCGGACGCGCCCGCGGCACTGACCCGACGCTTCTCAAAAAATGCAATCCATATTCGGATACCACAATTACCATATTTCAAATTCAAACAGACTCATGCGACTATGTCGAAGCACACACATCGTCAGGCTACTCCATTACACTACGCTAAACATGTCATCGTATTACCAAAATTTGGCATGTTTGGCTATGATGGACTTCATCCACGGCTGCCCTTGCCCTTCCCGGCGCCCTTGCCGTCCTTCGCGTGGAAGTACCGGTCGAAGACGCAGTACGGATCGAGCCGGATCTGCTCGTCGCTGCAGTTGTCCTCGCTGTCGCTTTCCTCCTTCCCCTCCTTCGGTGGCAGTCCGGCCATCGCACGGACTGCCTGATTCTGCTCTTGGGCGACGGCGCGCGTCTTCCTCCGCTGCCGATTCTTCATAATGCGGGCGCGGATGGCTTCCTCCGCATCAGCTGCCTCCGCCACCGCCATTTCCGCCGCGATACGGGCCTCGGCGGCCCTTATCCTCTCCTTCCCACGGCGGGCCGCCCGTTTTCGGTGGGACTCATACTCTGACCGACCGATGATGGGGAAGGAGAGGTGTTTCAGCCAGGACCGCGAAGATCCAACACCGGAGGACCTGAGCGCCTTGTGAGCCGATGCTATGGCGTCACGGCGGACGGGTCTGTCCGTCGGCCGGGCGATGTCCTCCTGGGAGCGGCGGAGTGCAATGCGGACTACCATTGCCTCCTCCAACCCACACGGGACGACACCCCAGTCGACGGATCCGGACTGGTCAGAGTCCGATCCGCTGCCTGCCATGGCGGAGAAGGCCGAAAACCGCCGGAGGTGAGCTTGGGTGGCCGAGGGAAGTGGAGTGAAGTGGCTAGGGTTTGCTCCTGCGAGAGGATGAGGACGAATATAAGTAGGGTCGGGTGGGCGAGCATGGGCCAGGTCCGACGTGACGGGCGTGCCCGGGCGCCCTCATATTTGAGCTGGGTATGAGGTTGCCGGTTAGACAGGGCGTTTGATGCCTGTTTGAGGCGTCCGACTCGGTTGAAAAAACGTGACCGTTCAGTGACCAGGCAGCCTGCCCGGACGTATGAGGCGGATTTTAAGAGGTCCGGATGTAGATGGTCTAAGAGAAAGATCTTGCGCGCTGCCTGTTGGACTTGGGAGTACTGAAATGAGAAAATAATTCCATGTTGCTTTTTTTTTCTGGTTTGAAGGAAGTTTTATTCCAAAGTAACAGCCTTACAGTCTGCTAATACAAGATTATGAATGAACTGCGCCTGAAAACGTTTTTATGTACGGAAATGACTTTGAGCCGAGGCGTTGAATGATCATCGTCATCAAGATCATGGTTGACATCTTGCACCGGAGAACAACAGACCACACGGATCGAACAGCTGGTGCGTCTGAGTATTATATACTTTGTGTGGATGGATATGAATCATGCTTCATGCATGCAAATGCAATCACTCTAATATTATTATTATTATTGCTGCATGCCTAATCGCCGGTCCTTCCCGTGCACATCATATCGCGCGATGGTGGATGATCGACGTCGCAACCAGCTGATTAGCAGCTAGGATCAGTGTGCAGTACGTGTACGCGCACGGCATTGAACAAGACCTTTGAACTTGATAACCGGCCGGCCAGAGCAGTTATTGGTTAAACTGCAGATTGGTTGAATTTAGGTGCGTGGTAACTCTTGGTTGGTTGGTTCGTTGGTGCGACCGTGCTTCGCGCAGCTTTTTCACCGCCGTCGCCGTCAGGTTGACACCATCAATCGTCGTATCATTGCGGAAAGAGGTTTGTTTGTCGACTATGCATTCATGGATCGACAAGGCAATTGGAACTGCATGCCACGTATCAAAAGCATTTCATATAGCCATGCATCCACGCTGTCCATGTGTCAAAAGGAGCCAGCTGCCAACAGATACGCTCTTTCTCGCTGCCTTTTGAATGTTTGTAAAATTTCATTAAGAGACACTCCTCTGATCCATATTAATGTCGCTGATTAGCAATTCATTCACTTTTATTTACTCTGCACATTAGCTTGACTTAATAAGTCAAAGTTTAAAAAGTTTGACCAAGTTTATAGGAAACAATCCACACTTTCACAATAACAATATTTTGAAAATGGAGGCGTACCCCCGGCCTCTGCATCATAATGATGCATGCAGCCATCTTATTAAAAGTTCGCAAAGTATCACAAAGTCGCCAAAGTATTACAGCTCGCAAATGGAGCGCAAAATAAAAAGAAAGCAAAGTTCATGCTGACAATCACAACCGGAATGGCAATAAGATGGATAAGCTCCCTAGACTCCTATCATGTTATGCGACCGCCATCCGAACAGGTTGAATATAGCCCGTGCTATCATCTCCCACTGGTTGCACCCAGTAACCAAAGGCTCCCTGGATTCCATAGGAGTTAGTAAGACCACGTACGGATCCAAGCGATGGCTTTGAAGATGACATGCAAGAAAGTTAAATTTTGTTATCTGTTAAATATCAAATCATTCCTGCAATTTCATATAGCCCACAAAAACGCACATATTCCAATCTGAATACTGGCCGCCATAGTATGTTCGACCCCAGTTAACCACATTCCAAACAACGATGCAATGTCAACTGGAGGGGTAATGTTGAAGGCTATGAATCGTTCTCCAAAGCAATTTGGCTAGTGGGCATTCAAGAAATAAATGTTGTATTGTTTCATCATGATCACAAAAGCAACACCGTGGACTACCTACCCACCGCCTCTTGATTAAGTTGTCCTTTGTAAGAATTACTTGTTTGTGGACAAACCACATATTTTAATGCACAAAAGAACCTTAATCTTCCAAATATGCAACGATATCGAGACTGGGCCAGAATTAATCAAATCCATATAAATAGATTTTATCGTAAAAATCCCATTCTTAGCTAGTTTCCATTGTGTGGAGTCCGGTTGGTCGGAGAGCTGAACATCTATCAATCTCCGAACCAGGTGCATCCATGCATTCCATCGCTCGCCAACTAGTGCTCGTCTGAATTGAATATTTAAGGGGATCGTATGTAAAACTGCCTACGTAATCCTCCTTACGTTGCACAACGTTATATAGGGTGGGATATTATACGGCCAAGGGCGTCTCTCCTAACCATGTATCCTCCCAAAACCTTGTTGACATCCCATTGCCAACCAGGAATTTGGCCCACCGAAAGAACATATCCTTCACTCGCATAAGCCCTTTCCAGAATGGCGAGTCCGTAGGTCTCATGTTAACCTGAGCGAGTGTTTTGGACTGGAGATACTTATTACGCAAAATCTGTGCCCACATACCCTCAGTCTCTAACCTGTAGAGCCATTTGCTCGTAAGGCACTTGTTCTTGATTTCTAAGTTCTCAATACCGAGACCGCCCTGGTCTTTTGGTCGACAAAGGATGTCCCATCGCGCGAGACGGTATTTCCTATTGGCCTCATCTGACTGCCAGAAGAACCGAGATCTAAAAAAATCAAGTCGTTTCCGTACCCCTTTCGGAACTTCGAAGAACGATAGTAGGGACATCGGCATCCTAGTCAATACTGAGTTAATCAGCAGTAACCAACCTCCATAAGACATTAGCTTACCCTTCCAGCAGCTAAGCTTTTTTCTATTCGATCTTCGATACATTTTCATTCTTTATTGGACAATTTGGGATGGTGAATCGGTGTACCCAAAGAACTAAATGGTAAAGAACCCAATTCACATCCAAACAATTGTCTATATGTGTCTTGTTTGTCTTTGGCCTTCCCAAAACAGAACAACTCACTTTTGTGAAAGTTTATCTTTAAACCAGACAATTGTTCAAAGAGACATAATATAAGTTTCATATTATGCGCCTTAGCAATGTCATGTTCCATGAATAGGATAGTGTCGTCAGCATATTGTAGGATGGATACTCCTCCATCAACCAGATGAGGAACTAACCCCTCCACTTGCCCATGCTGTTTGGGCCTTCCAATAAGAATTGCTAACATATTGGCCACTATATTAAACAAGAGAGGAGACATGGAATCTCCTTGTCTCAAACCCTTGTGTGTTTGAAAATAATGACCGATATCATCGTTAACCTTGATTCCGACACTATCCTTCTGGACTTGAGAACCCACTTGGTTCCGCCAGACCTCGCTAAATCCTTTCATGCGCATTGCCTGCCGTAGGAAAGGCCACTTAACTTTATCATACGCCTTCTCGAAATCCACTTTGAAGATAACCCCATCTAGTTTCTTCGAATGAATTTCATGTAGCATTTCATGCAAAACGACCATCCCTTCAAGTATATGTCGTCCTGTCATGAACGCTGTTTGGCTCGGTTGTACCACTGAGTGCGCGATCTGTGTCAATCTATTGGTACCCACTTTTGTGAAAATTTTGAAACTCACGTTAAGAAGACAAATCGGCCTGTGATATGAAAATATACTCAATGATAATCTAATGGTATTTATGTGGTATTGTGGATGTTATTGTTTTTATATAATTGATCAAACTTTATAAAATTTGACTCGAGACAAAGCTAATATGTGATGCAAGTAAAAACAAAGAAGTACAAAATTATACTAAATCAACGACAATTAATATGGATTAGAGGGAGTAGTATTTTAGTTTGTGAGCTGCATCAAATTTTGTGTGAGGATTTTTAATAGCAATTAACTGTTTGCTATTTTGATATCCATATTTTTGACTCTTTTTTTGCGGGAGAATACTTATATTACTCACGTAGCATCTTTACCATCAAAAGTAGACTGTGTGACAACCTCATGAGGGCCCAAACCAAGCCAAACCATAGTGCGGCCAGAGCTCCTACCATAAGATGCCAACAAAATGACTTCCGATATTTTGAGTATTGTGAGTAATACAAGAATTTCATTGTTCCATAAGTTTCTTGATTTCACGAACAATAGTACTGTTTCGTGATCTGTCCATATCTCCCTTACGGACTAAATTAACATCCTCCAAACAATCTGACTCAATTATTATTGGTCATTGACTCCATTTTAATGCCAGAGATAATCTTTCTTTAATCACGGATAATTCAGCCTCTAGTGCATCATGGCAATGAAGAAGATGTTAACAAGCACTGAAAATAACATCACCCTCATGATCACGAAGAACCACACCGGTGCATGTTGTCCCGTCATGCGGTACAAATGCTCCATACTTCACCCATCTTGCATTACATGTATCATCCATACTTGTTCATGTACATATATGAAAGCATTTATTACACGGAATTTCTAGATACATAGATCACTTCCATGGTTTTTAGTTTTTAGTTTTTTGTACTCATCAAAGACATATCAACACCATTTTCCGAAGATTCTTTGAACCTATATATCGAAACAAAGAAATCTGAAGAAGAAAAATGTTTCTAGTGGTATGACGAGGGTTGTGGAGCACCCTTCCATGCAAGCGGCGATCTCTGCATCATCGAGGTGGGAATGTAGGTTTGGGAAGGCTGATTTAGGGTAAACTTTTTGGGTGACTTAAAAATAAGTTGCCTCTATCCAGCTTAAAAAATAAGCCACTCCCTGAATTTATTGAGACTTCTAAATTAATTGTCCCATAATTATTTTATAAGCCCCACGAAATAAGAGAGACGGCATATATGAAAAGCTGGAGAGGAGGCTGCTTATTTTTTAAGCTGCCAAAAGAACCAACCCTTAGTGGTGTGTTTAAGTAACAAGTGACCAAAAGAAGGTAGAGAGGCCGTCATTGGTAAGAACCAATGAGATATTTTGTAGAGTGGGTAATTGGTGGCTTTTCTCAATGACATAGTTTTCAAGATGGTATAGCTAACTTGACCATTAACTTTTGCGTAAGGGTGTTCTCTCACATCACGAAAGCATCATCGAATAAAGTATACACTAAGTGACTTGAGCGAGTTTTGAGTAGCCAACACGTACGCACAGAAGTTGCGCTCCCACACGTGCACCAGAATGTGTAGACCGGTCAAGCGACGAAACTAGCTTGGCCAGCCATGGAAAGCTCCAGTTAACTTAAGCTCCCATCGGCCTTATCCTGGACGTAAAGTACTTGAGCTTCATCACAAGTCTTATTAATCTCCATTAGTGTGCACGTACGCAGAGGCGATGAAAAGGCAGATAGATACCTGAAGGAGGCGACGACGACTACAGTGGTTGACGCGTGCAACGGTGCCATGCCTCGACTATCAATCATATCGCATCGTGCGTGCATGTTTCGCATACGTACGCTGCAAGCCCGGCCGCCCGCACGTACGCAGAAGACAGAATTAGCACGAGTAGCGTTCGTTGGTCTGTTTCACACGTGATATCGCATCGGGCGTGCATGTTTCGCACGTACGCTACAAGCCCCGGCCGCACGTACGCAGCGCCGGAGACAGAATTAGCATGATTAACGCAGGCTTGTTCAACTATTCGCTTATTATTAGTCCTTGGTTCGTCTGTAGAGTATATAGCGAACTGATGGGTTAGTCAATCGTCGATGGATCCGTGGTATGATCCCCGTCTCCGGGAGACGATGCCACCGTCACTGTATTACTGTGATACCGTTGGTTTAGCCCGGGTAATAACCGAAGGTAATCATGTAGACTGAAGTGCTACGTACAACCGAAGGTAAGAGCATCGGGCGCTTCAAACCCGCCTCACACGTCCGGGCGGACCGCCCGATCACTGTCCGGTCACGATTTTTTGACCCAGACGGTCCCCTTGAACGGCCCTCATACGCCGGGGCTGATCGACACCCCTCATATATCTAGATCAAATATGGAGCGGATATGGAAACGTTCCGGCGCAACCGGCCACCACTACTAGTGAAAAGCCTAGCAGTAGCGCGGGTCTACCGCGCTACTGATACGGCGCTACAGCTAACATTTACCAATAGCACTGTTTAACACGCGCTACTGCTATACCTACTTAACAGCAGTGCATTCCCGACTAGCGCTACCGCTAAAGTTAGCGTTTTCCTGTCCAAGGCTAAAGGGCGCTACTACTATATTTCCTCATATATTTTTTGTACTGCATATTTGTGATGTTTTTATACAGATTTTCTAAATTATTCAATCGTATCATAAACATGCAATACGCTCATCATATCATGCACATAATAGTCTCATCATACCATCCAACACAAATCATGTCGTCACAACATAATCATGATATAGCTATACAAGTTACATGACATGTCTCATCATATATAATGCAGTACTTCTTGAGGCGTTGGTTCGTATCCCTCTCTCGCACTAGTGTGAACCTAAACTAACTAGTGGTTGTCGCTCGGAAACCGGTACACCCGGGCCTGACACTCCGGCCACTCGTCATATCCTCTTGGCGTAGCACTTCTTCGCAATCAATGATCTATGCACATGTATCATCACATGAGTCAATGATATGCAACATATATAGTTGAGCAACAGAAAGAGACAGACTTGGCAAAAATAGAAGCAACATATCATAAGCATAAATAACAAAGTTCATCGTATTCAAAATGCCCTAACTAGAGTGATCTTCGCTAGTTGAGGAGGACAGTTTAATTACATCACAAATAAAGTTTTGTCGTGCATAACTCAAAGTTTCGTCATAGAGAAAGTATGGACTAAACGGACACATTGTCATATATCGTCAGTCACTCCAACATGTCGTGCCATCTATCCAAGTCAGGGAGATAGTCCCCGAGCTTAGTGAAAAGCTTCATGTCGAGACGTTGAGCCGATACGCGTGTTCGAACGTCTTCCCGCGACATTCTCCCTTCTTCGTAGAACATCCCTGTTTTTTCGACGATCTCCTTCATGATAATTTGGGCAAGTTCACGCTGGATGTGATAGAACTCAGCTCGAAGTCGATGATCCTCGATATCTCCTAAGTTATTTGCCCATTGCAGAATATGGGCATCACCGGATGCAGGTGACATGCGAAGGTTCTGCTGATCCCGTCTGTACTCCAACATGTGGTGGATGACGTAGAATCCATCACTAAGCGTACCACTCGGTTGCTGGATGCAGCAGAAGTCGGTCTTATGTCCGAAGGCAGCCCTGTGGTTCTTTGTCTTCTTGGTCTTGATCTCTCCACCCCGTACGCCGTACATACAGATAGCATTGTCGAGAACAGACTTGATGTAGGTATAATCCTTTTTGGTCATGTTCTTCGACGAGTCCAAGTAAAAAGCATGGGAGAATCGGGGGGTAAAGGATGATGAGGACGATGCACCCGCCGCTGCGCAAAATAAGTACACCTCAAATTAGCCTCCACCGTGCAAATGAATGATTGAAATTGAAGGAAGGATATCCGCGCGGATGACTTACATGGGATGATAAGGCACGAGAATCGTCTCCTTGTCCTTATTGGCGACCATGAAATCGACGATGTAGTCCCTCGCGTATTCACGGTGCTCTGGGCAGACTGCCAAGAAGGCCTCGTGCATGAAGTACGGGTCAGCAACACATATACGAGGTATCTGCTCAATCCCGATGGTGTAGTTCATGTACAAGGCAAAAAGGCGAACAAACATAAAATCTAGCATTGTCATGTGAAACATGTTGAAGATGTAATCGAATAGAAGGAATAACTTCTCCGCGGGGAATGTGTCGATGTACAGCCTTTGCCGCGGCACGTTAACCACGTAGAGTGGGTATCCTGGATTTTCTGAGGCAATCAGGCTTTTCTCTCTCTGCAGCACATCGTCATGAAGTATCCTTAGATCACCGTACTGAAGGAAATATGCCCTAGAGGCAATAATAAAGTTGTTATTTATATTTTCTTATATCATGATAAATATTTATTATTCATGCTAGAATTGTATTAACCAGAAACTTAGTACATGTGTGAATACATAGACAAAACATAGTGTCCCTAGTATGCCTCTACTTGACTAGCTCGTTGATCAAAGATGGTTATGTTTCCTATCCATAGACATATGTTGTCATTTGATAAACGGGATCACATCATTAGGAGAATGATGTGATGGAAAAGACCCATTCATTAGCTTAGCATTATGATCGTTACAGTTTTATTGCTACTGCTTTCTTCGTGACTTATACATGTTCCTCTGACTATGAGATTATGCAACTCCCGAATATCGGAGGAACATCTTGTGTGCTATCAGACATCACAACGTAACTGGGTGATTAGAAAGATGCTCTACAGGTGTCTCCGAAGGTGTTTGTTGGGTTGGCATATATCGAGATTAGGATTTGTCACTCCGTGTATCGGAGAGGTATCTCTTGGCCCTCTCAGTAATGCTCATCAATATAAGCCTTTTAAGCAATGTGACTAATGAGTTAGTTACGGGATGAAGTATTATGGAACGAGTAAAGAGACTTGCCGTTAACGAGATTGAACTAGGTATGATGATACCGACGATCGAATCTCGGGCAAGTAACATACCGATGACAAAGGAAACAACGTATGTTGTTATGCGGTTTGACCGATAAAGATCTTCGTATAATATGTAGGTGAAGGAAATATGCCCTAGAGGCAATAATAAAGTTATTATTTATTTCCTTATTTCATGATAAATGTTTATTATTCATGCTAGAATTGTATTAACCGGAAACATAATACATGTGTGAATACATAGACAAACATAGTGTCACTAGTATGCCTCTATTTGACTAGCTCGTTAATCAAAGATGGTTAAGTTTCCTAACCATAGACATGAGTTGTCATTTGATTAACGGGATCACATCATTAGAAGAATGATGTGATTGACTTGACTCATTCCGTTAGCTTAGCACTTGATCGTTTAGTATGTTGCTATTGCTTTCTTCATGACTTATACATGTTCCTATGACTATGAGATTATGCAACTCCCGTTTACCGGAGGAACACTTTGTGTGCTACAAAACGTCGCAACATAACTTGGTGATTATAAAGGAGCTCTACAGGTGTCTCCGAAGGTACATGTTGGGTTGGCGTATTTCGAGATTAGGATTTGTCATTCCGATTGTCGGAGAGGTATCTCTGGGCCCTTTCGGTAATGCACATCACTATAAGCCTTGCAAGCAATGTAGCTAATGAGTTAGTTACGGAATGATGCATTACGTAACGAGTAAAGAGACTTGCCGGTAACGAGATTGAACTAGGTATTGGATACCGACGATCGAATCTCGGGCAAGTAATATACCGATGACAAAGGGAACAACGTATGTTGTTATGCGGTTTGACTGATAAAGATCTTCGGAGAATATGTGGGAGCCAATATGAGCATCCAGGTTCCACTATTGGTTATTGACCGGAAACGTGTTTCGGTCATGTCTACATTGTTCTCGAACCCGTAGGATCCGCACGCTTAACGTTACAATGACAGTTTTATTATGAGTTTATAAGTTTTGATGTACCGAAGGTTGTTCGGAGTCCAGGATGTGATCACGGACATGACGAGGAGTCTCAAAATGGTCGAGACATGAAGATTGATATATTGGAAGCCTATATTTGGATATTGAAATTGTTCCGGGTGAAATGGGGATTTTACCGGAGTACCCGGGGGTTACCGAAACCCCCCGGGGGTTAATGGGCCTACATAGGCCATAAGGGAGAAGAGGAGGGCCGGCCAGGGCAGGCCGCGCGCCCCCTCCCCCTAGTCCAAATAGGACAAGGAAGGGGGGGCCCTTTCCTCTTTTCCCCTTCCCCCTTCCTTCTCCAACAAGGCAAGAGGGGGGAGTCCTACTCCCGGTGCACCCCCTAGGGGGCCGGCCGCACCTCCCCCCTCACTCCTTTATATACGGGGGCAGGGGGCACCCCATGACACAGAAGTTGATCTTCGTGATCGTTCCTTAGCCGTGTGCGGTGCCCCCCTCCACCATATTCCACCTCGGTCATATCGTTGCGGTGCTTAGGCGAAGCCCTGCGTCGGTAGAACATCATCATCGTCACCACGCCGTCGTGCTGACGGAACTCGTCCCCGACACCCTGCTGGATCGGAGTCCGGGGATCGTCATCGAGCTGAACGTGTGCTGAACTCGGAGGTGTCGTACGTTCGGTGCTTGGATCGGTCGGATCATGAAGACGTACGACTACATCAACCGCGTTGTCATAACGCTTCCGCTTTCGGTCTACGAGGGTACGTGGACAACACTCTCCCCTCTCGTTGCTATGCATCACCATGATCTTGCGTGTGCGTAGGATTTGTTTTTTGAAATTACTACGTTCCCCAACAGTGGCATTAGAGCCTGGTTTTATGCGTAGATGTTATATGCACGAGTAGAACACAAGTGAGTTGTGGACGATACAAGTCATACTGCTTACCAGCAATGTCATACTTTGGTTCGGCGGTATTGTTGGATGAAGCGGCCCGGACCGACATTACGTGTACGCTTACGCGAGACTGGTTTTACCGCCGTGCTTTGCACACAGGTGACTAGCGGGTGTCAGTTTCTCCAACTTTAGTTGAACCGAGTGTGGCTACGCCCGGTCCTTGCGAAGGTTAAAACAGCACTAACTTGACGAACTATCGTTGTGGTTTTGATGCGTAGGTAAGAACGGTTCTTGCTAAGCCCGTAGCAGCCACGTAAAATTTGCAACAACAAAGTAGAGGATGTCTAACTTGTTTTTGCAGGGCATGTTGTGATGTGATATGGTCAAGACCTGATGCTATATTTTATTGTATGAGATGATCATGTTTTGTAACCGAAGTTATCGGCAACTGGCAGGAGCCATATGGTTGTCGCTTTATTGTATGAAATGCAAACGCCCTGTAATTGCTTTACTTTATCACTAAGCGGTAGCGATAGTCGTAGAAGCAATAGATGGCGTAACGACAATGATGCTACGATGGAGATCAAGGTGTTGCGCCGGGGACGATGGTGATCTCGACGGTGCTTCGGAGATGGAGATCACAAGCACAAGGTGATGATGGCCATATCATATCACTTATATTGATTGCATGTGATGTTTATCCTTTATGCATCTTATCTTGCTTTGATTGACGGTAGCATTTTAAGATGATCTCTCACTAATTATCAAGAAGTGTTCTCCCTGAGTATGCACCGTTGTGAAAGTTCTTCGTGCTGAGACACCACATGATGATCGGGTGTGATAGGCTCTACGTTCAAATACAACGGGTGCAAAACAGTTGCACACGCAGAATATTGAGGTTAAACTTGACGAGCCTAGCATATACATATATGGCCTCGGAACACGGAGACCGAAAGGTCGAACATGAATCATATAGTAGATATGATCAACATAGTGATGTTCACCATTGAAAACTACTCCATCTCACGTGATGATCGGATATGGTTTAGTTGATTTGGATCACGTGATCACTTAGATGACTAGAGAGATGTCTGTCTAAGTGAGAGTTCTTAAGTAATATGATTAATTGAACTTTAATTTATCATGAACTTAGTCCTGGTAGTATTTTGCAAATTATGTTGGAGATCAATAGCTCGCGTTGTTGCTTCCCTATGTTTTTGCTTCCCTATGTTTTTATATGTGTTCCTAGAGAAAACTAAGTTGAAAAATGTTAGTAGCAATGATGCGGACTTGGTCCGTGATCTGAGGTTTATCCTCATTGCTGCACAGAAGAATTATGTTCTTGATGCACCGCTAGGTGACAGACCTATTGCAGGAGCATATGCAGACGTTATGAATGTTTGGCTAGCTCAATATGATGACTACTTGATAGTTTTGTGCACCATGCTTTATGGCTTAGAACCGGGACTACAAAAACGTTTTTGAAACATCATGGAACATATAAGATGTTTCAAGAGATGAAATTGGTATTTCAGACTCATGCCCGTGTCAAGAGGTATGAGACCTCTGACAAATACTTCGCCTAAAAGATGGAGGAGAATTGCTCAACTAGTGAGCAAGTACTTAGATTGTCTGAGTACTACAATCGCTTGAATCAAGTGGGAGTTAATCTTCCAGATAAGATAGTGATTGGCAGAGTTCTCTAGTCACCATCACCAAGTTAGTAGAACTTTGTGATGAACTATATTAGGCAAGGGATGACGAAAACGATTCCCGAGCTCTTCGTGATGTTGAAATCGACGAAGGTAGAAATCAAGAAAGAGCATGAAGTGTTGATGATTGATAAGACCGCTAGTTTCAAGAAAAAGGGCAAAGGGAAAGAAAGGGAACTTCAAGTAGAATGGCAAGCAAGTTGTCACTCCCGCAAAGAAGCCCAAAGCTGAACCAAAGCCTGAAACTGAGTGCTTACACTGCAAAGGAAATTGTCACTGGAAACGGAAATACCCTGAATATTTGGTGGATAAGAAGGATGGCAGAGTGAACAAGGGTATATTTGATATACAGGTTACTGATGTACCTTACTAGTGTTTATAGTAGCCCCTGAGTATTTGATACTTGTTCGATTGCTAAAAATTAGTGATTCGAAATAGGAGTTACAGAATAAACAGAGACTAGTTGAGGGTGAAGTGATGATGTGTATTGAAAGTGGTTCCAAGATTGATATGATCATCATCGCACACTCCCTATACTTTCGGGATTAGTGTTAAACCTAAGTAAATGTTATTTAGCGTTTGTGTTGAGCATGAATATGATTTGATCATGTTTATTGCGATACGATTATTCATTTAAAGTCAAAGAATAATTGTTGTTCTATTTACATGAATAAAACCTTCGATGGTCATACACCCAATGAAAATAGTTTGTTGGATCTCGATCGTAGTAATACACATATTCATAATATTGATGCCAAAAGATGCAAAGTTGATAATGATAGTGCAACTTATTTGTGGCACTACCGTTTGGGTCATATCGGTGTAAAGCGCATGAAGAAACTTCATAAAGATGGACTTTTGGAATCACTTGGTTATGAATCATTTGATGCTTGTGAACCGTGCCTTTTGGGCAAGATGACTAAAACTCCGTTCTCCGGAACAATGGAACGAGCTACTGACTTGTTGGAAATAATACATACCGATGTATGCGATCCAATGAGTGTTGATGCTCATGGCAAGTATCATTATTTTCTGACCTTCACAGATGATTTGAGCAGATATGCGTATATCTACTTGATGAAACATAAGTCTGAAATAGTTGAAAAGTTCAAAGAATTTCAGAGTGAACTGGAAAAATCATCGTAACAAGAAAATAAAGTTTCTATGATCTGATCGTAGAGAAGAATATTTGAGTTACGAGTTTGGCCTTCATTTAAAACAATGTGGAATAGTTTCTCAACTCACGCCACATGGAACACCACATCATAATGGTGTGACCGAAGGTCGTAACCGCACTTTATTGGATATGGTGCGATCTATGATCTTACCGATTTACCACTATAGTTTTGGGGTTATGCATTAGAGACAACTGCATTCACTTAAAAAAGGAGGGCACCATCTAAATCCGTTGAGACGACACCATATGAACTATGGTTTAGCAATAAACATAAGATGTTGTTTCTTAAAGTTTGGAGTTGCGATGCTTATGTGAAAAAGGTTTCAACCTGATAAGCTCGAACCCAAATTGGAGAAGTGCGTCTTCATAGAATACCCAAAGGAAACTGTTGGGTACCCCTTCTATCACAGATCCGAAGGCAAAACATTCGTTGCTAAGAATGGATCCTTTCTAGAGAAGGAGTTTCTCTCGAAAGAAGTGAGTGGGATGAAACTAGAGCTTGATAAGGTTATTGTACCTTCTCCCGAATTGGAAAGTAGTTCATCACAGAAATCAGTTCCAGTGATTCCTACACCAATTAGAGAGGAAGCTAATGATGATGATCATGAAACTTCAGATCAAGTTACTACAGAACCTCGTTGTTTTTTTAGAGTACGGTCTGCACCAGTGTGGTACGGTAATCCTATTCTAGAAGTCATGTTACTAGACCATGATAAACCTACGAACTATGAGGAAGCGAAGATGAGCCCAGATTCCGTGAAATGGCTTGAGGCCATAAAAACTGAGATGGGATCCATGTATGATAACAAAGTGTGGACTTTGATTGACTTGCCCGATGATCGGCAAGCCATAGAAAATAAATGGATCTTCAAGAGGAAGACAGACGCTGATAGTAGTGTTACTATCTACAAAGCTCGACTTGTCGCAAAAGGTTTTTCGACAAGTTCAAGGTGCTGAATACAATGAGATTTCCTCACTCGTATCGATGCTTAAAAGTCTGTCTGAATCATGTTAGCAATTGCCACATTTTTGAAATCTGGCAAATGGATGTCAAAACTGCATTCCTTAATGGATTTATTAATGAAGAGTTGTATATGATGCAACCAGAAGATTTTCTCAATCCTAAAGTTGCTAACAAAATGTGCAAGCTCCAGTGATCCATCTATGGACTGGTGCAAGCATCTCGGAGTTGGAATATATGCTGTGATGAGTTGATCAAAGCATATGGTTTTATACGGACTTGCGGTGAAGCCTGTATTTACAAGAAAGTGAGTGGGAGCACTACAGCCTTTCTGATTAATATATGTGAGTCACATATTGTTGATCAAAAATGATGTAGAATTTTCTGGAAAGCATAAAGGAGTGTTTAAAAGGATTTCTTCAAAGAAAGACCTCAGTAAAGCTACTGACATATTAAGCATCAAGATCTATTGAGATAGATCAAGACGCCTGATAAGTTTTTCAATGAATACATACCTTGACAAGATTTTGAAGTAGTTCAAAATGGAACAGTCAAAGAAAGAATTCTTGCCTGTGTTACAAGGTGTGAAATTGAGTAAGACTCAAAGCCCGACCACGGCAGAAGATAGAAAGAGAATGAAAGTCATTTCCTATGCCTCAGCCATAGGTTCTGTAAAGTATGCCATGCTGTGTACCAGATCTGTTGCATACCCTACCACTAAGTATTGGCAAGGGAGTGCAATAGTGATCTAGGAGTAAATCAATGGATAGCGGTCAAGAATATCCTTAGTAAGGACTAAGGAGATGTTTCTCGATTATGGAGGTGATAAAAGAGTTCATCGTAAAGAGTTACATCGATGCAAGCTTTTACACTGATCTAGATGACTCTAAGTCTCAATCTGGATACATATTGAAAGTGGGAGCAATTAGCTAGAGTAGCTCCATGTGGAGCATTGAAGACATAGAATATTTGCAAAATATATACGGCTCTGAATGTGACAGACCCGTTGACTAAACTTCTCTCACAAGCAAAACATGATCATACCTTAGTACTCTTTGGGTGTTAATCACATAGCGATGTGAACTAGATTATTGACTCTAGTAAAACCCTTTGGGTGTTGATCATATGACGATGTGAACTATGCGTATTAATCACATATAGATGTGAATATTGGTGTTAAATCACATGGCGATGTGAACTAGATTATTGACTCTACTGCAAGTGGGAGACTAAAGTAAATATGCCCTAGAGGCAATAATAAAGTTATTATTTATTTCCTTATTTCATGATAAATGTTTATTATTCATGCTAGAATTGTATTAATCAGAAACATAATACATGTGTGAATACATAGACAAACATAGTGTCACTAGTATGCCTCTACTTGACTAGCTTGTTAATCAAAGATCGTTAAGTTTCCTAACCATAGACATGAGTTGTCATTTGATTAACGGGATCACATCATTAGAAGAATGATGTGATTGACTTGACCCATTCCGTTAGCTTAGCACTTGATCGTTTAGTATGTTGCTATTGCTTTCTTCATGACTTATACATGTTCCTATGACTATGAGATTATGCAACTCCCGTTTACCGGAGGAACACTTTGTGTGCTACCAAACGTCACAACGTAACTTGGTGATTATAAAGGAGCTCTACAGGTGTCTCCGAAGGTACATGTTGGGTTGGCGTATTTTGAGATTAGGATTTGTCACTCCGATTCTCTGAGAGGTATCTCTGGGCCCTCTCAGTAATGCACATCACTATAAGCCTTGCAAGCAATGTAGCTAATGAGTTAGTTACGGAATGATGCATTACGTAACGAGTAAAGAGACTTGCCGATAACGAGATTGAACTAGGTATTGGATACCGACAATTGAATCTCGGGCAAGTAATATACCGATGACAAAGGGAACAACGTATGTTGTTATGCGGTTTGACTGATAAAGATCTTCGTAGAATATGTGGGAGCCAATATGAGCATCCAGGTTCCGCTATTGGTTATTGACCGGAAACGTGTTTTGGTCATGTCTACATTGTTCTCGAACCCATCGGGTCCGCACGCTTAACGTTACAATGACAGTTTTATTATGAGTTTATAAGTTTTGATGTACCGAAGGTTTTTTGGAGTCCCGGATGTGATCACGAACATGACGAGGAGTCTCAAAATGGTCGAGACATGAAGATTGATATATTGGAAGCCTATATTTGGATATCGGAATCGTTCCGGGTGAAATCGGGATTTTACCGGAGTACCGGGGGGTTACCGGACCCCCCCCCGGGGGTTAATGGGCCTACATGGGCCATAAGGGAGAAGAGGAGGGCCGGCCAGGGCAGGCCGCGCGCCCCCTCCCCCCTAGTCCGAATAGGACAAGGAAGGGGGGCGCCCCCCTTTCCTCTTTCCCCCTTCCCCCTTCCTTCTCCAACAAGACAAGAGGGGGGAGTCCTACTCCCGGTGGGAGTAGGACTCCTCCAGGCGCACCCCTAGGGGGCAGGCCGCACTTCCCCCTCCCTCCTTTATATACGGGGGCAGGGGGCACCCCATGACACAGAAGTTGATCTTCGTGATCGTTCCTTAGCCGTGTGCGGTGCCCCCTCCACCATATTCCACCTCGGTCATATTGTTGCGGTGCTTAGGCGAAGCCCTGCATCGGTAGAACATCATCATCGTCACCAGCCGTCGTGCTGACGGAACTCATCCCCGACACCCTGCTGGATCGGAGTCCGAGGATCGTCATCGAGCTGAACGTGTGCTGAACTCGGAGGTGCCGTACGTTCGGTGCTTGGATTGGTCGGATCGTGAAGACGTACGACTACATCAACCGCGTTGTCATAACGCTTCCACTTTCGGTCTACGAGGGTACGTGGACAACACTCTCCCCTCTCGTTGCTATGCATCACCATGATCTTTCGTGTGCGTAGGATTTTTTCTGAAATTACTACGTTCTCCAACAGTAGGATCCAATATAAGCATCCAGGTTCCGCTATTGGTTATTGTCCGGAGATGTGTCTCAGTCATGTCTACATGGTTCTCGACCCGTAGGGTCCGCACGCTTAACATTCGATGACAATTTGTATTATGAGTTATGTGTTTTGATGACCGAAGTTTGTGCGGAGTCCCGGATGAGATCACAGACATGACCAGGAGTGTCGAAATGGTCGAGACATAAAGATTGATATATTGGACTATGTTATTCGGACACAAGAAGTGTTCCGAGTGGTTTCGGGTAAAAATGGAGTGTCGGAGGGGTTACCGGAACCCCCGGGGGAACTAATGGACCACCATGGGGCTTAGTGGAGAGAGGAAGGGCCACCAGGGCGGGCCGTGCGCCCCCCCTTTAGCAGTCCGAATTGGACTAGGGGAAGGGGGCGACGCCCCCCTTTCCTGCTCCCTCTCCCTCTCCTTCCTTCCCCCTCTCTTCCTTGTAGGAGAATCCTACTAGGCCTAGTAGTCCTAGTAGGACTCCTCCTCTTGGGCGCGCCCCCTAGGGCCGGCCAGCCTCCCCCTCCCTCCTTTATATACAGGGGTAGGGGGCACCCTAGAACACAGAAGTTTCTCTTAACTGTGTGTGTGGTGCCCCCCTCCACAGTTACACACTTTGATCATACCAATGTAGTGCTTAGGCGAAGCCCTATGCTGATAACATCATCATCACCGTCACCACGCAGTCATGCTGACAGAACTCACCCTTGTGCTCAATTGGATCAAGAGCACGAGGGATGTCATCAGGCTGAACGTGTGCTGAACGCGGAGGTGTCGTACGTTCGGTACTTGGATCGGTTGGATCGCAAAGAAGTTCGACTACATCAACCGCGTTACTAAACTCTTCCGCATTCGGTCTACGAGGGTACGTGGACACACTCTCCCCTCTCGTTGCTATGCATCTCCTAGATAGATCTTGCGTGATCGTAGGATTTTTTTTGAAATTATTGTGTTCCCCAACACGTACATGGCCTCTACCGCTTCCTTAGGTAGGACCGGATCACCGGGGATATGATATTTTGCCGCACCGGGGATAGGTATACAGTCTTGAACCCGAGGCTACTGAGGCGGCTGGATCATATCAGGAGCTTTCTTGCCTTTCCTCGATCTCTTCCAATGCTTCTTTCCTATTGAAAGGTTGTCTATAATGCGTTCATCCTTCGGCAATTCAGGCACCAACTCATGACTCTCAAACCCTGAGTACTCATACTGCCGAGACATCAATCCTCCATCGTCATAGGCGCTAGTATTGAGATACTTTAGAGTGTCATCGCCATCCTCATCCCCACCCATGGCATCGATATCATGTATTGCTTCTTCGATGACTGCGACATCATCAACGAGTAATGGAGCCTCTTCCTCACCCCGTCCGCTATCACCCAACACAACAGGCGATGCAAATTCGATAGGTGGGGTGCTGATGTTCATACCTTGCGGAGGCTGCGTGGTCGTGGGTGTGCTCCCGGCCACCTCTAGACGAAGCAGACTCTTTGGCCACAACAGGACCCACGTCTTGCAATCGCCAAGCCGCCGCGGGGTCTCGTCCTCATCTCCCCATAGTACCGGAGGACCAAATTCTCGTGGCCCAGTTTGACACTGGCCACGGAAACGTTGAAGACTTCGAGGTGATTGGCCGACTGTGGAACAATTGTTCCTTCGGCTGCATTATCGTCGCCTTCCCCACGTCCACCTTATGGCCCTTGATGGTGTACAGTAAGGTGCACAGGGTTACGTCGGCCTACAAAGACATGTCTGCGACGTGAGACATCTGAAAGGCAACGAAAACAGGAGATTATACATTTAATGAAGAGGGCAGGTGTGACAGGTACCATGAGGGCGTTGAGCTCAGCCAAGGACGAAGCATCGTCGAGCACGTCCGAGACGGAGGACAGGCTGCTATGAGCAGGTGCGGGAGCCGGTGCAGGAGCTGGTGCGAGAGCAGGTGCAGGAGCTGGTGCGGGAGCAGATGCTGGTGCAATGCTAGTCGAGCTGCTCCCAAAGAGTTGGAAAGGGGAAAGTCCGCTGCCTCTTTATTTGGATTTTGCCTGCTCCAATTGACGATAGCCGGAACCAAGACACAATACGAAGCTACAAACTTCTTCTCAACCACAATCTCAACCTTCTTGTCGACATGATGGGGGCTTACAGAGGATGGCTCCGATGGTGGCGAGGGAGGCAGGGGCGTCTCCGGTGATGGCGAGGGAGGCAGTGGTGGCGAGGAAGGCAGGGGCGTCGAGGGTGGCTCCGGTGGCAGCGAGGGCGTCTCCGGTGGCGTTGATGTGGCCGCGCTGCTCCGGTGGTGTTGGGGGCGGCTCCGGTGGTGTTGGGGGCGGCTCCGGTGGCGTCGACGGCGCGCAGCTCTGGTGGCTCCGGGGGTGTCGACATCAGCAGGAGACGACGGTGAAGTGGGGAGACGATGGCGAAGTGGGACGAGGGATTTAGGGGAGAAGTGGTGGCCGGGGGAGGGAAACAACGCCGGGGGTTAAGTCAAATGCAGCAGTAGCGCTGGTAGTAAAAATGCATTATAGCTAACTTAGCTATAGCGCTTTTCACAAAACGCGCTACTGCTATCGCTATTTTTTCCTTTATTTTCTTATTTCCTTTTCCCTTTCTATAGCGGTGGTCTAAAAAACACGCTGCTGCTATATTATCTATAGCGCCTGTTATGAACAGACGCTACTGCTATGCCTTTCCCCTTTATTTTTATTTACATTTTTATTTTTCCTTTCTCCTTTTTCTATTCCTTTCATTTTTATTTACTTTTCTATTTGTTTTTTATTTTAATTTCTTTCCATTAGCAGTAGCGTTTTTCATGGACAACGCGCTTCTACATAGCCTTAGCGGTAGCGCGGTTTTCCTAAGATCGCTACTAGTATTCGTAGCCTATCGGCTTAGTAGTTGGAATTTTAGTAGTAGCGCTTTTCGCAGCAGAAGCGCTACTGCTACACTCGTATCTGTAGCACGGTTCACGCGCACGCGCTATTGCTATGTAGCACTAGCGCCTCATTTTAACCAGCGCTACTGCTAAAGTTCTGTGTATAAGATTTTCCCTAGTAGTGCCCGCCCGCCATGTCGTACCCGACAGCCCGACCCCGCCCCAAATTGCACCAAATCCACCCCTAAGACCAGTATGATCCATTTGCTATCTCCTCTCTTCTTTCTCCTCTGCGTCGTCCGTCTCGCACTCCGTCGCCACGCCCGCTCCGCAGCCGTTCTCAGCAGGTGCACATGCAACTACTCAATGATATTGTGGAGCACATGTGGACCCCCAATGACAACCAAGGAGCCAATGTTTGAGTTTGGCACTACAAATAAATTTTATGTAAACACTATCTATGCTTCGTATCAACATTTGCTATTTACGTGCGACATTGGTTTGTATGATCGACGTGCATGTACTTGCATGGATTTGAGTGTCTGGATTTGAGATATGTGGATGCCAAAAGAAAATATGAGGGCCCATCCCAATGCGCCCGTGGACGTGCCCAGGCGCGTCCGCAGAGATATAAGGGGTCGGATTTGCCAAGTCCGGTTGTAGATGCTCTAAGTCATTGAAGAAGTTTATGCAAAGAGCCTTGGCTGGAACCCCCTGAGAAGAAGAAGGATTGGTGTTGGATGAAGCTGTGAAGACTTTTGTAGGAATTGATGATCTGGTGCTTTTCACATGTGGCTTTGGTTTGCTACTTTTGGTGTGATCGCATGAATGTTTAAGTCTCTATGATTCCTATCATTTGTAAAACACCTGCGATGATCTGGGGCGTTGTAGGATTATAGTTTGGCTGTCTGCCCTTCGTATGTTTTTTCTTGTTTTCTGTTTTCTTTGTCTTGTAAAATTGGTCAAGGGTTTCTCTAATGGAGATCGGCGAGAAGGTTCGCTGCTTTAGGACAAAAAAGGGCCACCGTTATCAAGTCAAAAAAAGGCCACCGTTATAGATGATGTGTGATTCTAAAGCCTTTGGCGCAAGGGAAACAGAGCATAATCAATCACTTGAATAACAGGGGTGCCAACTAGGTACCCTGTACCCTATTTAGTTGAACCAAATGAACTAAGTTATAAAATCCACATCAGTTTTAGAATTTTTAATTCATTAGTTTGAACTATGTAGGGTTAGATGTAAGGACAACTAAGTTGCGTCCCTATTGATTAATGGTCATTCTCTGTTCTTTATATTAATATCGGTTACTTTCCTTTGTAAAAAAACACCTCAAATTTATTAATCAAATAAGCGGTACAGACACCCCCAAAAAGAGTCTAGATCAACCATCTTCTTCCTCCCAAATAGGCTTATGGCATGCCACCATCGCAGCCTCTACATCATTGAGACAACCGATTTGCTTTTGTTAGACCAAGATTAGGTTCCTAACAGAATATCCATTTCTAAGCCTAGGCTCATCTGCACCCGCGCTTGAGAAAAAATAAATCAACACAAATACTAGAAAAATTCAAAAAAATCCAACTTTTTTTTGCATGGTATATAATTTGATGCGTGAGGTCCGCTCTAATTTTCAGATCATTTGGACATATGAGCAGCTCTTGGCAAAAAAGACAAATTTGGGGTCTGTAAAAAGGTTTACTGTCCATGTACTATTCTGACTCGATTTGTCTTTTTTTGCTGAGAGCTCCTCAGATGTCCAATTGATCTCAAAATTGGAGCTGACCTCATGCAATAAATTAACTACCATGCAAAAAAGTCGGAATTTTTTGAATTTTTTACGAATTATTTTTTGACCAGGTGCAGATGAGTCTGGGCACCGAATCGCTGCACTCGTTCCTAACCTTCAAATTTGCCTCTTGCCTTGCTATTGCGCAGATGCTAGACTGACATTAACAACCTCTCTCATATGTTTTTTCCACATACACAACCAATTGTGTGTTTGAAATTCAAGTGTGTGTAGATGGCAGTGGAAGAGGGATTGTGACACGTTGAGCCATTGATACATGTGGTGGATTGTATTTGGGACGCAAAGATGATGGGTGAAAGATACATGTCGAACACGATTGATGATTGAAGCACTAGAATATATATATATGCATTAGTTCAATATACGGTAAATTATGTTTTTTAATATATGGGCAATTAGGTAGAGTAGGGCGTTTCGGTGCTCAGGCTCATCTGCACCCGGTTAGAAAAAATTGGTAAAAATTCAAAAAAAAATATACTGTAGAAAAATTAATGTGTGAGGCCCACTTCAAATTTCAAGTCATTTGGACATCTGAGCAGCTATCAAAAAAAAACAAATTGGGCCAAAACAGTGCATGAACAATAATTTTTTTTACAGACCCTCAATTTGTCTTTTTTGCTGAGAGCTCCTCAGATATCCAAATTATTTGAAAATTGGAGCGGACTTCACACATCAAATTTCTACCGCACAATTTTTTTGGATTTTTTTTGAATTTTTCAAATATTTGTTTTGATTTTTTCCATCAGCGCGTGTGCAAATGAGCTCGGGTGCGGAGATGGATTTTCGCAATTAGGTAGTGCTTGTAAACTGATGGTGTATATTGGAAAATCGACAAGGGGAGCTGGGTGTCTAAAAGGAGTATTAAATGCAAACACAAACTCTGATATCGTACTGTCACTTCTTTATCATGACCACTATGGCTTTAACCGAAGAGTGTATGCGTACGAGCAATTCCATGCATCCATTTGAATTGTATGAAACGGCTTGCTCGAAGTGATGGTTTTTAGTAAAGCATTAATGAATAACCGAGTTGTGGTTATAATTAAGCAAGAGAATTCTACTAGTTTCTATCCCATATTCTCACAATTTTTACACTAATGATTCCATTTAAGAAAAAAACATCAATTATACCCCATTTAACAAAAGCATTGCAAGATTTTAGCCCCTGTTCCGTGTGATTTACTCTACTGCAACGGGTGATTTTTAGCCAGTTAGGTGTACTCTTGCGATGTTGGTGACTAGCTAGGGCCTAGGGTCCTAGGTTAGGTACGTGTACGTGTAGGTACGTCGCAAAAATTAAGAAGAAGAAACAAAAACAAAACAAAGCATTGGACGGCACCGCATCCGCATGATCGATCGGTGTGGGTGTGGCGGATAAATTGGCTTTAATTGACGTGCGCTTTGTCTTTTTCGTTGTCGATCTTGTCTTAATGCTGCCACCATCTATGATTGAATACATCATACTGTTCGGACCTTGTGCTAGCGGTGGTACGTGTACAAGCTAGCAAGCTAGTCTACAAGGTATCCGGACGGTGACACTTGGCCATGCAGGTGTGTGCATACTTATCGTTTGCTCTTGGTAGGTCGTCCGCACGGGTCCCTCGTCCCGTCCCTCGCGTCGCCCCTAGGCGACTCGGGGGAGTCTAGGGTTTCCACCGCCGCCTCCCCCACCTCCCCCATCCCCCTCGCCGTCACCAGAGACGACCGCCGGGTAAGCCTGCGCGGGCGCCGGGGAAGGTGGCGGCGGGGTCTTCGGCGCTTCGTTCTCCGCGGAGGCCTTCGGATCCAGGGGCGGCGGCCCTGCTGGCGTGGCGTGCGACGTGTCTGAGGGTTCGGCCGTGAAGACGGCGAGCCGCAGGCGTGCCAGATCTGGAGGTATTGCCCCCTTCCCTTTCATGCATCCCTTCCCAGTCCCCGGTTCGGTTCGGATCTTGCCGGATCCACCTCCGGTGTGTTCTGGTGGAGCAGATCGGTGTCCGGGGGAAACCTTGGCCGCCTTGGCTGGCCGGCAGCGGCGACGCCGATTTTTTGGCGCCGCTTTCCTCCTTGGGGGCGCTGCTGAGGGCACCATCTCTCCTCTCCGACCCATGTCCGGGTGAAAGCCCAAGATCCGATGCGGATCGGGCGTCCGCGGCGCCCTGTGCACCGTAACCTTCCTGGAGGTGATGCCAAGGACATTGGGATCAGATGGAAGGGTCTGCATGTGAGGGGTGGGGGTGTGCTGCCTCCCTTTCGGTGGAGCGGTGTTTTTTTCTATATATTCTTGGCGGCATGGAGCAGCGGAAGCTTGGCGTCAGATGTGTGGTGACGGACACGCGCAGGAGGTGGACGCTGTCTGGCGTCGTGGTGGCGTCGGCGGCAGCGAGACCGGGCAAGGCCGTTGCAACAATACAGCTCTGAAGATGGATATGTGGTAGGTGGTTGTGGCGGCCTCATACCCGGCAGGTGGCCTGGTTGAGGAGCACGCCGGACTGGTGGGTGCCCATACCCGGCAGGCGTCCAGATTGGGACCTCAGGTCTTAGATGTTAGGTTTGGCTGCGAGGTCTGTTTGGTATTAGGCCCAGACCATCAACGCCCCTTCATCAGTTAGATAGAAGTAGCGACAGAGGTTGCGAAGATGGTGGCTTTGGTCTTACTATTGTACGATTTTGTAAGGTTTTATGCTAATAATTAATAAATTGGCAGTATACATCGACCAGATGCAGAGGTCGGAGGTATTCCTCTTTTTTTTTAAAGGGTCGTATGTAGACATGCAGTGACCGAGTGCGCGCGTGCGTATGCACCTACGAACCGGCAAACGCACAAGAGCGGTTGAGCGGTCCGGCGGTGGCAAATGACGACAGTGGTGGCGACGAAAACGACTATGATTATTATGGGATTTGTCATTCATTTACTGTACCTGTGTTTACACACACATGATTATTGCGGGACAAATTTAACAAATTTTGATTAGAGGACAGTGGTAACCCCAACTAATCACAGTTCGAGTCCCAGATTTAACACCGATACTCACATTTTTTTAAATTTATTTGAGGTCACGTTTACATCAACTACGAATGTGTCTATGGTATGGGACTTTGTCGATCTCAACGTTTACATCAACAACGAATGCGTCTATGACGACTTTGTCAATCTCAATCTGATGTGCTAACTCAACTCTAAGAGATGCTCATAGGTAGAGGGTGCATAACATACAGGGATGAGTATATGTGCGTATGTGTGAGCGTCTGAGTGTATACTATGCTAAAAAGCCAAATTCAATATTTGCAAGCTGAGTTTTTCTTAGAGCATCTTCAATAGCCGCCCAATGTGCGGCGCGTTAAAAATGTGTTTGCAGCGCGCCGATCGCCTGTTTTACCGCGGCGGGGAGCGCTGGCTCCAACAGCCGCTGCAAACTTTAGCGCGCGCGCGTAGCTTCAGTAGGTGCGCTAAAATGCAGCGTGCGCTCTCGCACAAATACTCTGGACTACGGTGCATATGCATAGATAGATAG
The DNA here is from genome assembly GCF_002162155.2 of Triticum dicoccoides. Lineage (NCBI taxonomy): Eukaryota > Viridiplantae > Streptophyta > Magnoliopsida > Poales > Poaceae > Triticum > Triticum dicoccoides. The sequence continues at coordinate 63,919,649 of NC_041389.1, read as the reverse complement.
ATAGATAAAACGATACATAGATAAGATACATAGATATTTCACAATGCGTACATAGTTCATAGCATAGATAGATAAAAACTACGGTGCAACTAGATGAAGACTACGGTGCAACTAGAATCTACTCTTAGTCGTCATCATCATTCTCGCTGGTGTCGTATGAGGTAGAGAGCCACGTGTCTTCCCAATGAGGATCGTCTGAGTCGAAGAACGACTCCCCACCTGCGTTAACGAGATTGCACTGCGCCTCCGCTAGTGCCTTTCGCGCACGCCAGTCCGCCCACTCCGCGTGGCGCCTTGCCGTCCTCTCTACCCAGAAGGCGTTCTCGTCGGCGACGTCCTGCGGGTAGCGTCGGCGCCACTCCGCCATGGCTCGCTCATCCTCCTCGGCAATGAGGCGGCGCTGCCGCCGATGGTGTTCCTCACGGTCCTGGTTTGTTATCAGACGAGGCGGAGGGACGACAGACTGCGCCTGCTCGCGCGTGAAGACATCGTGGAAGTTCATCTGCGTGCGAGGCCTCTAGAGGCGCCACGCCGTCGCGTCGTACGCGCGGACGGCCTCGTGCGCGGTCTCGAACGTGTCGAGGCCGAGGCGGACGTCGCCGGACCGAATCTCCGTGTAGAAGGCGCCGGAGGGGCGCTGGCGAACGCCGCGGTAGTCCGAAAATCCCCGACGGCACGGCAGCATGGTGGCGCGGTGGTGGCCCGTCAGTGGCGAGGCGAGGAAGCGGCAGAGGAACCATAGGAAGCGGGGGAGAGCGCGCGTGGCAGTGTGGATAGCCGCGTGGCGAGCGCGGCAATTTATAAGCGCGCCGGAAGCGGTGCGCCAAATCTAACGCTCAACCGCCAACTTTCTCCCCCCGCGCGCAAATGTTTTCTACGCGTGCAAGTTCCCGCCTCCGCTGGAGCGCGTAAAAACTTCCCGCGCGGGCTAAAATCGCAGTTTACCGCGCGGGCGTGTCTTTTGACGCTGCTGTTGGAGATGCTCTTAGGTACACTCAAACTTATATAGGCAGTCAAACTTAGCAAACTTATTTAACAATTTGCTTAAATGTAGTCATAGATGATCTTTTCAGTTAGTCAGACAGTATTGTATTACAAGGATAACAAAAATAGACGGATGCTTATATTTGTAATTTATTTTGTATCAAAAGTTATCTGACAACTTGCAGTTTGTCCAAACGACACAAGATATGCAATTGTTGCACAAGACTAGTATGTTGGAGCATCTTCAGCCACGCACTTCTAATTCGACCCCTCAAACACTCGTGAATGTACCCGGTCAGTGACCGGACATGTCCGCTCTGAGCCCCTATTTGTCCATTCACACAACCACAATTCTCATTTTCTTCCTCGTATGTCGCTCACTTGCACATGATTGGTGAAGATAAAGAGAGAGGAAGAAAAAAATGAATAAAGAAAGAGAAAATGTGGTCCGGGTGGGGCCGCGTCATATGTGGCGGATTGACCGGGCGCGCCCATACGTGTCTGTGAGCCCTCATATCCTCCCCATATTTGAGATGGATATGAGGGTTCGCGGACAACCCGGACATATAGAGAAGATATGAGGGGTCCGGTTGGGTCAAATTTTTGCTATTTTTTATTTCTCTCTCTTGTCCGGTCAGTGGTCCCCGTGCCCGCTCGGTCAATTTGAGAAGTTCGACTAGATGATGTTAGCGACTTAGTGCCATTTTGCATTATAATTTATTTTGGTTTTTAATTGAGTGCATTTTTAGTACATTTTACGTTGCCATATTTCTACGTGTGTGACTTGTTCTTCTCAGAGTCAAGTATATCTTTGCAAACCAGTTTATTTCGGTGGGATGCAAATATTTTGCATAGCAATAAGATGTCGGTAATGCTATTTTACGATTTAAAATGTAAGTTTTTAAATATTGACATAGTTTTTTACATGATACTTTGACCACCAATGAACATGTTTCCTCACACCCTCCTACTTACCGTAGTTAAAAAGGACATAAGGTTATGTGGTCCATCCGTGCGTCTCTCCTCCTTCTGCATTTTTAAACTTTTTCCTTCCATCTCTGTTTTTTCACCGGGTTTCTTAAAAGTTGCCTCAACTACCTCACATTTAGATAAGCCAATAATGTTTATCAAAATAAAATTATTTTATTTTATACAATCACATTAATATGAGTACATAAATAACAGGCTAATCTGCTAGAATATCAATTCCTCGGTTACAACTACAAACAATTATCTAGTTCATAAAAACAATCTTACACTACAAAATCAGATTCCATGGACGTACACGTACTTACGTTTGACTAGTTAACACTCGGGAAGTTTTGATTTGCACACCCTAACTCCAACCGGACGTAAAGTACTAAACCTTCAAAAAAAAAATTGGTCTCAATTAGTGTACACGTAATTAGAGATCGAACTATAGCATAAAAAACTACTAAGGCGACGACGATTAGAGTGGTTGACGCGTGCATCGTGCATGTTTCACACGCACGTTATACAGGCCGGCACGTACGTGCACACAAAAAGATTGGCCGGCCCTGTGTGTATGCTTGTCCAATCATGATTAGTTGGTCCAGCTAAGCTAAATTATCTCAGCAACTTCTTGGCTGGCTTCGGCGTCTCCTTATAGAAGCTTGTTTAGTTAATTATAATTAGTTAGTTTAAATAGCTCGGGGTGTCTCTCTCTATATATAGTAAATCGATCACCTGTGACACTACGCCACCGTCATGCACTGTTGTTTTAGCCGGGTAGACGGGTAACCGGGCGCTAATCATGATGCACTCTACGTGGCTAGTCTGACGATGCATGCGTCTTTGGTGCGGGAGTAATCAGTTTTGCTAAAGCATATATGTGCCCTAAATATTGCATACCTAAATTCTATTTCATTGATTTTATGTAAATATTCATGCCGATTTTTCTTTTGTTTTTTTATTTCTTTATATTTTGATTGATTCACTTAGATGTGCAATAATTAGAGCATAGCATATCTATTGTAATACTCTGTCCGTTTCTTTTTACTTCTATCGTAGTATTGTAAGTCAAATATATTGAAGTTTGGCGAACGTTGTAAGGAAAAAGAAATTAACATTCACAATACCAAATCAAATATTATTAGAGCATCTTCAGCCTGCCTTTTCAAATTCTCTTCAAACGTCCGATGACACGCTCGACCAGTGACCGAGCGTAAGAAAGAAGGAAAAAGTGACCCAACCATACCCCTCATATCATCCCTATACATCCGGACTGTCCGTGAAGGCTCATACGGAGACCAAATGTAGCAAGGATACAAGGGTTCGCGGGTGTGCCCGGTCAGTCTGTCATGTAGGATGCGGCCTACGCGTACCACATTTTCTCTTTCTTTTCTTTCTCTCCCTTCATCTTCACCAATCACATGCAGGTGATGAGACGTATAAAAAAGAGAGAGAAGCATGACTGCATGCATAGACAAATAGGGGCACAAAACGAACACGCCCGGACACTAACCGGGCGCATCCACCGACTTTTGGACTCGACCTCCCTCTGCCAGCCATTATAGCACCCGGTGGAGGGGAAGGGATCCCGGTGCCTCGGCTCCGTCTAGTAGTTTATCCTAGGTTTTTTCTATCGCAGAGGTGGCGCTTTGAGCGGATGGCAACGTTTCATCTTTGAGTTGGTCTTCCGGGCTCCAGTCCTCTTTGAGTTCACCCTTCGGGGCGGAGTTGATGGACCTCCGACATAGATTCATGGTGTCTCCTCATGGCGACGAGGTTAGGGTTTTTGTAGCGCATATAGAACGACGAGATTTGATGTCTGGTGGTTCAAATTGATGCAAGCGTTCAATGGTGACGACCGTGATTCTGCGGCGTTGGTCCTTATGGGCACATGCACGAAGACTTCCAAACTATTATCAACAAGGTCAGTCTGGCACTGCTAGGGGAGCGGCGACAACGACACGTCAACCGCTCATTCTAGTGGCGGAAGTTGTTGTTTGATGGTCCAGGGTCCCTAATGTAATTTTATTGATGTTTGAGATGCTTTATACTACTGCTGCACCTTTTATAATATATTTGGATCATTTTTGCATAAAGGAAAAAACTAACATGTAAAGTAAAAAAACAATTTAGTAGTTTTTTATTATTTTTTTAAACATTTTTCTGCAGGTAGTAATCGTTCTTTGCATAATATATGGTTCAACTAATTCTATGTTTTGCAAGGAATTTTGTTATGAATGTGCGAGCTGGAGGGCGCGTTAGAGTAAATTCATTTTATTAAGAGTGCTAGAATAAATTCAGCTAGTGCCTTATACTTCTATTTTTGCAATGTCGGTATTGTTTAGGAAGAGAAGAGTTGTACATTACAAGGGAAAACCTTATACACAGAATCTTACCAGCAGCGCGGTTTAAAACAACTCGCTACTGCTACTTAGCAGTAGTGCGTGGCAGCAAACCGCCCTACTGATATCCATGTAACAGTAGCGCGTTAGAAGAAAAGTGCGCTACTGCTACAATTGCCACGGCGTTGCCTCCAGACTAGATATAGTAGTAGCGATGTTTCCTTAAACGTGCTACTGCTATTATACTTTGTAGTAGCGTGTTTCGTCAACACTCGCTACTGCTAAGTATCATCCCCTCATTGGAACTAAGTTTAGTTCCACCTCGCTCCGCCAACAGGGTGTTTACTACCTTAAATATGTTACTTCTCAAACTATCACAAGCACTTGGACTTCACTGAACTCTATGTGTAGGATTTGTGACCGCAATATGAATCTTCACCGGTTCCTAAACCATTGAGGATTCATATTGACAATTTAGATTCTACACAAAAAGATCACTAATGAACAATGTATTTTTGATGTTTTTACATGCCTAGCCTTAGCAGTAGCGCGTTTCCTGTAATAAGCGCTACTACTATTGGGCTTAGCAGCAGCGCTTGTCTTCTGTCCCGTGCTACTGCTAAGTCATCTTATCCCCCCGCCTACTTCCTTCCTCTCTCGTCACTCTCACTCCTCACTCTCCTCCCCGCTCTTCTCTCCTCGCTGCCGCCCGCCCCCGCCGAGGTAACTCCTCCCTCGCCGCCGTCGCTCGCCGCCCTCCTTTCTCCCCTTCTCTCATCGCGCACCCTCCTCTCTCCTACCTCCCTCCTCCTTCGTCCCTCCTCCTCCTTCCCCCTCCGCCCCGCCTCCTCCCTCCTTTCTCCCCCTCCTCCCTCCCTCCTTCCTACCCCTCCTCCCTTCCTCCCTTCTCCTACTGCTCTCCTCCTCTCTCCTCTTTCTTCCCACTGCCCTCACTCCTTACTCCTCCTCCTCACACCTCCCTCCTCCCACCTCTCTTTGCATAGAAATTAGGAATTCAAATTTTTAGTAATAGAACATATAAAATGTAGGTAGAATGGAGCTTTTTTGAATAGAATAGGTAGGTAGTGTTTTACTAATTTTGTAGGTTTTTTTGGAATAGAACTAAGTTTTACAATTTTTTAGTAAATGTAGGTCTTTTGAATCAGCGTAATAATGTTTAGTTGATAACTTATAGGGTTTCAGTAAGTCCTAAAATGAGGATAATAATGTTTTTGTTTATATTTTGTTTTTGCAAAAATCAAGGAGCCCTGCATCATCCCCGCCGTCGTCCCCGTCACCGATCCCCTCCGACCTCGAGGTGAGACTAGCCAAATCCCCATGTCGATGATGATGTGGATGTTTTGATAGATATAGTAGAGTAGTAGATGAGTAGCTGTGACAATCTCCATGGAATAGAAAATTTTCAATGTAGGTCTTTCAATGATGGAGATTTAGACATGTGATATATAGTGTTGTGTACTACTAGTGCTTGCCCAAGTGGCCTATGTTTGCAGGGAACACCTCAGAGTGGCCTATGTTTTGCTGGAGTGTTGATTAATTTTCATTCCGGCAAATTTCAGGCGCCCGATATGTCCTTTTAGCAAAGGTCATGCTGGATTTTTCCATGAATTTTAGCATGGCTTGTGTTAGAATGTAGGAAATATCGAGTGCCTTGGATTTACCGGAAAGAGCATTAAACAACATTTTGGGTTGACTTTAAGTCTGTTGGGACTCCATACATGACAGTGAAAAAACAGTGAGGGAGTGTCCACCATATATGAGAGAAGAAGAATGTCGACTGTTGTCGTGGGGATCGCTCTTCCTCTTCTTACTCGTGATAGACCTTTTGGTAATGCACGGTAAGGAACAGAAGAGAGATCATCACCGATGGTTGCAAATGTCAGAGATGAAGAATCCCGACTGTTGTCATGGGGGTCGCTTCTCCTTCATTCTCGTGTGCTAGACAATTTGGTGTAATGCACTCGGGGACGAAGGGAGGAGCGACTGTCACAGACGGTCGAAAATATCAGAGAGGGAGTGCCCACCATATACACCACGTGAGATGAGAGTTTTCAAGGAAGACTCGACAGACCGAAAGTCAACCCGTGATGAATATTTAGAAGTTTAATCTTTCAATTTTAAACACATGAGATGTCTAATGACGATAGGATCCTGGAGTTCAATACTGCTACGATGAACGGGGTTTGTGCGACAGGTATCCTCACCTGCAAAATGATAGGTTTTTCACCGTGAAGCTGGACGTGACCTTTGATGTTTGTACGGTACGCAACGGCAAGCATTTCATCATAATTAATATCATCACTTGTGCTTCTTTTGGTCAACGTGTAATTCCTGGATTTTTTTCAATTCGATTAGTACATCCCATGCCATGCAAGACCATATGTATTGTAGAAGCTCGGTTTCAAAGACTTTGAGAATACAGAGAGGAGGAGGCCTTACTTATAAGAACTAAACATGGTTATGTGTTTCTGGTTAATCTGTTCAATATGGAAAATCACTCCCATTTCGGTTGCTCTAATTGGGAAGCTCTATGCAAGGCATATGGATTTGACGAGGGTATGCAAATAACATTTGATATTCGTCTCGAAGAAGATGATGATGATGATATCGATATCTGGGTGGATGTGGATATGCCTCCAGTTTTGCCTAAATGTGAATTTGTCAAACTAATTTGTTAAGTTAAGTAATTTATATTGTTAATTTAAAAATATTTGGTGTTCATTGGTACTAAACATCTTTATTTATAATTGTCAGCTTATTTCTTATCTTCCAAAAATACCCGAAAGGGTGTAGACAAGACATACTACAGCTATGACTCCGAGCTTAATTATGAGGAGAACGGTTATATTGTCTCATTCATAGATGATGTTGAGGCCTTTAAAACCAATCATTCTATCCTCCCAAATTTTACTGGATATGTGCCACTAGTCCATAAATTGCATGATGGTAACTTTATTGCCAAAAACTTGATAAGATTTTGTTAATGATGGTAACTTTATTGCATACATTCTTCTTAAGTATATAAACTACATTGCTAACTATATATGTTACTATTATGTTTTTCAATAGAGGCTCCCGGAGGAGGTTGTGCCTTACATGTTTTTTACCGAAGGTTATATGCATATGCTTAGCTTATGACCAACTCCTTCGAAGGCTTACTATACTACATACTCAATTTCTTCAAATGATGGAAGGTTCAAAATCAAAGAATGGAGCAAAATGATGAATGCACACACACAACTAATTGGAGACAACATGAATGTGCGCAAGCCACAAGTTGGAGATAGGTTTATCTCCATTCTCCATTATGGAGATGGACCAATTTATCTCTTTTATGGTATTTAACCTAGGAGAGAGGAGTAGGTCCTAGGTATTAAGAAAAATTAGTTAGTGTTGATTATGACTATGATGATGATGTGAAGTTGTTATTATATGCTACAATGGGTTAGAGTTGATGGTGTATTATGATGATGATGATGATGATGATGATGATTTATTATATCATTGGGTGAAAGAACCGCGGATTAGTTTCAAGTGAATGTATCCAGAGTGACCAAGTCACGCTAATCCATGATTTGGTCACTTTGGATCCATCAACTTGGAACTAATCCATGGTTCTTTCACCCAATGATGTAGTAACTCATTAAGATATAAAAGCAATCTCTAAATTGCTACTGTATGAAAACGTGTATAATGGTCTATGAATACGACATAAAACGAAAAAGAAATAACATATGTAATAATAGTAGTAGCGCGGGTAGAGAGGCACGCTGCTGGTAACTACCAGTAGCGCGTTCTACCAAAAGCGCTACTGCTAAGTAAGTATGTCAGTAACACGGGTAAACCCATGCTACTGCTACCCTTTAGCTGTAGCGCCGTAGGAATAGCGCGGTCCCCCGCCCTACTACTAGGCCTAAAACCAGCCCTACTGCTAGGCTTTTCCTTAGTAGTGGTAGATAGCTAATTTTTTGCTAAATGACTTTTTTGTCGACTCAAAATGTTGTATCAACAGATAGAAATACAATGAGAGCATACCCGGCCTATGGACAACTAGGATGCACATAGTCAACATCAACACACATAAAGTTTCATGTCAGCAAGTAGCAAAGCCATGCAAGACCTAATTGGAGGGGGAAAAGAGCAACCATGATCCACACAATCCACAAAAATCCAAGCTGAAGCCACGGTCGCAGCCATGGCCATTCCCAACACCTGGCTCGACGACATTGTCAGTGGAACGGCTCCTATTGTCAAGCGAACAGTTCGGTAGGCTCTAGCATGATTTTGAGAGATGAGAAGGGCTCTGTGATCTTCGCAGCATACAAACGTCTCAAGCGGATAGTTCGACGGGCTTTGGCATGATTTTGAGAGACAAGAAGGGCTCTATGATTGCAGCATACAAACGTCTCCTCTATTGTAGCGATGCTCTGGAGTACAAGTTACATGCAATCAGGGAAGACATTGACTTGGCGATACATCGGACTCTCCTATCGGTTTTAGTCCAGTTTGACTGCTCCAATGCTTTATCAGCGATTATGGACAGATCTTTAGACAAGCTAGCTAGTCTATGTCCATTTGAATCATGCACTACTACAGAAAAGCTTACCAGTAGTGCTTGTTTTTGTGCTACCAGTAGCGCGGGTACCAGCGCTACTGCTACGACGCTAAAGCTATTTTCTAGCAGTAGCGTGTTTATAGACCAGCGCTACTGGTAAGTTCAATTACTAGTAGCGCGTTTTTGGGCCAGCGCTACTGCTAACATTTATGTTTTCTTTTTAATATTTTGGCGTTGTATATGTTTAAATAGATATATCTTTTATACAATAACAACTCATCATGAACTAGTCTGTTTAAATAACATATTCATTACCAGTAGTCATCACCACCAAACAATGTTCGTCAATGAGACATCATATATATAACAAGTTGGTCACTAGTCATAATCACAACTCCTCATCCTCCTCATCAACTCTAACACATTATAGCACATAATAACACATTCTACCTAGGACCTACTCCTCTCATAGGACCTACTCTACCCTCTCTTACGTAAAATATCATAAAACAAGATAGGCATTGACTCTTCATTAAGGAAACTCAACTCTCCATAATGAAGAATGGAGATCATCCTGTCTCCAAGTATTGGCCTACGCACAATGTTGCTTCCAAGTAGCTCTCTACGATGGTTGAAACATTTTTTCCAATCATTTATTATCATGGCTTCCTCGCTTTTAGAAATCCGGTATGGACAGGAGTGATGTAGATACTGTGGCTGACCTGGCCGTGATGGCCGTAAGCTCATAACTTCAACGCGACCTCTTGGCGACATCAGATGAGGCACACAATCCATCGGAATTTTCTGTTCAAAAACATAGTAATAACTTTGTAGTTAGCAATGTAGTTAGCAATGTTTAAAGATGCACGGATGTCGTAATAGTAGAAAATCTTACCATGATATCTCCATTGATGTTACCGTAGCACGCCGCGTGCACTAGTGGCAAATATGGACCATAATTTTGAGGAATTCGATAATAGCTATTGTAATTCTCAAGATCAGTAAAAAAAAGTGATAAGACCATCTTTCTCCTTATAAGTTAATTGTGCTTCATCATTGTAGTAGTAGGTTCTGTCTATCATCTTCCATACATTTTTTGAAGAATGAAAATAAGCTGTCAATGGAAATAAGCTGTCAAATATTTTGAAATTAACAATATAAATTACTTAGTAAATATGTTTAAGAAACTCACACAGCGGTAGAACTGGAAGCGTGTCAACAAGGACCCAAATGGTCATATCATTTTTGTCGATGTCAGGATCACCAAGATCGAAGGTGAGAAGCATACCCTCATGAAAATCATACGCCTTGGAAAGGGCTTCCCAATTCGGGCAACCAAAATTGGATGAGTTCACAGAATTGTATAGTTTTACAGCAAATCATAACCATGATGGGTCCTTAGTTGAATTATCTTTGTTTCCGTGCTTTCATGATCTTTAAAACCCATCTTCTCCAAGACATAGCGTCTTGCATGGCATGGGATAAGCTAGTCAAATTGTAAAAGACGGAAATTACACATTGAAGAAGCAGAGAGTCGTGCAAAAATAACATAAAAAACTTGTCATCGTTGCGTACCGTATCAACATCGAAGGTCTCTTGGAGCTTGATGCTGAAGCGTCGACCTTCTACCAGGTGAGGCCTGTCGCACATACCGCGCTTATCTTCGCAGTAATCGCACATAGCGAATTCCCTTTCGTCATCAGACATTTCCTAATATGTAATTAATAATCCATCATGAATACATATGCAGTAGTTTGTAGCACAAACCGCGCTCATCTTTTGCATTCAATAAGCAAATAACTAATAGGTAATTAATAATCCATCATCGAATACATATATAGTAGTTTGTAGCAAAGATCATCATATAATAAGACTAATACATCTCGAATAATATCTCCTCTAGGTTCAGTGGGCCGCGGTGGACACCCAAAGAGAAGGAACCATCACTGGATCATAGCTCCGGTGAGATCCCCAAATAATCTGCCAGGTATTGGAGAATCGGCCGTTCGCCAACGCAACCAAGTAGCGCTGGACGTGTGCGTTCTCCTCCGTGACACGATGTTGAACCACCTGTGCGAGGGACTGAAGCCTCTCCATCGATGCAGGCCCACGTCACCGCCACCAAAGAAGCTCCGGGTCAACGATGGGTTGGCTCCTCACTAAGCTGCGCTCACCAGAAGGTAGCATAACCCAGTACCGGCCCGACAGAGCCCAGTCCCGGACATGGCCCCTCGGCTCAAGCTGGAGTCCTCCGCCGAGTCGACAACAAGGATGCGGGATAGGCATCGTCGACGCCGAGAACAAAATGCTTAATTATGAAAACAAAATTAATAAATACTTAGCAAAATTTGACATGACCTTTGCTAAAAACAGGACCAATCGAGCGCGTGAAATTTGCCAGAACGTAAACGAATCGACATTTCTAGCAAAACATAGGCCACTCGGAAAAATATGACATGTCCAAAATGTGACATGTTCAAAACATGACATGTCCACTCCAAATTTGCATATAACAGGAAAAATTGCTTTAACTAAAAAAAATAACAACAATTGCTTTAACTAAAAAAATACCTAGAATTCTGTTAACTACACCTAAAACAACTAAAACACCTAAAATTCTGTTAACTACACCTAAAACACCTAAAACTCTTTTAAATACACTTAAAACACCTAAATTCTACTCCCTCCATTCCCCAATATAAGGTGTATTATTTTTTCAAAAAGTCAAACTTCTTTAAGTTTGACCAAGTTTATAGACAAAAATATCAATATCTAGAATACCAAATCATTATCACTAGATTCATCATGGACTATATTTTTACATTTTATATATTTAGTATTATAAATCTTTGTATATTTTGCTGTAAAGTTGGTCAAACATAGACAATAGTTGACTTTTTGGAAAACAAATACACCTTATATTTAGCAATGGAGGGAGTATTAACTACACCTAATTAAAAACCTAGCTGAATTTTTGTCCTAACTTTAAAACCTAGCTAAATTTAAAAACCTAGGGTTCATACGAATTAACTAGGGTTCATACCTAATCTGTCCTAGCAAGGGTTCGATCATAACCTACATTACTCTAATAACCTACATTTTTTCAACTACATAGGATTCAAAATAACTACTCTAATAACTATAACTAGGGAGGGAGGGAGGAGGAGGAGGAAGGAGGGAGGAGTACCTATCGGTGGAGGAGGGCCGGCGCGGGGGCCGGGGCGGCGGGCGGAGGAGGAGGCCGGCGCGGGGGAGCTGGGTGGCCGGCGGGGAGAAGGGCCGGCGAGGGCGGCCGACGCGGGGAGGAGGGCCGGT
>NC_041389.1:63894691-63906963 GCF_002162155.2 Triticum dicoccoides | reverse complement strand
AGGAGGGCCGGTGCGGGGGACGGTAGTGTGCGGGGGTCGACGGCGGCGCGCGGGGGATGAGGAAGGAGTGCGAAGTGTGAGTGAGAGATGAGGCTGGGCCGGGGGGTGGGGAGGGGGGGTGGGGGGAGGTAGTGGGCTTAACAGCAGCGCTGGCAATGGACCAGCGCTACTGCTAAGCCCACTAGTTGTAGCGCTGGTTGGGCAAAAAGCGCTGCTAACATTTATTGATCAGGGGGTGTGGTGTTTTACACTTAGTAGTAGCGTGGGGCTAGATAACAGGCGCTGCTGCTAACAGTTACCAGTAGCGCTCTTTCTAGGCGGCGCTACTACTAACTACTAGTAGCGTGGAGTCATAAACAAACGCTACTGGTAAACTTCTATCTATAAGCATTTTCCTAGTAGTGATGAGATCAAACTCTCAATGGAATTTACGGTGTTTACTCATGTTAAGATTGCTCATGAACATAATAGGATTTCAGATTGTTTAGCGAACTTTGGGCATAGCGGGGATAGCACTACGTGCTGGCTTACCAAACCCCTACTTGTGCTGTGAAACTTGTCGCTTCCGATTGTAATCCTATGACTATGGAATAAATACCCTATATTTCCTCACACACAAAACTTGATCCACACTGAACAACTTTATACCAATGAAGACGATGCAAACGTGCATGATCCGTACATAGCTACCTTGTTGTCAAAGGCGTCTATGTACAAAGTCGCAACAATAAACAACGATCAAGCAAACTGAAAATCGTTGGCAACCACCGCATGATCAAAGTGCGGATAGATATAATAATTTGGATTTAGCCTAGGTTTTTTCTACCGTAGAGACGGCGCTTGGGCGGATGTCATTGTTTCATCTTTGAGTTGGTCCTTTGGGCTCCAATCGTCTTTGATTTCACCCTTTGGGGAAGAGTTGATGGACCTCCGTCATAGATTCATGTTGTCTCGTGACGACGAGGTTAGGGTTTCTGTAGCACGCATAGAATGATGAGATTTGATGTCAGGCGGTTCGAATCAATTTAAGCGTTCAATGATGATGACTGCGACTCTACGGCGTTGGTCCTCAGGGGCACATGCACGAAGATTTCCCAACTATTATCAACAAGGTCGGACTGGCACTGCTAGGGGAGCAGCAACAACGGCACGTCAACTGCTCATTCTAGTGGCGGTAGTTGTTGTTCGATGATCCATGTCCTTATGTAAGTTTTATTGATGTTTGAGATGCTTTATACTACTGCTGCACCTTTAAAATACATTTGACACATTTCTGCAAAGAAAAGAGAACAAACTAATATGCATAGTAAAAAAACGATTAAGTAGTTCTTCATTTATTCTTTAATATTTTTCTGCGGGCAGTAATCGTTCTTTGCTTAAAATATGGTCTTGCTAATTCTATGTTTTACATGAAAATTTGTTATGAATGTGCGAGCAAGAGGGCGCGCTAGAATAAATTCATATCTTTTTAAGAATGCTAGAATAAATTCAGCTAGTGCCTTATACTTCTAGTTTTGCAATGTTCCGTGGAGGAAGAGAAGGGTTGTAGATAGCTAATTTTTTGATAAATGACTTTTTGTTGACTCAAAATGTAGTATCAACGGATAGAAATACAATGAGAGCATGCCCGGCCTCTTGACAATTAGGATGAACACAATCAATATCAGCACACATAAAGTATCGTATCGGCAAGCGACAAAGCCATGCAAGACCTAATCGAAGGGGGAAAAGAGCAACCATGATCCACACAAGCCACAAAAATGCAGGCAGAAACCACCATCGTTGCCGTGGCCATTCCCACCACCTGGCTCAACGGCATTGTTAGTGGACAGTTCTTTGGACAGTGTATGGCCATATTATGACATCAAACTCTCAATGGAACATAGGGTGTTTACTCATGTTAAGATTGCTTGTGAACATAATAGGATTGCAGATTGTTTAGCAAACTTTAGGCATACCGGGGATAGCATTGTGTGCTAGCTTAACCAACCCTCTACTTGTGCTGCGATACTTGTGTCTTTCGATTGTAATCCTGTGACTATGAAATAAATACCCTAAATTTTGTCAAAAAAAAGGCATGATCCACACTGAACAACTTTAAAGTTTAAACTAATAAAGATCATGCAAGCGAACCTGATCCAGACATAGCTACCTTGTTGTCCAAGGCGTGCATGTACAAAGTCGCAACAGTAAACAACAGTCAAGCAAACTGAAAATCGTTGGCAACCACCGCACGATCGAAGTGCGGATATAGATATAATAATTTGGATTTAATCGTCGTGCGCTTTGTTCCCTCTCCGGACCCCTCTTACTGTCACCATCTGTTGAGTGAATGTACGTACGTGGGGTTGATCCATCCATTGTCTGGAGCTTGTGCTGGTGGTACATACGCGTACATGCTAGCTACTCCAGCTAGTAGGTACTCGATTACAAGGGCATCTAGACGGTGACACTTGGCCATGTACATACTTATTGTCTGCTTTTGGTGCGGTAGGTCGATATTTATGTTGAGTACTCCCTTCCGTTGAGTACTCCCTTCCGTTCCTAAATGTAAGTCTTTGTAATTCTTTGTAGAGATTCAATTATAAACCGCATGCTATATACTCCCTCCGTTCCTAAATGGAATCTCTACAAAGATTTATATTTAGGAATGAAGGGAGTATATAGTAACAAGGCTCCGTCGACCTTTTCTTTTGTCGCGCAATGCGTGCGTACGTGCGTGCATGCGGTGGCCAAAGAGCAAGAGCGGGTGAGCCGGTCCGGCGGTGGCGCTTCACCACGGTGCATTGTGCATCAGTCTAAGGCGTTAGTAAAAAAACGCTAGTAATAATCTACTACCCCCTTGTCCCATAATATAAGATGTTTTTTGACATTATATTATCCCAATGTCAAAAAATCTTACATTATGAAACGGATGGAATATCTTTTCTTTTTGCGAAAATGATCCACATTTATTTTTAAAGTTCAACGAAAGTACAAAGCATCTCGAACATAATAAAAATTACATTAAGATTCTAAGACCCCACAAACAACCACTATTGCCGCCTGAACTAGCTATCTAGCTAGAGAAAAGTCCAGATTTCAATCTTCAACTAACCATTCAATTCGATTTACAACCCTCAACTACAAGACCATTCAAAATACACCCTCAACTTACCACAAGATTAAGAAAACAACCCTGGTCTCGGTTTGGACCAAGTCAACCAGTTTTGACCGAAGTCAATGCTAACTGAACGCTGACTGGGCATGTCAACTAGAGGCTAAATTGGTATTTTCCTTGTAATTTTTCATCGGTTTGATTTTTTTTTTGAAAATTGCCCATAATGATCAACATATTAGTGTTTATTTTTTAGAATTCTTTTGAAAAATTTCTGGACTTCTTTGAATATTCTATCGATGCTGGTATAGCTATCATTTTTATCATTGTAATGGATTTACATATATAGCTATATAGACTATAGAGGCAAAATTAAACCAAGGTTACACTTGCGTGATTGCTAATTGTTGTTTTGTATACATGCATCTCAATCATTTTGCTGTGCTACAAATATTAAAAAAAATTAATATGGAAGGAGTACCATTTGCGTTGCAATTGACTTGACCCTGGACGTTTGGTCGATATTTAAAGTGTTTCTTCTCATTCCAATACAACCTGATTGTCGTGGAGGCAGTAAGTAAGAATGAAGGGTACTCACTGGTGGTAACACCAATTTTTAATGATTATCGCATTTTACTGCAAGAGTTCGGGAATGTTATCATTGAACATTGTATGAGAGATGCAAACCCGGTTGCTCATGAGCTAGCTAGTTTTAGGACGTGTAATTCACTGATTGTATAGTCAAATAGATAGTTTACTGCAAGAGTTCGGGAATGTCATCATTGAACATTGTATGAGAGATGCAAACCTGGTTGCCCATGAGCTAGCTAGTTTTAGGACGTGTAATTCGCTGACTGTATGGTCAGATACACCCCCTAATTCTGTTAATAAGTTTTTAGCAGACGATGTAAATGTGATTTGAGTTAATACAATCAGCCATGAAGGCCTTTTCATAAAATGTGTAGGGGTTCTTGACATCCCGAAAGCTCATCTCCTAATAACCTCCTCCAAGAAAGAAAGCTAGGGTTCCTGCCTCTCGCCGGCGCCGCTGCAGGTTTGCCTCGTCTCCGGTGGCCCTAGGGCCATGGAGGCGCGGTGAATCCTGCCAAGGGCCAGCGGGAGGGCTCCGTTTTGAGTCGTTTTTTCCAGTCTTGTTAGGGTTTGTGTCCTGCTCAGGAAGGCGAGACGGCGGCGGCTCCCTGAAGATGGAATAAAGGTCTCCCCGCCTAGCCCCCATTCCGGCGGTGCGTCTAGCATCGTTAGTAGGCATGTGGAGGTGTGTATCTAGCGGATCTATCTTTGGTGGATTTGCTCGGATCTCGTCATTGTTCGTCTACGTTCGTGTGTCTTCGGGGTGAATCCTTCCAACCTACGTTATTCTTCATCGACGGCGGTTGTTGTTCTGGTGCGCTGGTCCTATGGGGCCTTAGCACGACGACTTCCCGACTGTCTACTACAACAAGTTGCGTCCGACTCCGGCGATGGAGGGGTGATGACGGAGGTGCGTCTTTGGCTCGCTTCAGTGCTTGTACTCGTCGCTAGGTGGTCTATGGATCTGGATGTAATTTTTTTTTGTTCGTTGTACTGCCATGATTGAAGATGAACACATTGGAAGTTTTTCCGCAAAAAAGGCCTTTTCGTAAATAAAAAAAAGAACTTGTGGCTTTGTCTGAGTCTTCTATCGGTGCCACGTTCCTATTCTGTTTTCCTAGTAGTTTGTGTGTGGAGGCAAATAAAATCAAAGGCTACACGGGCTTGATTGATATAATCGATTTTTTTAGGCAGGCAGCTCAAATCATTTTGTTACTTAATACCCATCTAGAACCTTGGCTCATCATTTGGGTAATGAGTTGATTTTCATGATTTTATTTGTTTAGGGTACGCAGATATGGCATCAATCACTATCTTGTCTACATCATGGGGACGAGCAAATCCCCGCCAATGAATTTTCTTTGTTATCTCCTTTTCCAGTGGGGATACACAAATAATTAAGTACACATACTTGTCCACGATGTGTATGTACAAACAATATATAGTAGCATGTACTCATGGGTCACACCCCGGGCCTAGTCCTGCCCCTCTAAATGCTGGTCAACGTACTAATCATTTCCTGCACCAGTTTTTTTTAGTTGTTTGCCACCAGTTTTTGGAAGCACGACTTGGTGGTCTTTTAGTACTACTGTCTCCATTATTTTTCTGGATGCATGTTAATCAATTGTGTTAATTCTACATGTCCCTGCCACTAATTGTGAGTGTGTTTTGTTTGGTGGACAGTCTCCGGCGAGCCAATTATCGTGTGAGCTTCCAAAATGATAATAAAGTACTGCATTTTATGTGATGAGGCCAGGGAGGCACCAGAAATGCATGCCAAAGAGAAGAGCACCCGACTATATAATGGAGACACCTTTGATTTTGCAATATATTCCATTGCCTCTTTCCTTTTGTTTCATTGTGCTTCGGTGCTGATCTTCTTGGTGGTTAGGGTGTTGTTGTGCTGTGTGGGAAAGATTGGTCATGGTCTGCATGTCAAGCTCCTGCATGGGGCCTGAGGCAGACAGTCGAGCAGACAGGCTCCAGGAAAGGAGGCCATATGTATGTAGCATCTACTTGGATCAAGTGGCGCTGCATGCCAGGATCGGTGCTAAACGTCTAGTATTAATTTTGTCCTGTACATGGCCTTACAAAACCCCTACAATGTACTATCATACAAAAAATTAAAATATATAGTGTGATTACTTTCTTTGTCGCATATTCAATTACATTAGTTATGGACAGTACATTACCTTCCAAACACTACCATTTTTTATAATTATGTGCCTTATTTTATATTAAATTATTGACTTTTTATCAGAAAAAGATAACTAAATCCATAGGCGAGGAAATGATCCTAAATAAAGAGGGAAAATACAATAAAGACCCTAGGGCTCAAAGGGCCTAAGCCGTAGGCGAACTTGTCATCGTCGTTCTACCATAGCTCTTTGCGGGCGAGGGACAATACCAGAAAAAAAATCAGTTGAGGTACATGCAATGACATGTAGACGACTGGACCTTATTGAATCACAACAATAGTATACCACGGTCATTGGAATCGCGCATAAGCATATTGGTGCTTCCCGGATCTAGGCAGACAGACACACCGGCATGGCCATACTAAGTATATGAGTTTACTCGCAAAGACTCAAAAGAAAGGATTGTTTAAGAAGACGATATCAATGGAGCCCCACCAATGGGCAACAACAAAACCAACCCATTTTCCATGAAGACCGACAGAGACATAACAACCTAAGCTCTCTGGCAACGCCGGAGGAAGCGTCACCAAGATGAGCTTCGATCCAGATGACTTCTATCCAAGAAAACACCGTCATCGCCACGTCATGTCTCCGCTACACCAAATCTTTATACACACTTGACGAGATACGAGAATCTCCCCCCTCCGCCCCATGGTCCGGTTTGGCAACCGAAGACGAATACTATTTTGGTTTATTTAAATTATACAATTTATTCTTAGAACATGTGCTCAATTCATCCGCGGAATTATTTGATTTTGGTAAGTTCTAGATGCCTCTTAGAAGGGAAACAGGCAAGGGCATCTCTAATGCGGACCCTCAAACCACCAGCAACTATTCGGACCGAGCTGTCTAGACGCATTGTGCCATCCAACTCAGTCCCGCACTGGTCCACCGACACGTTCTGCAAACTGAGGGGGGTGGGGGCGTTGCGGGAGTCCGGGCCAACACCACATAGGATTTTGATACCCCCGACCACTCAAACCCTCCTCCCGGTCCACTTTTCTTCCACTCCGCCCCTGCCCCTTACTTTCATCCGCCCCCCTTGTTTGCCACCGCCATTGTACCTCTCAAGTTTCCGCCCAGGAATCCTTGGACGTCGGCAACCTCGCCCCACATGCATGCCCGCCTTTGACTACGCCACCGTCCACCTAGGATCCCTCCGCAGCTAGGTACACTCTGCCCCCTGCACGCCGTCCGTGGCGGACACCACACATGACAAGTGTTCGGTCAAATGACTTTGAGTTTTTTTATGTAACATATTGTTGTTTTCTAGAGTAAGCACGATGATGGGATACTTATTTATCGAGAATGAATTGTTGTGTGATGCATGGTTGGTCGTATTTACATACTTTGTAGGCATGAACAAGGGCTCAACCTTTTGGCAAAACGTGCACGTCGTCCATGAACGCAGTGCGAAGTCGCCGTCGCATCAGTGGTACACCATCTCCAACTCCTTCATGAAGTTTTGCGGTGCCTTTGCACGAGTGGAGACAATGTGGACATGTGGCCATCGGGCTCGTGAACCATGGACATCATGAGTTTTACTTCTTGTTGCTCCACACATGTTGGTCAAATCATTGATTCACTCAATGTCGGAACTTGATAATTATCATGTTGTATAGACTGGACGCACTGTGGTGCCGTACCAATGCTCATATATTGATAGATGAAGCTCAAGGTGAATTATGTGTGGGATGACATGTGACAGTTTTGACTCTAGTAGCATTGAATTTAGAATCAATGAATTCCAAAAACTTGTTGCACATCATGCTAGCTCAGATGTAATATTTAAATTTGAACTATTTTTGTACTCAGAGTATTTGCATGTTATGTATGGATTAATTGTGTTATTTTCTATAACTATTTAGAGTGTTGCAGAATTAGGAGACAAAGACGAACATTTACATGACAAGGTTGAATGGTCGGCTCCCGCATCCACAGACAAATACAATGTCCATTTTAAGGGTCCGCGTTGAAGATGCCAACGATTTTTATAGTACATTCCGCACGTGATATATAGCTTTTGTGGTGATACCTATCCCTTGCGATCACTCGCTAGCATACATAGGTGGGCTGGCCCATTTAGGCACCCAAGTACTCAGAGGCGTTCCTTGTTAAACGGTTTGAGGAAGGTTCCATCCGGTTTTTATTTTTGTTGTTTTCCCACCAGTTTTTTATTGTTATTCTCATTTCCTTGTGTTTTCACTATTTTCTTGTTTTCTTGTGGGTTTTTATTTTCTATTTGCTTTCTATTTTTTGTCTTCTCTTTTCTTTTGTATTGCGTGCTCTTTTTAAAAAAATCATAATATTTTAAACTTTGTGTACATTGTTTAAATTCACAACCATATTTTCAATCTGTGAACATTTTATGAATTCTTGAATATTTTTTAAACTTACAAACATTTTGTAAAATCATGAACCATATATACGTAAAAGAGTGATCCCCGCTATTTTTAATTATCTCGACAGCATGCTTCCACATCATAAAAATTGCTATGGCCGTTATATTCACAATCTCGATCCACTACCATCTGTCTAATCTACGTATAAGAATCCTCCACCATGCAACATGCATTAGTGAATTACAAGTGATTTTTAATTACATTGTATTTAATTGTGACACAATCCACTGCCTATTTTTTCTAGCATACGCAAAACCATGTCACGCCATCATGTCATGCATGCAAGTTGTAAATTACTCCCTCTGTTTCTAAATATTTGTCTTTCTAAAGATTTCAACAAGTGACTACATACGAAGCAAAATGAGCGAATCTACGCTCTAAAATATGTCTATATACATCCGTATGTGATAGTTCATTTAAAATCTCTACAAAGACAAATATTTAAAAACAGATGAAGTATATTTTTTGCATTAGCATATCCATGCAACACTGCCCCATCATGAATTTTTGCATGTAAATCATCAGTTAATTTTTTAAATTAGGTTTTATGCCCTCATATGCATGGTATATGGGTTGGCCGCGGCGGGGTTGCCCATGGCTGCCACGGCACCAGACGCCGCAGCGATGGCCGTGGGGCCGTCCACGGAGCGGGCTGCGGTTGCGGCCGAGCCGCCGGCGCAGGTGGCAGCGCAGATGTCGCAGAGGCGGAAGTCGAAGCTGTCCCTCTCGACGGCGTCAGCGCGGGAGAAGAGGAACGGCGCGCCCGTGGCCAGGTCGTAGCAGGGCACCAGCAGCGACGCCACCGTGTCCCTCAGCGTCGCGTCGTCGAACACCCGCCGAAGCGACGACGAGGACGATGATGCCGACAACGACGACTTGTCCGACGACCTCTTACCGCGCCTGAACAGCGCGGCCCACCTCCCGCGCCACCCGCCGCCACCGCCCCACCCGCCCTTCCTGAGGCTCGCCGCCACGAACGCCAGCGCGTCGGCGGCCGTATACTTCGGCCTGCCATCAGCACCCCTCACAAACAGCATCGCCGCGAGCACACCGCCCGCGCCGGCCCGGTGTCGAAGAAGTCGGCGACCCGGGCGTCGGGGTCCCCGGCCTTGGCCCGCAGCGCGGCCTCGAGCCTGGCCAGCAGCGCGTCCCCGGGGCCCGGGCCGCAGCCGTCAATGGCCAGCACCCGCACCCTCGCGCCCCCACCACCAAGCGCCCCCCTCCCCGGCGTGCCCGGCAGCGAGCACACCCCGCCCCCGCCAGCGCCACCACCGCCACCGTACAAGAACTTGCTCTCGAGGAACGAGAAGATCTCGTATTTGAGCTTGCCGAGGTCGGAGTGGGAGCTTTCGTTGAATGGGATGTCCTTATTTACTCTTCCGACTGCACAGCTGCACTTTAGCTACATGTCAGCTGACTGAGTTTTACATTTTGGGTCAGTCGATTTTTTTAACCGTTGATTGTTGCTCCAAGATGTGTGCTAGTTGTTTTTTTCCTGTTGTGTGTGCTATCCTGTATTGGGCTGCATGCTTTTTGATTGACCCCTATTTTGGGTCAGTCAATTTCTTGTTGGGCTGAAGCCCGTTACGTGTCTTCTTATTAGGTTGTTTGTGTGCGTTTTTCTTCTGTTTTTGGTCGTTTTTATAGGTATTTTTTGGATATTGGGTGAATACAAAATATATACACATAAGTAATTTATAATATGTTTATAAATTGTAATTCTGTGAAAAATGCACTATTATGTGCTTATTTCTTACAGAATATTAAAATAGTATGGTTTCATTATAGCTGTATTTTATGTGATAATTCCACTATCATATGCATATTCTTGCATACTATTGAAAGCACAATTGCTTGTATGTATTGTTTGTAAATTTTGTTATAGTTCAATTATTTTATAATTTCTTTCTTCTTAAAGGGAAATATCAATGCAACTAACTCATTCTTACTTAGAAAACTTCATTATTTTGATTTTGTTGTAGTAGTTATTTCATATTTTTTTCTGAAGGGTAACACCAAAACCACTAATTCATTTTTTTCTTTCATAACTTCATTATTTTGTTTTTAATTTAGTGTTTGTTTCATTTTCTTTCTTTTTTAATGGTAATACCAATGTCACTAGTTCATTTCTTCTCAGAAAACTTTCGTTTTTGTGAGGATTCTATTATTATATACTTATTCTTGCATATTATCAAAAAGTGCAATTTCTGCGTAAATTATGTGCAAATTTCTCATTTTTGGTTAATTTTTGTTTTCTATTTCTATGGATTTTTCTTTTTCCCCTTTTCTTTCCTTTATTGGTTATTTTTTTGTGGGTTTCTGGCTGAGTGTAATTATATGCATATAAATACTGTATAATATGTGCAAAAAATGATTATATGATTATTTTTGCATATTATGATAAAGTGCAATTTCAATGCATAGTTCTGCACAAGTTTTCTTAATTTTCTTTCTTCTTAAAGGAAATGCATTATGTTCAGTTAACTATGTGTAAATTATAGCAGAATGCGAAAAATGCACTATTATATGCTTATTCTTTGCATATTTCAAAAGGTGCAATATCAGTGTAAATTGTGTGCAAGTTTGAAAGTTTTTTCTTTTTTATTTCCTTTATTGGTTATTTTTTGTTTTTGTGGGTTTTTGACTGAGTGCAATTATATGCATACAAATAATATATCATATGTGCCCAAATCTCATGATTATATGATTATTTTTGCATATTAAGATAAAGTGCAATTTGACTGCAAAGTTGTGTGCAAGTTTTTTTAATTTTCTTTCTTCTTAATGGAATAGATTATTTCAGTTACACTTTGTGTAAATTATAGTAGAATCCAAAAAATGCACTATTGTATGCTTATTCTTTGCATATTTCAAAAAGTGCAACAGCAGTGCAAATTGTGCGCAAGTTTCGAATGTTTTTTATTTTTTCTTTCCTTTATTGGTTTCTTTTTTTGTTGGTTTTTGGCTGAGTGTAATTATATACATACAAATAATATGTAATATGTGCCAAATTTCATGACTATATGATTATTTTTGCATATTACGATCAAGTGCAATTTGAGTGCAAAGTTATGCGCAAGTTTTATTTATTTTCTTTCTTTTTAAAGAAATAGATTATTTCAGTTACATTTTGTCTAAACTATAGTAGAATGCGAAAAATGCACTATTATATGCTTATCTTTGCATATTTCAAGAAGTGCAATCTCAGTGCAAATTGTGTGCATGTTTTGAAAGTTTTTTCTTTTTCATTTTCTTTCTTCTTAAAGTGTTTTGTACTTTCCTAGAAAAATTCAGAATTTTGTTTTGTTTTTGTTTTTTGAAAGGATTATACCAATCCGAAGATTTGGTTCTTCTATAGAAAACTTCATTTTCTAACCTTTTATTTCATTTTTAGTTTTCTTTCCTTTTCTTTTGTAAGGATAATGCTGATGTCACTAATGTATTACTATTTAGAAGACACTTTTTTGCGGAAATCTCATTATATTATGCTTAGTTTTGCATAGTAATAATACATTTTCCGCCGACGTGGAGGCAGACCTGTGGCAGTTTCTTACAAAGCAGGAACTCAAAAGTGATATTCTATTTCCTTACCATTTTGAGTGAGTGTTTCTGTCTTGAGCACATTCTCTTTTGTTTACTCCATGCATGGTATGTGGCCGGCTAATCGATGAGTTATGCATGACGTACTGTGCATGTATCGTGTCCGCAAGTTCCACTGGATTCTGCTAGTAATTAAAGTTAACACCTCAGAATGTCTCGTCCACGACTCTGTGAATATGGATCCAAAGCTTTGGGGCGGCATGAGAAGAATGCTGCAGAAGTAATTATTTTCATTCATTTGCGCTCTATATCGATCGGCCTATTTCGTTCATTTCCTAATATCAAGTAACTAATTAATAACTCTCTTGTTCATTTAATTTTCTTTGCCTCGTAGGGTTTGGAGACGGTTCGTAGATACAAAGGTCGGTGAATTCAAAAAAGAGC
>NC_041389.1:63874455-63894387 GCF_002162155.2 Triticum dicoccoides | reverse complement strand
GAACCGCGACTAAAGGTCCTCCGCCCCGACGGCCACCTGGCGCCCACGTGGACGGGCCTTTAGTCGCGGTTCTTAAGCAACCGCGACTAAAGGGGGGGGCCTTTAGTCGCGCCCGTTCGGTCGCGGTTGCGCAACCGCGACTAATGGCAGTTGCGAACCGCGACCAAAGGCCCTTTTTCCACCAGTGTATGTACGTAAATACTAGCTTTGAGACGAGGCGTTGAATGATCGTCGTCATGAAGATCATGGTTGACATCTTGCACCGGAGAACAACCGACAAACGGGTGGAACAGCTGGTGCGTCTGAGTATTATATATTTGTGTGGATGCATATGAATCATGCATGCAAATGCTATCATCACACTAATAATAATAATAATATTATTATTGCTGCATGCCAAATCGCTGGTCCTTCCGGTGCACATCATATCGCGCGATGGTGGATGATCGACGTCGCAACCAGCTGATTAGCAGCTAGGATCAGTGTGCAGTACGTGTACGCGCACGGCATTGAACAAGACCTTTGAACTTGATAACCGGCCGGCCGGAGCAGTTATTGGTTAAACTGCAGATTGGTTGAACTTAGGTGCGTGGTAAGTGGTAACTGCAGCTTGGTTAGTTGGTTCGTTGGTGCGACCGTGCTTCGCGCAGCTTTTTCACCGCCGTCGCCGTCAGGTTGACACCATCAATCGTCGTATCATTGCGGAAAGAGGTTTGTTTGTCGACTATGCATTCATGGAGCGACAAGGCAATTGGAACTGCATGCCACGTACGCATTTCATATAGCCATGCATATCCACGCTGTCCATGTGTCAAAAGCAGCCAGCTGCCAACAGATAACGCTCTTCCTCGCTGCCTTTTGAATGTTTGTAAAATTTCATTAAGAGACACGCCTCCGATCCATATTAATGTCGCTGATTTAGCAATTCATTCACTTTTATTTACTCAGCACATTAGCTTGACTTAATAAGTCAAAGTTTAAAATGTTTGACCAAGTTTATAGGAACCAATCCACACTTTCACAATAACAAATACTATATGTGATATGAAAATATACTCAATGATAATCTAATGGTATTTATGTGGTATTGTGGATGTTATTGTTTTTATATATTTGATCAAAGTTTATAAATTTTGGCCAGAGACAAAGCTAATATGTTATGTAAGTAAAAACGGAGAAGTACACAATTATACTAAATCAGCGACAACTAGTATGGATCAGAGGGAGTAGTATTTTAGTTTGTGAGCTGCATCAAATTTTGTGTGAGGGTTTTTAATAGCAATTAACTGTTTGCTATTTTCGTATCCATATTTTTGACTCTTTTTTTGCGGGAAAATACTTATATTACTCACGTAGCATCGCTACCATCAAAATAGATTGTGTGACAACCTCATGAGGGCCCGAACCAAGACAAACCATAGGGCGGACAGAGCTCCTACCATAAGATGCCAACAAATGACTTACGATATTTTGAGTAATGTGAGTAATACAAGAATTTCATTGTTCCATAAGTTGCTTGATTTCACGAACAATAGTACTGTTTCATGATCTGTCCATATCTCCCTTACGGACTAAATTAACATCCTCCAAACAATCTGACTCAATTACTATTGGTCATTGACTCCATTTTAATGCCAGAGATAATCTTTCTTTAATCGCAGATAATTCAGCCTCTAGTGCATGATGACAATGAAGAAGATGTTAACAAGCACCGAAAATAACACCACCCTCATGATCACGAAGAACCATACCGGTGCATGGTGTCCCGTCATTCGGTTCAAATGCTCCATACTTGACCCATCTTGCATTACACACGTATCATCCACACTTGTTCCAGTACATATATGAAAACAATGGTTTTTAGTGTTTAGTTTTTGTACTCATCAAAGACATATCAACACCCTTTTCTGAAGATTCTATAAACCTATACATCCAAACAAAGAAATCTGAAGAAGAAAAATATTTCTAATGGTATAACGAGGACTGTGGAGCACCCTTCCATGCAAGCGACGATCTCTGCATCATCGAGGTGGAAATGTAGGTTTGGGAAGGCTGATTTAGGGTCAGTCTTTTGGGTGACTTCAAAAAAATAAGTTGCCTCTCTTCAGCTTAAAAATAAGCCGCTCCCTAAATTTGCTCAGACTTCTAAATTAATTATCCTGTAACTATTTTAAAAGCCTCAAGGAGTAAGATAGACGTTATATGTGAAAAGCTGAAGATCGAGGCGGCTAGTTTTTTAAGCTGCCAAAAGAATCAACCCTTAGTGGTGCGTTTAAGTAACAAGTGAACAAAAGAAGGTAGAGAGGCCGTTATTGGTGAGAACGAATGAGATATATTTTGTAGAGTGGGTAATTGGTGGCTTTTCACAATAACATAGTTTTCAGGATGGTATAGCTAACTTGACCATTAACTCTTGTGTAAGGGTGTTCTCTCACATCACCAAAGCATCATCGAATAAAGTATACACCAAGTGACTTGAGCGAGTTTTGAGTAGTCAACACGTAAGCACAGAAGTTGCGCTCCCACACGTGCACCAGAATGTGCAGACCAAGCGACGAAACTAGCTTGGCCAGCCATGGAAAGCTCCAGTTAACTTAAGCTCCCACCGGCCTTATCCTGGACGTAAAGTACTTGAGCTTCATCACAAGTCTTATTAATCTCCATTAGTGTGCACGTACGCAGAGGCGATGAAAAGGCAGATAGATACCTGAAGGAGGCGACGACGACTACAGTGGTTGACGCGTGCAACGGTGCCATGCCTCGACTATCAATCATATCGCATCGTGCGTGCATGTTTCGCATACGTATGCTGCAAGCCCGGCCGCCCGCACGTACGCAGAAGACAGAATTAGCACGAGTAGCGTTCGTTGGTCTGTTTCACACGTGATATCGCATCGGGCGTGCATGTTTCGCACGTACGCTACAAGCCCCGGCCGCACGTACGCAGCGCCGGAGACAGAATTAGCATGATTAACGCAGGCTTGTTCAACTATTCGCTTAGTCCTTGTTCGTTTGTACTACCTCTATCAAAATATAAGGTGTTTTTGTAGAATATATTTTGATATATAGCGAGATGATGGATTAGTCAATGGGTCGATGGATCCGTGGTCTGAGCCCCGTGCCACCGTCGTTGTGATTGTAATTACTGTAATACTGTCGGTTTAGCCCGGGTAACTTGGCGCTAATCATGTAGACTGAAGTACTACGTACTCCCTCCGTTCCAAAATAGATGACTCAATAGTTGAGTCATCTATTTTGGAACGGAGGAAATATAACTGAAGGTAAGTCATTGAAGAAGTTTATGCAAAGAGCATCGGCTGACACCCCTGAGAAGAAGGATTTGTGTTGGATGAAGCTGTGAAGACTTTTGTAGGAATTGATGATCTGCTGCTTTTCACCTGTGGCTTTGATTTGCTACTTTTGGTGTGATCCTTGCATGGATGCTTAAATCTCTCTGTGTTTCAACCAACTTGTCTCCAATCACAGTAAGAACGTCTCCCACAAAGATGGTGGTTGCCTTCCTAAACACCTTTTCTTGTTCAGGAACAATCGTTTCTGTGGGAGATACACCACCAACCCAGAACACGTTCATTGCTGTGAGCCACAAGGTGGTCTGTCGGTGTCAAAATCGGCGGATCTCGGGTAAGGGGTCCCGAACTGTGCGTCTAGGCGGATGGTAACAGGAGACAAGGGACACGATGTTTTTACCCAGGTCCGGGCCGTCTCGATGGAGGTAAAACCCTACTCCTGCTTGATTAATATTGATGATATGGGTAGTACAAGAGTTGGTCTACCACGAGATCAGAGAGGCTAAACCCTAGAAGCTAGCCTATGGTATTATTGTTGTTCGTCCTAAGGACTAAAACTCCCCGGTTTATATAGACACCGGAGAGGGCTAGGGTTACACAGAGTCGGTTACAATGGGAGGAGATCTTCATATTATATCGCCAAGCTTGCCTTCCACGCCAAGGAAAGTCCTATTCGGACACGGGACGAAGTCTTCAATCTTGTATCTTGATAGTCCGGGAGTCCGACCAAAGGTCATAGTCCGGCCATCCGGACACCCCCTAATCCAGGAGTCCCTCAGTAGCCCCTGAACCAGGCTTCAATGACGACGAGTCCGGCGCGCAAACTATCTTCGGCATTGCAAGGCGGGTTCCTCCTCCGAATACTTCATAGAAGATGTTGAACACAAGGATAGTGTCTGGCTCTGCAAAATAAGTTCCACATACCACCGTAGAGAGAATAATATCTCCACAAATCTAATCTGCTGATGTATTCCACAGCATGACATCACACCACGGCCAAGCCTTTATTCGAATCATTTTCCCGTTCCACCTCAGCGCGTTTAGCGAGCAGTTTCCTTGGCACGTCTTGTCAAAGCAGAGATCGCGTCCCCTTATTCCGGGATTCTCATCAATACGGGCGTGGGTAACCCAACTGCGCCATTAACCGCGGCGCTTGGGAGATAAGCGAGTTTTATTAGGCTGGTGGGGGCTTGTAGTTTCGACCGCCCATATAAGGGGATAAGGATCTACCCTTTCTATTTACGCCTTCTTCCTCCTTTGCTTATCCATCCCTGCGCACTCGAGCTCCACCGCCCAAGTCCGCACTTCCCACCTCAACCTTCTCCAATCATGTCCGAAGCGGGAGGTAGATGGATGGCCTCCTCCGTAACGGAGGGACAAATCAAAAAGTTGAGGAAGGCCAGATACTTGTCTGACGACATCGCGCATCGGCTTCCAGATGAGGGGCAACTCATCCCCACCCCTAGGCCCCATGAGAGGGTTGTATTTCTCCCCCATTTCCTCCGCGGACTGGGCTTTCCTCTTCACCCGTTCGTCCGAGGGCTCATGTTCTACTATGGCCTGGACTTCCATGATCTGGCCCCGAACTTCATCCTCAACATCTCGGTGTTCATTGTCGTGTGCGAGGATTTCCTCCACATCCAGCCTCACTTTGGCCTATGGCTGAAGATCTTCAGCGTCAAGCCGAAGGTCGTGGGCGGCTGCCAAGCGGAGTGCGAAGGCGCCATGGTGGGCAAGATAGCCAATGATACATGGCTCGAGGGCGCCTTCGTAGAGACCATCAAAGGGTGGCAATCGGGGTGGTTCTATATCACCGAGCCGCGTGACCCTGAATGGGCAGTGGACCCCGAGTTCCGATCTGGCATCCCCACACGGCTCACATCTTGGAAAGAGACGGGCCTGTTGTGGGGTAATTCGGCAGAAGTGACCGGACTTCAAACCTGCATCAAAGACCTGATCGGCAGGAAGGTTAAACTTGTCACCGTAGTCCAGGTCATGCTCTTCCGCCGGATTCTCCCGTGTCAACGACGGGCTTTCAACTTGTGGGAGTTCGACCCGGCCCAGCACCAGACTCTGTCCCGGCTCTTTGACACAAAGCACGAGGATGCCTGGAAGGTGCTATTTAAGAGCTCCAAGGTCTCCCCTCCCGTCACCGAGGATCGCGGATTCTGCGCCAAGCGCCAAGCCAGCGCGGTGAGCTTAATTTTCCCATTGAGGGGTATTTTTTTCCATAGATTTGATTCTATGTGGGATCTAAACCCCCATCCCTTTAACAGGACTGGCAGAAGAAGGGCGGACAGATCAACTGTCCGGCTCCTTTGCCCGAAGACCCAGCGGACGCTCGCTTAACGAAGTTGCTGGTTCCGGCACCTCACGTGGTGCCGGAGAAGAAGGCCAAGAAGAAGGTCATGGGGACTCGAAAGAGTTCCCGACGCCTGGCGGTGTCGGATTCATCGCCTGACAACCCCGAAGCACCCTCCGCCTCTGAAGACGAGGAGGAGGAAGAAGAAGCCTCCCCCCTCCAACGGTGGGAGGAAAGAAAAGGAAGGCCGCCCCAACTGGGGAGGCCGGAGGGTCCAAGAAGGGGAAGACCCTTCTACCAGACTTTGCCTCCGATGCCAAAGACGGCGGGGAAGAATGGCCATCCAGGGTCAAGCCCCTGGCAAAATCGTAAGCATCCGGATACCCGAATAACTTATGGCGCTCCTTTATTATTCGGTATTTTCTGACGCCGAATTCAATCATGGAGTCCGCCCAAGGCTCAGCTCGGCGATTCATCGAGCAGCTCCCTGGATTCGTCGGACATGAATAGCGCTTCACTTACGACGGCCTCCTCCCCTCTCCCTATGGACAACGCCGAGGTGGAGTCCCAAAAGGGACTAAACCAGGAGGAGGTGGTCCTGGAGGCGCCGCAAGGCGACCTCCCGGATTCCAGGCCCAAAGGGGGTAAAGCCCCGGAGGGATCTAAGTCCGGCCCTGGGTCGGACACCGCTCCGGAACCTTCAGTGGTTCCGGAGTCCGGCAGGCGGCGCCTTCGTAAGAAGGACAAGCCTACGACGCCGGCGACCTCCGTCCACCCGGAGGTGCCGGACAATTTGCTGGAGGTTCTTAACGGCCCCTCCATTGACGAGGAGCACCGCACTGTTATGAGTGCGGTGATTCACAAGGTTCAGTCCGCCAAGAGCGGGCTGACCGAAGCTTGTACGAGCCTTCTAACAGGCTTTGAGGTAAGTATTCAAAACATATAAAAATGTTACCGCATAGACAGTAGCCCCTGATGCTCAGTTTGGTGTTCGGAAAGAAAAGCCGAAATGAGGATCTAAAAAGATATACGCAGGAGTTCAACATAAATATGTCAATATGGGAATGCAGGCTGCGCTGCTGACCTCTGCCGCACTGACTGCGGAGGTCAATGCATTCAAGGAGAGCCTCGAGCGGTCCGAGAACAAGCTCGGCCATGCCAAGAAGCAGCTCGAGGACAAGGAGGATTTGTAATACCGTATGTAGATGTATATAGAAATACCTGGTTGCAAATAATGACAGGACCAACGTGAATGTTGCAGGGGCCACGACCGAGGTGGCGACCCTGAAGGAAGCGGTGTCCAAGGCTGAAAACAGTGCGGCCTTGGAGCGCACCGAGCGAGAGAAGCAGGAGGCGCGGGTGGCGGAGGTGCGGCAAGAGCTCCAGGCTCTCGTGGAGAAACACGAGAGTTTGCAGCGTGACTCAAAGACTCGAGAGTCCGAGCTCGCCTTGGCTCTTGAGAGTGCCAAAACCTCTAAGGCCGAAGCCCAAAAGGCCCTCTAGGAGATCGTGGCGATAAAGAAGATAGCGGCGGGTAAGGCATTCTTTATGCAAAGCAAGAATATAAAAGTAAATTATCTATTACTTACCTGAATCCGGAGCTCTCCAGGAGCGTTCGTCAATCTGCCCCGTAGTGTGTCTGATGCTGCCGCATTCTACCGAGCCGAGGAGGGGAGCTCGACGGAAAAGGTGTTCTGGTCTCAATATGCTGAGGCCGGACATCCGGTGCCCATGAGCGACCAGCTGAAGCAGCTGGTCGAGCTCCACATGGTTGCCGAACAGGCCATGAAGGCCCTCATAGTTCGGCTGTGGCCTAGAGAAGCCACGCCTGGGATCTACTTCGGTTTGGTGCGGCGGCTGGTGGACGCTTGTCCATGGATTGAAGTCATCAAGCGCTCCGTCTTTATTGAAGGTGCCCGTCGGGCCCTTGCCCGTGCTAAAGTGCACTGGGGCAAGCTGGACGCTGAGAAGCTTTTGACGGACGCGCCACCGCCGGGCAAGGAGTATCGCATGCCCGAGATGTATTATAAGGGCGTCCTGAAGGGTGCCCGCCTTATAGCGGGTGAATGCTCCAAAGATGTAATTTTTGAGTAGACTCGCATCTGTTATCCTGTGCGCTGAAAACTTGTATCATGTGTGCTAAGCAATGCTTGTTAATTTAAAATATTCCCTTCTGTGTGGCCGTTTATCAAATCTGAGAGATGCAAGTCGTCGGCTTCTACCCCCATGCCACGAGTGCTGGGGTGTTCGGGATAAACCTGAGCGCTCTTGTTCCCATTCTTGGGTCCATCTAGGGAGGCGCTCAGCACAACGAACCAGGCCATCGGACTTATAATGCTTTATCACTCTCACTTAGCCATAGAATTCTATAATTTTAAATTTCGGCGAAGCCCCTAGTATTCGGAAGACCGAGTTCGGGCGCTATCCACGCCTAGGCCAGATAAATCCGGCTCCTCGCTCTAAGCGGCATAAGTCTTTAGGGACTCGAAAAACCTCGCGAACAGCGACCAGTCTCTCGCACTATCATGACGGTCAGTTTTAGCTTTCTCTGCTGAGGTGTTAACCCAGGTCAACTGGGGCACAATCGGAGTAGTTCTCCCAGCGCTACCTTAGCCAACATTGTGGAACGTAAGGTACCAAAACATGGGAGCTGGGCAAACCCAACTATTGACCCAAGACATGATTCGGAGCCGATGCATATAGTGCTATAAGTTCGGGGTGCCGCACTCATGAGAGTGTTCGGTCTTCTCACACCATGTTATGGGGTGCTTAAGCCCCTGGTGTATTGGCCGTACCAAAGTGTACGGTTGCATAATGTCATGACTGAATATATTTGTATAAAAATAGATGAATACAATAATAGATAAGAGCTATGTATTGTTTATTAAAAAGGGCTGCTATGAAAGTAGAACGATACAAATAGTGCGATAAGCAAGAGATGGGATTATTTGACATGTCCCCCTCCAGGGGCAAGCTGCGAGACTTTAAGTAAAAAAGGTATTTAGCTCGTCATAGAGACCACCTGGACATTTGACACGGCTTGTTCTCTCCCTGGCTATTGCATCGTGTGTTCGGCGAGTGTATTGCCGGACAGGCCTTCCGAATAGTTTGGTCCTGAAAGTATATAAAAAGGAAACGGCAGAATAGGGAGCCCCTTAGTGCGGTTGAGCCGCATTCTGGGCGTGTCGTAGTTGTGCCCCTCCCCTTATTCCCATGGTATTTCCAAAGCGTAATTATGTACGTGTGGTACCGATATCACCATCTGGCGAGGGCTGGGGTTGGGGCCGCACTGCTATGCTTGCTCGGAACGTGCCAACCGATTTTGTTGTAGGTTACTTCGGGCGCGCTTGACGTTGTCCGGACGTTTAACACCCGGATTGGAGAATTGCCTTGAGAGGCTACTCTGTACTTCCGCCGCCAGGGCCGCCGTGTGCTCCTCCGTTCGGAGAGAGCGTTCGGTGTTTCCATTTACTGTAATGACTCCGCGAGGGCCTGGCATCTTGAGCTTGAGATATGCGTAGTGCGGCACCGCATTGAATTTTGCGAATGCGGTTCGTCCGAGCAGGGCGTGATAGCCACTGCGGAATGGGATTATGTCAAAGATTAACTCTTCGCTTTGGAAATTATTCGGGGATCCGAAGACCACTTCGAGTGTAACCGAGCCTGTACAACTGGCTTCTACACCTGGTATGACGCCTTTAAAGGTTGTCTTTGTGGGTTTAATCCTTGATGGATCTATACCCATTTTTTGCACTGTATCCTGATAAAGTAGGTTCAAGCTGCTGCCGCCGTCCATGAGGACTCTAGTGAGGTGAAATCCGTCAATGATTGGGTCTAGGACCAATGTGGCGAATCCGCCGTGACGAATGCTAGTGGGGTGGTCCCTTCGATCAAAAGTGATCGGGCAGGAGGACCATGGGTTGACCTTTGGGGCGACTGGCTCCAATGCATAGATGTCCTTGAGAGCACGCTTCCGCTCCCTTTTGGGGAATGGGTTGCGTATATCATGTTCACCATTCGCAATTGCGGGGGGAAGCCCTTCTATCCTCTGTTGTTCGGCGGCCGGGGCTCCTCCTCGTCATTGCTAGGCAGCCCCTTGTCTCTGGTTTCGGCACTTAACTTGCCTGCCTGCTTGAACACCCAACAATCCATGTTGGTGTGGTTGGCTGGTTGTTCGGGGGTGCCGTGTATCTGGCACAAGCGATTGAGTATCCGGTCTAAACTGGATGGGCCCGGAGGGTTCCTTCTGAATGGCTTCTTCCGTTGACCGGGTTTAGAGCCTCTGAATCCGGCATTAACTGCCGCATCCTCAGTATTGTCGCCGTTAATGCGGCGCTTGTGCTTGTTGCGACGTGACCTGCCATTGTTGTCCTTGGTATCCAAATTGCCAGGGCTCTTGATTATGTTATTGCTACGAGCTAGCCAGCTGTCTTCTCCCGCGCAAAACCGGGTCATGAGTGTCGTGAGGGCTGCCATAGATTTTGGCCTTTCCTGTCCTAGGTGCCGGGCGAGCCATTCCTCTCGGATGTTGTGCCTGAAGGCTGCAAGGGCCTCTGCGTCTGGACAGTCGACTATTTGATTTTTCTTGGTTAGGAACCGTGTCCAGAATTGTCTGGCCGATTCCTCTGGCTGCTGGATTATGTGGCTTAGGTTATCGGCGTCTGGTGGTCGCAGGTATTTGATGGCGTGTTGATCATCACCACGGGCCATGTGGATATGAAGGAGATAATCCTCGATCCATACCGCGGGATCTGTTGTGCCATCATATGATTCGATGTTTACGGGTTTAAAACCCTCGGGGATTTGATGATCCATTACTTCGTCTGTGAAGCATAGTGGGTGTGCGGCGCCCCTGTACTGGGCTATATCGCGACGTAGCTCGGATGAGCTTTGTCTGTTGTGTTCGGCCTGGCCGTATTTATCATATCCGGCGTGACGGTTATCGTTACGTGACGTGGGGCACCCACGCGATCCGTAGATCAATCTTGTTTGCCTTGCCTTATCCTCCAATATGTCTCGCAGGTCTGTTGTGTTTCCCCGTGCTCTGGTATTCTTGGAGCGTCGCCTGGGTGCGTCTTGGGTTGAGGGCCGAAAGGCCTCTCTGGCGCGGCCACAGGGTGGCCGATCAGGCGCATCGTACGCTGGTGATGTAGGTTTAGTTGCTTCCTCCTCTAGTTGGGGTAGCAGCCTGCGCTTTGGGTAACTCTTGGAGGGGCGTTCGAGTTTATACTCTACGGCCGCCAGGACTTCAGTCCATCTGTCGGCTAGCAGGTCTTGGTCAGCTCTAAGCTGCTGCTGTTTTTTCTTGAGGCTGCTCGCCGTGGCCATAAGCCTGTGTTTGAAACGCTCTTGTTCGACGGGATCATGTGGCACGACGAATTAGTCGTCGTCGAGGCTTGCCTCGTCTTCGGAGGGAGGCATATAATTGTCGTCCTCGACCTTCCTGTCTGCCGCTCTCTCATGAGGGCTGGCTCCTTCGTCCTCCTGCGCTGAATCCTGCTGGAGGGGGTTGTCTTCGGCACTGTCCGGGGTGTTGTTGTCTCCAGTGCCGGGCTCGCCATTTTGCTTTGACGGGATTTAGAGCGGCGCCGCTGACATCGGCGCTTGGGTTGCTTCTTGGAGGGGTTGTCCT
Source organism: Triticum dicoccoides (assembly GCF_002162155.2). Lineage (NCBI taxonomy): Eukaryota > Viridiplantae > Streptophyta > Magnoliopsida > Poales > Poaceae > Triticum > Triticum dicoccoides. The sequence continues at coordinate 63,883,145 of NC_041389.1, read as the reverse complement.
CCATTTTTTCATCGCCATCCCCTGCTTTGGGGGTGTCCACCATGTATATGTCATATGACGAGGTGGCTTTCCAGTGCCCTATAGGTGCTGGTTCTTGGTCGTCTCCTTCATCTGCGTCCATACCGTCGATGTCTTCAGAGTCAAACTCGAGCATGTCGGTTAAATCGTCGACAGTTGCTACAAAGTGGGTGGTGGGTGGGCTTCGAATTTCTTCATCGTCCGCATCCCAACCCTGCTGACCATAGTCCGGCGAGGGCTCTCCTGACAAAGAGAGAGACTTTATTGAATTCAGGATATCACGAAGGGCGAGTGCTGAAAGACGTCTGCGGCGGTGAACTCCATGATCGGAGCCCAATTGGGTTCGATCGGAAGGGGTGCGGAAGATTCGGAGTCCGGAAAGGAGTCTGGCACCTTGGAGTCACATGCCTCGCGAAGGATTAGACTGGTATTCGACTCTATCGCCGTAGAGATTGCGGCTCCTGGGGCGGCGTTCAACCGACCATCCCCGACTGGCGCAGTCGGCTCCGAGCTAATGGTCGGAGCGGACACCTGAGCAGCGCTCTGGGTGCTGTCCGGTGGCAGAGCTAGATCATGCCCATCGTGACAGTGCGGCGCGCTCGGCTATGGCTCGAATCCGCCGAAGACCAAGTCCCCGCGGATGTCGGCCGTCTAGTTTAAGCTTCCAAACCTGACCTGATGGCCAGGGGCGTAGCTTTTGATCTGCTCCAGATGGCGAAGCGAATTGGCCCGCAGTGCGAAGCCGCCGAATACGAAGATCTGTCCGGGGAGAAAAGTCTCAGCCTGGACCGCGTCGTGGTTGACGATCGAAGAAGCCATCGGGCCTAAGGGTGACGACACAGAGGAACTCTCAATGAAAGCACCAATGTCGGTGTCAAAACCGGCGGATCTCGGGTAGGGGGTCCCGAACTATGCGTCTAGGCAGATGGTAACAGGAGACAAGGGACACGATGTTTTTACCCAGGTTCGGGCCCTCTCGATGGAGGTAAAACCCTACTCCTGCTTGATTAATATTGATGATATGGGTAGTACAAGAGTTGATCTACCACGAGATCAGAGAGGCTAAACCCAAGAAGCTAGCCTATGGTATGATTGTTGTTCGTCCTACGGACTAAAACTGTCCGGTTTATATAGACACCGGAGAGGGTACACAGAGTCGGTTACAATGGGAGGAGATCTTCATATTATATCGCCAAGCTTTCCTTCCACGCCAAGGAAAGTCCTATACGGACACGGGACGAAGTCTTCAATCTTGTATCTTCATAGTCCGGGAGTCCGGCCAAAGGTCATAGTCCGGCCATCCGGACACCCCCTAATCCAGGACTCCCTCATGGTCCTTGTCTGCCAATGCTTAAAATGCGTCCCGGTAAACTTTTCTGGTTTCAGTGTAGCAGCAAAGCCTTGAATCAAAAAGTTCCTAAAATATGGTTTTTGGATTGTTGGAAATATTAGCACTTTTCCAATTAGACTAATCCATGAGTAAACAGTAAGCATGGAAAATACGGTATGCATATCATACCGATACCTAAGCATACTAGCACGTACCGAGCATAGAAGCAAATCATCTATGAGCAGCACATATACGGCTAGCATAAGTATGAGTAAACGAGGGATGAACATATCATACCCTCAGGTTGGCCAGGCCAACGTGGCGGCGGCAGCAGCAGCCTCGGCGTTATCCCTGGCCTTCTTCTTGGCGGCGGCGTCATCGACCATGGTGTTGATGTAGGAGAAGTAGTGGAAGTAGAGGCGGACGGAGCTGGGGACGGATCGGGACTAGAGCGTCGAGACGCTTGCTACGTCTTGATCTTGCGTTGGTTTTCCTCGAAGAGGAGAGGGTGATGCAGCAATAGTAGTGTAAGTATTTCCCTCAGTTTTTGAGAACCAAGGTATCAATCCAGTAGGAGGCTCCTCAAAAGTCCCACGCACCTACACAAACAAACTGAGAACTCGCAACCAACGCAATAAAGGGGTTGTCAATCCCTTCACGGCCACTTGCGAAAGTGAGATCTAATAAAGATAGTAAGATAAGATAAATATATTTTTGGTATTTTATAATATAGATGCAAAAAGTAAAGATGCAAATAAAAGTAGATTGGAAGCAAATATGATAAGAGATAGACCCGAGGGCCATAGGTTTCACTAGTGGCTTCTCTCAAGATAGCGTAAGTATTATGGTGGGTGAACAAATTACTGTCGAGCAATTGATAGAAAAGCGAATAGTTATGAGATTATATAGGCATGATCATGTATATAGGCATCACGTCCATAACAAGTAGACCGACTCCTGCCTGCATCTACTACTATTACTCCACACATCGACCGACTCCTGCCTGCATCTAGAGTATTAAGTTCATAAGAACAGAGTAACGCATTAAGCAAGATGACATGATGTAGAGGGATAAACTCAAGCAATATGATATAAACCCAATCTTGTTATCCTCGATGGCAACAATACAATACGTGCCTTGCGACCATTTCTGTCACTGGGTAAGGACACCGCAAGATTGAACCCAAAGCTAAGCACTTCTCCCATGGCAAGAAAGATCAATCTAGTAGGCCAAACCAAACTGATAATTCGAAGAGACTTGCAAAGATAACTCAATCATACATAAAAGAATTCAGAGAAGATTCAAATATTATTCATAGATAAACTTGATCATAAACCCACAATTCATCGGATCTCGACAAACACACCGCAAAAAGAGTTTACATCGAATAGATCTCCACAAGAGAGGGGAAGAACATTGTATTGAGATCCAAAAAGAGAGAAGAAGCCAACTAGCTAATAACTATGGACCCGTAGGTCTGTGGTAAACTACTCACAACTCATTGGAGGGGCAAGGATCACTACAAAAAAAAGACACATCCATGACATTTTGGCCAAACGATTTTTTTTCTGTCATACATATGACACTTCTAGGACGATAATTGTGACAAAACTCGGTATCATCATAGATGTGGTGGGCTCCTACTTCTATGACAAAAAATCATGACAGAAAATGGGCTTTTCGTCCTGGGCGGGCCGGAGACGCAGCTGCATGACATTCTTTGGGCCGTCCATGGCAGAAAAAACCGTGGTAGAAGCGAGGGGGGGGGGAATTTCTGGGGAGTTGCCGGTTACGGTGGGAGGTCGAGGGCTGAGCGATGCGCGTTTCTCTCGTACACATGCAAGGCATTGGCTCTAACTGAAACCGAGCGAGGCGTTGGGCTCTAACTAAACCCGAGCGATTGCACTGCAGGCTATGCATTACTGAACCCGAGCGATCGATCGATGGCTGTTAACTGAACCCGATGGAGCGATTCCTTCGCTACTGCTGCTAACTGAAGCCGGTCGATTGGATGAACAATGAACGTTGGGGGGGGGTGGATGAACAGTGAGCGGTGGTGTTGCCTCTGGATGAACAGGACCCCGTGGTGTGGAGGGCTGGATGAACAGTAGACGGTGGAGGGGTTGCCGTGGAGGGGTGGTTGAACAGGACACCGTGGTGTGGAGGGCTGGATGAATAGTAGATGGTGGAGGGCTGGATGAACAGCAGACGATGAAGGGGTGGTTGAACAGTAGCCGGTGGAGTAGCGTGCGGTGGAGGCTGGATGAACAGGAGCCCGTGGAGGATGGAGGAGGTCGACGGTAGCCCGTGGAGGCTGGAGGAGGTCGACGGTGGAGATGAACAGTATCCCGTGGAGTCCCATTTTGCGGTACGCCACACCCCTCCCGATGAACAGGACCCCGTTTCGACCGTAGCGCTCCAACACAAGTCCGTTTCATCTGCTTTGCGGTACGCCACACCCCTCCCGATCAACAGGACCCCCGTTTCGACCGTAGGAGGTCCGTTTCGTCTATTTTGCGGTACGCCACACCCCTCCCGATCAACAGGACCCCCGTTTCGACCGTAGGAGGTCCGTTTCCTCCATTTTGCGGTACGCCACACCCCTCCCGATCAACAGGACCCCGTTCCAAATGTAGGAGGTCTGTTTCCTCCATTGTGCGGTACGCCAGGCCTCGTTTCCATTGCCTATTCCGTCCAAGCCGGTTGGCTCCCACGCAATCTGTTGCCTCCCGATGAACACGACGCATTCCGTTGCCACCCCATGAACACGACGCATTTTGTTGCCTCCCCATGAACACGATGACGACTCTGTTTCTCTGTTCCGACCCAGCCATGTACGTATGCGCGAGTAGGCGTTCGAGACCCTGCCCGTATGTACATACGTGGCCGTATTTTCTTCCTTGCACCCTCGCCGCTGTACGTACGTGTACATGCTACGTGCGCGCCTCTACTACGACACATGCGCGCCTTTACATCGACCAGTATGTACGTACACGTTCGCGACCAGAATGACAATGCTACGTACGCTTCGATCAGGTGGGTCCCGACTGTCAGGCACTTCCTTGCCTGCGATGATGTAGCTGGTGGGTCCCAACAGTCAGGGGGGCAAATCGTTTTTTTTGCCCGGACGCGCTTTCTTGCTTGCGAAGATGTAGCTGGTGGGTCCCAGCAGTCAGGGGGGTGAATCGTTTTTTTTTGCCCGGACGCACTTCCTTGCATGCGAAGATGTAGCTGGTGGGTCCCAGCAGGCAGGGGGAAACGTTTTTTTCGCGAAATACGGTGGCCCGTCCGGTGGGTCCCCACTGTCAGGTGGAGGAATAATTATTTTGCGCGTAATAAGGAGGCACTTCCTTGCGGCCGCCGTGGACCCAGCTGTCAGCGTCTCCACGCACAGTACTCTTCCGATGGAAGTCGGTCGTTGACCACATTGACCACGCCGGGCCGAGAGCACCATGGCGGTGGACGACGGTGAGGCCTAGGAAGGGGATGACGCGGAGCCGGGGAAGACGCAGCAGTGGATGCCCACGCGAAGAGGAGTACGAGGGTGAGGCTGCCATCGCCGCAGAATAACATGGGGTGTGGGTGAGTAGAGGGATGGCCTGGCCAACGGTGGGAGTAGTAGGGGGCGGTGAGGCCTCTGCGGCATCACAGCTGGCCACGGGAGGCAGGAGCACGCGACACGACCGGCGCTGCTTTGGGCGGCTAGAGCACGAAGACCAGAGGTTGAAGAAGCACTACGGTCGTTGGATGGACATCGTACGGTCACTAGAGCTAGAGTCGTTCATATTGACTAAGTTGACAAAGCCCTCCGTCCCCGTAAACTTAGTAGGCCCACAAGTCAGCCTCCCACCAAGGTGAGTCCCAGCTAGCATGGGGAGTATTCATTTTTTTTGTGCGTAATAAGGAGGCATTTCCGGTGGGTCCGAGCTGACAGCGGGGGGAACGTTTTTTTTCGCGAAATACAGAGACCCTTCCGGTGGGTCCCAGCTATCAGGTGGAGGAATCATTATTTTGCGCGTAATAAGGAGGCATTTTCCTGTGTGGACCCCTACTATCAGCCTCTTCCGATGGCTGTTGTTTGTTGACCATGTTGACCTCGCCGCACCGAGTGTACAAACGCGGTGGACGAGGGCGGGGCCCAGGAAGAGAACCACCCGGAGCCGGTGAAGCCACCACAGCGGATGCCCACGCTGAGGGGAGAACAAGCGCTGACTGGTTGGCTGCAGGGTGAGGCTGACGTCACCGGAAAATAACAGCATGTGTGGGTGGTTAGAGGGATGGCTTGGCGGCAACACAACCAGCCACGGGAGGAGGGAGCAGGCAGTCCCGTCGGCGCTGGTTTGGGCGGCTGGAGCAGGAAGATCAGAGATTGAAGAAGCACGGCGGCCGTTGGATGGACATCCAACAGTCACTGCTGTGTGTTGACTAAGTTGACAAAGCCTTGCGTACGCGTCAAAAAAAATTAGGACATCTTCATCGTCAACCTAGTAGGCCCAGAAGTCAGCCTCCAAATATGTGGAAAACAGCATACAACCCATTAGCCATTATTTTCAATAATTTACAGCCCATTTGCTAATTCTTAAGGATATTTGAAGCCTATATTCTTTTTATTAGCATTACAGATCATATATTCTGGGCACTACTAAAAAATTCAACGAAATTTTGCATATTTCGGTGGGGACTGAACTCTTTTAATCACGAAATTTCGAGTCACGTTAAAAATAGTTTTCAAAAAATTATATCAAAATAAAATTCAAAAAACAATTCTCCACAGAAAAAGAATGAAATTTAGAATCTTAACTAGCAAGATGCCCGTTCGTTGCACGGAACATGAAGATGCATTTGTATGAGTAGTTTATCTTGTGGGTGAAAAGATGATATTTTAATGTAATTGCCAGTTGGCTTTGTTTTTATAAGAGTAGAGAGTAGAGAAATCCTGAAAAAATGATATTTTAATGCAATTGCCGGTTGGCTTTGGTTTAAAAATTTACAACCCATTTCTTACAACTTATAGCTCGTTTTCTGGGGAAGCCCATTTCTTATCCCTCCTCGTCTAGAAAGATTTGCAGCCCAGCAGGGCTGAGAAAAGCAAGTAGGCCTGGGTTTTGGTATTCTCCAAAAAAAAAAGAACTGGGCTAGCCAATTTCAGAAACAAAAAAAAATCAACTGGGCTCGTCATGTGCTTAATAAAAGCGTAAGCGTGGGCTAGACGGGCCACAACCCCCGCACAGCGCGCAGTTGAGCTCCGTCTCTGAAACTGAAAAACAACTGGGCGAGCTGCTGGGTCCCTGGTGTTATCCGCTCGTTGTGTAATTTTCTCGTTTATTGACAATGGCATGGAACCTAGTTGTCAAACAATTAGGAGGAAGTATTGTTTTGGCTTGTAATAACGAGGCACCTGCTTGCGAAATGCAATGACCCTGGTGGGTCCCTACTGTCAGCCTCTCCACGTATAGTCATCTCTTGATTCTTCTTGGTTGTTGACCATGTTGACAACACCAGACGGCGGCGAGCACAACGAGCTAACCAAGGCGGAGAACGACGGCAAGGCCTCGGATGGGAACGAACAGCAGCCATGAAAGATGCGGCAGTGTAGTGGCAGGTGGAGGGGAGTACGAGGGCAACAACATGCAAGTCAAGCATACAAATGGTACAAAAAGCCCAAGGATTAATTGTTCATAAAATTTTTAGACAAAACCCAGATTGAACATGACACTAACATCTAACCCAACCACTCTTTTTTGCAGTCACAAACAAATGGATCGGTCTGATCCATAAAATCAACATCCTGTGCAAAAAAAATACTTTAGGATGTCTACAACTTGTTGTAAATAGAAGCCGAGCACGTTTAGAAGCCCATTTGTCCACCTAAAACTTCTTTTTTTGTTGTTCAACATGTTCGTCCATGAGAAATCTCTTGCTGTAAAAATTAAGCCTCATGGACAATAGTAACCTCGCATTCAATAGGAAGAATGTGACAAAGCTTCTGTTTGCCTGGTTGGATGCATATCGTCCCATCGTTATTGTCCTCAAACAAATGTCATGAGAACTGAGAAAATCCTTGTGCTTATTACGCCAACGATTGGTTATTTGTTTTTGTCCATGTGATTTTGCCTAAGTAGACATGAATATTGAAAACAGTTAAGGTCTGAAAAAAGAGTATGTCGAAAGAACGACAGCTGAATAGTTAATTCTAGTACAATATATACGGGCTTTCAATGTGCATGAAATCATCACCTCTATGTATAAATTCTCCAGAGATCGAAAGCATCGCAGCAAGCCAATAATTATGTCCAGATCAAAACTATACATTCTAATATATATGATCTTGACAGAATCCAGCAGCATTGATAGGCTATCAATGGACGAACTCTTCATTGAGCATATAACATAATATTAGTACCCAAAGTGTACTCCAAGATGATATAAAACTTATGCGCACAAATGAAAAATGCAGCATATGATTACAAATGTGTAGATGATAATATATGGTACCTGGAAAGGTGAGGAGCCAAACACCAACTGCTTGTGATTATTAAATCGGTCACGAATTACACCCAAGGTCTCCAGTTTGGGCGCAGAGAAGATAGTTATTTCTGAAGGTGTATAACAATTATCAAGGAGCAACCTTTCAAGTGAAGGGGCATCTTCGATGATGAGCTTCTGTCCTTAAAAACAAATTCCAATGCTTTTAAGGTGAGGTGACTTTATTTGGAGACAACTGATACCGATTTCTATTCCAAAAACAATCAGGAAGCGCTCCAGGGCAGGGCAACTAGAGTGGATAATGCTGTGTAGTGAGGCCTCCGACAGATAAACCACCACAAGAGAAAGTTTTTTTAGCAGTGGGAGTCGAAGCATTTGTACCAGATCGTCTGGTAGATGACACCGGGCGAAGGTGGCGGCTTGGAGAGAGAGGAGGAAAACCGCGAGATGGACAACGGTGGTCTGGGCACGAATTCTTGGTATGTTCATGGTATGAAACTTTCGTGGTAATGGTAGAACTCAAACTACTGGAGTTTTCTGAATTTAGGGGATGTCATCCAAGCGTCCACCTTGCCGGGTATGGACAACAGGTAGCTTGTCGGGATGCAGAGGCATTGAACGGGGCCCTGCTGGTGAGAAGAGACGATGGCTCTGATGAGATCAAATTCAGGAAGGACAAATATCTGACTACAATCGAGATTGAGGGGCGCGGTGCGCCATAAAGGGCGCCACCGAGTTGAGAGGACTTGTGTGCGGCAGCAATCCTTGGTGGGGAGAAGCGAGATGATCTCCTCAAGGATGACGTCCGGGAGATTGCTGATGCGGTCCATCAGAGATTCTACAGGTTCCTCAGAT
>NC_041389.1:63864146-63874200 GCF_002162155.2 Triticum dicoccoides | reverse complement strand
GGGAGAGCGATCTGTTCGTGTTTATAAGGCCCGCTGCACTAACTACTCGCTTTTTCCCAAGAACCGCTCTCTTCTTTTGCGTTGCTGCATGACTGGCCATGCATGCAGGAGGCATGTGCCCGCCGGCCACTGCATGCGCCTGGTTTGTTACTAGGCCTATTTAATAGGGTGGTTATGGAGTAAATTAAGGAGATTTATTTTCTCTGTGTGCATCCACCAAATTAGAGGATGCGGTAATGGATGTAGACACTCACATTAAACTAACATTCAGAAGAACAAAAGTTCAGCATGTCTATGCATCTCAATGATTCACCATACTATAACCAATATACAAAACTATGAGAAGGTGTGGAAATAAAGAAAATCGGTCGATGCTTCTCTGAGCAAAGGGCCTCCCTGCGCACGCATTAATTTCCTGGGCATGCTTGTTTCTTCTCAATGTTGCGAGCACTTTGAGCATGTTGGCAACTCCACAGCTAGCTAGCTGCCTCATCTTGCAATTGATGCTGACACATTTGCAGCAAACACATGAGGCAATAGAGATGACTCAACATGGGTCCATATTGTGCAGTTCCCCAGATATCATATTCATTGTCCTGAATCTGAAAAGATAGGAAAACCGTAGCTATACTTAAACGGTGTTGCAAAACAGTAGCACATATCAATAGCTCGGCATGACAAAACACGATCATCTAGACGAAGGGGATACTGACCTGCCTGAGGAAGATTAAATATAATTTCATAAGTCCTTGGTTGATTTCCACCTTCGGCTGCACTGCTTGTTTGCTCCTCCACACATGACAGGATCGTTCCGCACTGCATTCAGCAAGTCAACGTACGAATAAGCTGATTTCATCTTGCAGTGGTCATTGTACATAGTTACTAATGTAGGAATACCTGGAGCACCATGAGGTTAGCTGACAGCAGGTAGATGCAGCCATATAAATTTTGCGCAGTGCTACCAAAATTGAGGTTTGCATCCCTTCCCGTTATGAGAATTCTTCTTGAAGTTGGTAGAATGTGACGGCTTGTTCTTTGCATCAAACTTGCCTTTCCCCTGAGATTTGTTCTTGTTGTTTTGGGGCTGGTTGGGCTGGAAGTTCTTCTCGTGTACCATGTGGGCACTAGAAGCTCCCTCGGCGACCCGAGCACGTGTGTCTTTTGCTCTCGCCTTCTCCTCAAAATCAAGAGCGCTAATGAGATCCAAAACAGAAAACTCATGTCTCTTGTTTTTCAGAGAAGTAGCAAAATCGTTCCACGAAGGTGGAAGCTTGGCAATGATGGTCCCAACAACAAATTTGTCCGGCAATACACACTTAAAGTACTCAAGTTCCTTAGAGAGTGACTGTATCTCATGTGTTTGCTGAACAACAGAGAGCTCATCAGTCATCTTGTAGTCACAGAATTGCTCCATGACGTACAACTCGTTGCCAGCGCCCGAGGGCCCAAACGTGGCCTCGAGCGGAGCCCACATGTCTTTGCTGCTGTCAAACAACATATACGAATCCACAATGGAATCGTCAAGAACACTCAGCAGGGCGGCTTTGAAGAGGGTATCCATGTTCTGAAAAGCTTCTTGCTGTGTAGGATTAAGATCGCCCTCAGACTTACCCTTAGTGGCGTCATAGCAGTACATGATCTGAAACCAATATACTGCTCTTGTGCGCCACCTTTTATATTGCACCCCCTAAAAAGTAGGCGGCTTCAAAGCGCAACAAAACCACTCGGAGTAAATTGCCTGTGATCAGGTTTTTGGATTGGATTGTTGAATATATGAGCAATTTAGTATGAGATTTAATCTGAATCAGCAGTAAATAGATCATGACGACAATTGCAAACATCAAAGTAATGATGCGGACTAAACCAGGAGGACAGAATCACATACTGTACAGCGGGAGCAGAACCGATGTGGTTGATGTTGTCATTCATGTCGTTGATGAAGAGGTTACCGAGGTCGGGGAAGAAGGCTGTCATTGAGGAAGTCGTCGCTGGCAGCAGTCACAGGAGTGGGCTCCCCAAAAACCTGATCGCCCCTCTCCCGTACAGGATCACGAAAGGCAGGGTTCGGAGGACTGCTGTCCCTTCTCGCGGTGCATGCCGGAAGGAGGGCTGGAGAAGAATTGTGTGGCGGCGCTAAGATCTGGAACGGTGCGAAACCATATGATACAGCGGCGGCTAGGGTAGAGCATGTCAGGTCGGAGTATAATAGTAGGCCTTTGGCTCCCAAACCCCACGTCCAAGTCAATAATAGCTGGAAAAAAGTCAATAATAGCCCCACCAAGGTTTGTCTAAAAAAAACTGGAGTAATTAAGCCGTCCGTTAGTCCCTTTAGTATAAATACAATATCATTAATAATGGCCCCACCTTTTGTCTCACAAAGTAGAGTATGTTGGAGTACAACCGGCTACACGTTTACAATCCGCTTCTCTTCTCTCTCCTCTTCTCTCTCCTTCAACTAATCACAAATACTATATTTAAATCCTTATAGCCTGCTTATGTCATCTAATTATAGTACTTGCTCTAAAAGTTACTATCCACTGTGTAGTCTGAAATGCCGGGCGTGTAGCGGGCGGTGCCCTTGGTCGGCGCGCCGCTTCAGCGACGGAAGCAGTGAGAGGTCGCGTCACCCTGACTTGCCATTAATGTGGAGCGGCGGGCTCAGCTGGCGCCGGGCGGGAAGCGCGCATGGGAGGGAGGAGGTTTTTTTGTTGGGCCAAGAAGGTGAGAAGCCAACTTGGGATCGGTCGAGACGGGGAAATATCATGTGCTCCCATACTCTGCATATGACACTAGTCTATGTTACTACTCCCTCCTTTCCGGTTTATAGAGATGTTTAGAGTAACATAGTAATATGTTACAGTACAAGTTACTGCCCACTATGACCAGCCTTGGCCTCTCCCAGTGCTACACCATGTATAGCTGCTAAGCCTGCCACGTAGGCATAAAATATGATGTGGCACCAATAAACTAAGCACCTATGCATTGAACACTTGAGTTACTAAGCCATTTAATGCACTTAGCACCTCATCTAAAGAGCATTAATAGTATAGCCAGTTGCTGGCTATAAGCCTACAACCCATCTTATAGTCAACATGTACTACAAAGTGCCTAGGAGCACGTGCTAGAGCTGGCTCTTCACGAAGAGCCCGCTTACCTTCTCTCTTCTCTTCTCTTTCCTCCAACTAAGCAGAAATATACTACTGTTTATTCCTTATAGCGCGCTGACTCAGGTCTATTATACTTTCTCTAAGCACATCTAAGCACTTGCTAGCACCCCCTTGACCGTGGACCTTGACGGTGTACATCACCTTGTGTCTCATAATTTTCCTCGTCATCATCTGAGTCCTAGAAGATCTCACCCACATCATCATTAGCATGCAACCGCCTTGATAGACAACGTGCACAGAAGGAGTAGAGGCGACTGGGGACGCACCACCACCACGTCGTGGGCACTCCATATGTGCTCGTGTGCGTGCAGCGTGCGTGTTTTTCCATCGGTGCTATCTCTAAGGCCGAGGCTGCGGTCGTCTTCGTCTCCGACTAGTAGTTGAGCAACGACGACAAAGAGGTGCTGCAATAAATGCGTATGCGCCGTTGCGTGCGAGCTTTGCCGTAGCACGATGAACCGGACGTCACCGCGGATGGCGCACGCCTCCATGCAGCCGAGTGTGTGCACATGCATGTGTTATTCATGTGCATTCTGCGGCCGAGTGTGTGTGCATGCACGTCTTGTGTACGTGCATTGTGTGCTCCATGCTGTGCGCGTATGTGCATGAGTTGGATCGGATGGAGTTAGTGCGTTGGCTTGTGTACATATTTAAGAGTGTAGATTAACTCATTTTGTTTCGTATGTAGTCCCTTATTGAAATATTTAAAAAGACTTATATTTGGGAACGGAGGGAGTATAAAACATCTTCAACTTAGCATCCTGATGTACCGTTTCTAGTGGTTAGCGAAAAGTTCATGTTCTTTTAGTTGTTTATAGGTGGGCAGGCGGCAAAAAACAGGGGAAAACGCGCAAGGTTCCTTGCAGACGCTCCACCGCAAGGTTCCTTGCTCCTCCTCGGCCGTCGGGAATGTATGCTCTTCAACTCTTTTCTTTTACGTGAGCTTTGTTCATCCTTTTCCCAACACGCGAGACATCTAGCATCAAGGTGCACGTGTCATGCAAGAAAATGGAGATAATCAGATAAGTAGTGCATAAGTGAGTCGTGCGAGGGGGAAAGCGGGGGGAAACCCTTTTCCGTAAGTGAGTCGTGCACTTCGATGGCACCTACGTAATATATTTTCTCCTCGATGGCACGTGAATGGCACGTGAATAGTGCACGTACTCAACGACGGAGCACGGGATGGTAGCAATGACATGGTCAGCCCTTTTTTGGAGAGAGTATGTACTACTAGTAAATCACTTTGATGTGTCCCGTCAACTCGCAGAATGACGAGAAGCTTGCTTACGCCTTCTCCCTCGCCAACGCGTGCGCGGTGGCTCGCAGCACGAGGAGAAACGTTTGCTTACAAGTGGTGGATGTGCAGCAGTCCATTTGGTGTCAGATTGCCAGAAGCACTACTGTAGAACCATCGACTTTCGGAAGAGGCGAAGAGCCAAGCGCAAGGTCACCTACTAACCTTAGGCTAGGTGTAGTGGGAGTAACATAAGTAGAGGTACCTCCTTTTTTTATTCTAGAAACAACCACACGCGAATATCAAGGTGCTAGTTACGTAGAACAAATTTCCTGCAGTCCGTGCTCAGCCCTCCTCTATCTCTCTTCTCAGCCAGCCAGCGGACGCGCGAAGCCCATCGTCTGTTTGCTCACATGCGGCCCCACATGTCAGTGAAAACGCAAGAGGACCCACTGAACCTGCACATCTTTCACCTCGACGTGCTGGTGATGAAAAGCAAATCCAAGAAAGATCTTCGGTGGCCGCTTTTGGAGTTACTCAAGAGTAGTAAGATTCTATTTACAGTTTAACCCAAGATGCACATCTCGTGGCTTCAACTTATCAAATACCACTCTATTTTCTTTCATGACACGACCTGGATGTTGGATGTCCCACGTGTCGGCAAAAGGAGGAAGAACCCGACCAAATCTTCGGTTGTGCTCTCGGATTAGACTAGTTGTGCTAACTTAAAAAATTTATTTTGTACTCCCTCCGTTCCAAAATACTTGACTTCCATTTGTCCAAAAATGGATGTGCCTATATACTAAAACATGTCTAGATACATATATATTTTGACAAATACTACCTCCGTCCGGGTTTATTGGTCCCCATTATATTTCGTGCCAAATTTTGACCATAGATTAAACTAACAAAATGTTTACACATGTCACCAAACATTATATTTTTGAAAACTATGTTCAAATACGAATCCAATGAGATAATTTTTCTTGACATGCATTAACATTTTGTTAGTTAAATCTTTAGTCAAAATTTGACACAAACTACAAAGGGGACCTATAAACCAGGACGGAGGTAGTAGAACGAAGGGAGTAGAATGGATGCAGGTTTTTGTATTGGGAAGAAGAGTACATCCATATATTGATAGAGCGTTGGAGTTGGCCTTACAAGTGGGACCGCAGTTGAGGAAACCGACTATCGGCAAACCCCCACCTCGCCCGCCGCGTGATAGCTGAGTTAGAGAAACGATGAGGTTGAAGAGATTGCTCTAGCACGGACTCCAAGAAATATGGTGTCAGATGGAAGTCGTGCTGGTGGCGTGTGCCGTACTCCTGGACGTTAATGCTTGTTCTGGCCCATGCCACCCTACTACTCCTACTACTTACTAGTAGTATATAGTACTACTAGTATCGAGGATTCGAGGTGTTGGTTACGTAGTACAGTATGGCTATAGTAAAAACACCCGCACGACGCGCGAACCATGTGAAGCTAGTAGTACAAATAGTGTTCTACTATTGTTGATTGGCCTCATCCGATAACCTGTTGCAATACACGTACAATTATGTATTTGGAAAAATATTTTTTTGCCTCGTCGCACCAGTCACTCACAAAAGCAACTCGAAAGCCATTCATAAATTTAGTAAGTTTATCACAGGCATATCATTTTATTACATACAACAGGTCATCAACCCACATCGACAACGAGGATACATTATAAATACTAAAGTTTTCACCACACAACAAATAACAAGCAATGAAATGAACTTCAACTCAACCATTCCTCGGCGTTGGAAACACTTTCTTTGAGCCACAAGTGATTCTCTGGGACGGGGCATCTATTTTCGATCTCGAGACCAACGCAGGACTAATCATCCAGGCTGAAGTGGCCTACTATATCAGTACCAGGGTAGGGAACCACGCTAATGTCCGAGGTATAGACACAGTTGCTTCTCATAAATGGTGCTAGTAACATTGTGTTAACAGCAGTTGAATCACCTTTCACCATCATTGGATAGTTTTGTCCAAGGAAGAGCGAGTTTTCTCCAAGACTATCAATTCTGTACCAGGGAGAAGGTGTTGGCGCTAGCACACTAGTATCCATCCCGAATACTATGCAACGGGTGTTGGAATAGGTCCGGAGAGTGCGACCATGGGAGACTACACCTGCTTCCTTAGTAGTAACATCATCAGTGGGCTGTATACACACGAGAAGAGGTGATCCATCGGAATTAGTTGCCAGGCACCAACGAGTATATGGGCGCTGCTCGTCCTCATGCTCGTGATCATCACCATCGTCATCTCCCCCTTGGTTATAAATTTTTTCAAGTATAGGTGGTGGAATGTTCACAGGACCTTGGAAACACAAGAAGAAGGTTAATTAGTATAGGGAAACTTGCTAACCCGTATGCATGTGGATGAAACAATTATAATTACGGTGGAAGACAAACGTACCGAAATCATAATGATTCCATGAAAAAACAGTGCCACGAGTGGTGGCAGCAAACACAAGGCCCTCGTATTCAATTGCATCACAGTACTCATCCGTGTACAGAAACTGATTTTTGAGCAATGTCTATCGAGTCAAACCAGCAACGACGGCAACAAACTTGTCAAAGATAGCAACAACTTCATAGTTGTTGTAATTCCAAGAGCGGGTGGGAACTCGAGAAATTGCTATCTTCCGTAGAATACAGTCACCATGATTGTATTTGAACGTGCGTACAATACCGGTGTGCTCAACCTCTGGACAGTCTGCTGAGATTTTTGGAAGTGGAACCCGGTCACGAGTGTACACATTCACAAGTTCCCACTCGCAGTTCGACCCAATGTAAACAACCCAATCTCCATTTGCGCCTGCCCAAGCCTTGCCCTCAAGCGATGGCATCTTAACATCATACGTATCATTATCAAGCGGCATCAACTTGCACAGGGCGAGGCCTCCGTCGTGACGGCGCCAGTCATCAGGGTCACGGCGAAGAAGATAGGGGAGATCAAACCGTTCCTTAACTCTTGGGTTCCTTGTAATGATGTTATTAGTTGAGTCAAGAATGGGCTTGAACGAACCTGCCATGCTAGCCGAGGTGATGACGTCGCACCGATCAATGAGTTCCTCCACCACGTCATCTTTCAGATTGGGGCAAGAATAACGGGGTCGTTTCTGTCCTGTTCCCTCCATGGAGAAGACGATCAAACAATGGCAGAAGAAAGCGTGAAGGGCTGAAGGAAAATGGAGGAGGGAGAGGAAGAGCATGCGACAGCAGTTCCAAATCGAGAGGGAAAGGCGAAGAGTCGGTGGACAGTTGCCAGTTTGCCACGGTTCACGAAGGGGCGCCCCGGCCTACACGTCGGTTCAGAAATACTCCTACTAGTCGCCGTCGTCTCACTAATATGTTGGAACAGGACCACATGTCAACGAAACATGGTGTGTAATTTCTCGTGCAAAATGCGATCTGGCCGCGTTGGCCCAAGGTGCCGCATTAGTTTTTTTTTGAAAGTTTGCCGCATTAGTTATCGGCCTTTATTTTTTTTAACATGCAATTTGAATGGATAGCTCCTGTGGTCATCACACGTGAGCGGATATAGTGATGGTTGATTCGCCCGAGCAACTTAGTACTGTGGGAATATGGGAGTACCAGCAGATTCAAGGAACAGAGAAATGATGGTTGCTTCGTCCGAGCAACTTATTGTGGCGAAGGTGGGGCTCTGTGATTTGACTGCTCACTAGTCATTACTACTGCGGCGCAATGACCGGGGTGAATCTTTCCCTGAAGTTGTGTTGTGCACTCAATATTGCTGCATGGCAGGTGGAGCCGGATGAAGGATGTCAAACATGTCGGCGAAACGAAGTTGAATTATTTCTGGCATTGCTATCAATCCTTCAGGATTTGTTTATATGTACGCATAATTTTGATGAAATTGTACTGTGATGCTATGAAGGTTTCAACTCTGGTTCCCGCAGGAAAAAAAGGTTTCAACTTAGGATTCATGTGTCTTGCCTCGAGATTATCTCGTTACAACATTCCATCAAGTACAAATGAAACTACCATGGCTAATCATCTCAATGGTTCGGAGATCAGCGCTAATATTCACATCACAACTAAAGACAAAGTTATGAGAAGGTGTACAAATAAAGAAAAAAATATAATTGATCGATGTTGTTCGTAAGCATGGCTCCATTTCCTTGGCACAGTGTTCATTGCTTGGCAGCTAGTTTCACCCAGCTCTGTAGCCAAAAAAGAGGTGTATGAGGGACACCACAATCCGATCATTTTGTGCAGCTCCACTAAAATCGGGCGGACCATCCCTGTTTGCAAAGATATCCAATCAGTGTGATTACAATAATAGTGGAACTAGATGATGAAACATAACACACATAAATAGAAGCCGATCACCTCTACGATCTCTCTTTAGGACTAACTTCTTGTTGGAGAAGATTAGGCATGGAGTTGGATGAGGAGGATAGCAAAACCAATCTCCCTTTCCGCAGTCCCACAGAAATGTAAAAACGTTGCCCGTGTGACATTTTGGCGGAACTGCACAAAACACTCTTCAGAAAAGTGATTTGTGCAGTTCACCAAAAAGTCGCAATAGCAACGAGGTGAAAATGGATAGCCATGTTTGCAAAAGGAGGTCGAAAGAAAACAATTACTGCCCAATAACACGAGTTGAAGACACATACGCCGATAAAAAAGAAGCATGTTCCATGTAAAAATGGAAAGATAGCACATGGTGGTTTATCAAAAATGATTTGAGGACGAGATTGCAAGATGGAAAGTACGCCGTCCGAGATATGATTTAAGCAAACAACTAAAGAAGATCCACATGCAACAATGTGGGAAGATGGGCAGTGGAGCAAGGCCGGAGGAAGCTGTGCCTGAGGGTCATCGAGATGTTGCTAGGAGGGCGCCGGCGGCCGGGATCTGCCCATACCACGGCAGCGAGCAAGTGACGAAGGCCCTACCGCGCTGGAGCTTGGTCAGAGAGAACGACGGGTACCACAGATTGGGACAAGCTGCCTCAACACCATCGAATGGAGAGACGATGCACATCCTCCCTTTCCGCCGACGGACGGGATGCGGCCGGATCACTGACCAACGCTGGGAGAGAGAGAGGCCACGACGGCCTTGTGTGAGACTGTGTGACGAGACTCACGAGAGACAAACCCATTTTTCCATTTTCCCCACGGCAATCATTTTATATTCTAGGTGTGGTACCCGACCCTCCTTCGAGTAAACAACCGCTACACATGTCAAATTATCACGTGGGCTGCCTTTTCATACAGAAACGAACTCCACCGTGTACCCGCGTGGGTGTGGCCGGGAACGAGACGTGAGTATGTGCGTCCTGTGTGCACTTCTACTTTAGGTGCAGGTACGCACGTGGGTGGGTGTGAGAGAGATGGTTTGTGCGAAACAGAGGAAATGTGTTGATGATATCTCAATCAGAAAAATGTAACATATGCAATGTGTGTGAAACGGAGTCATGGACGTGAGATATCGATAGAATTGAAAACGGGGATGAAGTGTGTGGCTGCGCGATCGATAAAGAGTGACATAGAATTTGTGTTTGCCCACGTCAAAGGTATAGGGCGGCTGGCCTACTGGAATTTGAGAGGGCAGAGGTGCAGTTCTTCTCCGTGGCATGGATACCTACCTAC
>NC_041389.1:63833355-63863836 GCF_002162155.2 Triticum dicoccoides | reverse complement strand
ATGTGTGGGCAAGGAGAGAGACCGAGCTATGTATTGAGGGAGATCGATCGACATCCATGGATATGTGTAGCAGAGGAATAAGGTTGGGAAAAAG
The DNA here is from genome assembly GCF_002162155.2 of Triticum dicoccoides. Taxonomy (NCBI): domain Eukaryota; kingdom Viridiplantae; phylum Streptophyta; class Magnoliopsida; order Poales; family Poaceae; genus Triticum; species Triticum dicoccoides. The sequence continues at coordinate 63,863,742 of NC_041389.1, read as the reverse complement.
ACAAAGGTAGAGCATCGGAGGGTTGGTGGTGGAGTGGCGTCTCACAAATGGTGGGAAAGGCCTGCTAGACAAACGGAGGGTATGAGTGCAATATCAATAAGGGAGGGCGGGGGATGTCTGTCTGTCTATGCACATGCGTGTGAGAGACGGGTCGGGAGGTATTCAAGGATGATGAGGTGAGAAGATATGGTTGTGGTAAGCATGCGTAACTACATAGGAAGATCAACCGTCGTGTGTCCAAGAAAAGGAGAGACATAACTAGCGAGGTAAGTGTATCAGTGCTTGGTGAAAACGAATTATAGTCGACCTGGCTATATGTAGGGAGATCAGTTCATATACACGCCTTCATGTGTTAGAAGCAAATAAGGTTCGGAGAGGCAGACAGGGGGAGAGGGTGTGGCTAGGAGGTGGTGCGAGAGGCCTACCATGTCGAGGGGGGAGGAGTGTGCGAGCATGTGATTAATGAAAAGAGGGGCGGGAGTGTGCACCTGCGTGGAATCGTATTGGACATATGGGGGCATGGACGGTGAGAAGAGAAGAGGGGAAGTATATATGTGTTTGTTGTAGGCACACTTGGCTAGAGAGGTATATCGACCGGTGTGTGCCAGAAAGAAGGAGCCGGGGGCCTACACACACCGCTGGTGGACGACCTAAAGAGAAATAATGAACGTTCGCGATGGAGGGGATGCTAAGGGTGTGTGAGAAGGGCGGGCGTGTGCATGCACGATAGAAAGTTAGCGCTAGCTAGCTACAAATAGAAGAGGATCGTGAAGGTGTAGAAGATGAACAAAGATCATAATTCATTATAAAAAGGTGGATACGGATACTTGAAGAAGATATCATAATGTAGAACATTTATTATAATTTGGGCTAATGTGTGGCTTTTGCAACTCAGGTCTAAATACTTGTCATAATGTAGGGGGCGGGGCACTATACTTTGTGTGATAAACACGGTGTACGTATGGAACATGGTTTATATTATGAATATATAGTTAGTACATCAAATGTACTATTATTTGGAATCAACATCAAGTGTATTCAAAAAATAGAATTCGAGTTCATGTAGTACACATAGTTCATATCTATCTCTATAGTAATCATGTGGTGTGTTATTAAGGTAATACACGAATGATGGTTGAAGTTGGCAACAATCATGATTGTAGATTCTTATTAAAATAGAGAAACGAATTCAAATTTAGTTCAAATTGCAACGGTTGTATAGACATTTGGAATGCACTAAAATGTTGGTATGAGTAGGTTACATGCATTATACAGCAAGCGAAAAAAATTAATCGGACATAACATGGATTCATACTCCCTCCTTCCATCTATATAGGGCATAATGAGATTTTTAAGACCGCCTTTGACTATTGACAAGATTAATAGTACATGACATGCACAATGTGAAAATTATATCATTGAAAGAACCTTTCACAGATGAAGTTAATGGTGTGCTTTGTGTAAGTTGCATGTCATGTATCATTGCTCTAATATTTGGTCAAAGTTAGCATCGAAAAATGCATTAGGCCCTATATAGATGGAAGGAGGGAGTAGCTTTGAATAACATTTGTATAGTAAAACGGGGCAAGACTCTCTCTTTGTGTGGTGTGAATAGTTTTATTTTTTTTGTTTTCTTTTTGGTTGAGGGAAGTGCGAATTGATTTGGTACGTACAAGTAGTACAATATTACTACACGTTAGGCTTCTCCCTAAAATTCAACCGGCGTCTTGTTATATCCCTAAAATTCAGATATCGTGCTCCCAAAACTGGCGCCTTCACAACCCGTGCCTTGCTATCCCGAAATTACAACGCGCGCGAAAACTCCCTCCAGCTGCCAAATCCCGAAACGCGAAATCCCCCTTCTAACCCTGAGCCAAAAGGGCCGCTAGTTCAAATCAGTGGGGCGTACTTTCGTAACACACCCTACATTTTGGACAAGCGCATCCCTAAGTCATGCTTCACCCCCTCCCATCGCCCCCTTTTCGCCATTCGAAATCCCAGGCCGCCATAACCTCTCCGCTCCAGCCGCGAAACCCCACCCTCCTCCGTCTGCCACGTCACCGCTGCCCAGCCGGAGCCTCTTCCCCGACGACGTCGTCCAGCGCAACAGCTCGACGTCCCTCGTCCACCTCCCTGGATGAGGATCCGTCGTCCATCTCGCCATCTCACCGATTCAACCGCCCCGTCCTCCACCTCCAAGGAGCTGCTCCGATGATCGCCTCATCTATCGCGGCTGCTACATCCCCACAGCGCCGCCTTAACCTGCTCCACCGGAACCGTAGCATCCTCACCGACTCCTCAGACAAAGCCGAGGTCTACTTGGCGCCACCAAAGAGGTTGTACACTCATCGCATCATACCTTCTCCTTAACTCGACCTCTCGGCGCCGACGGTGCTCCATCCGGCACCCTCATGGAGCGGCTACCTTGAAGCCGGCGCTGCGGGCGACATCTCCATGGCGGCTCTCCCCCAGTGCGAGGCCCCTTCGGCGGCGGCGTCCATACCAGCCGGATCTGCTGCTGCTGCTCCGGCTCTCGCTCGCTCGCTCGCGCTGCTGCTGCTGCTTCGGCTCTCTCTCGATCGCTCGCTCGCCCAGCTACTGCTGCTGCTCTCCCCCTCGCTCGTGCTGCTGCTCTGCTCCGATTAAGCCACACTCCAGTCAACTGAATCAACTTTTGGGTCAGTCGATTTTCAGGGGTTGGGGGGGGAGCTCGCCGGAGTTAAGGAAGAACCACCCGCAGCGGGGACGGGGGCTCGCCGGAGAGGTACCCCACTATCTATCTTAGGGTTCAGGTGGGGGGGGGGCCTAGAGGGCTGGCCGGGGCGGCGGTGGCGAGTTGTTTCGGGGCGGCGAGGCGGCGCTGGGGTCGGCGGTTTGGCCGGTGGTGGCTGGCGGCTCAGGGGGGTGCAGGTTGAAGATGAACTGCAGGCCCTCCCTAAACTACATGTCAAGTGCCTCTCTGCTACCATTGCATTCAGTTTTGACAGTAGCATTCAGATTCCACAGTAAATTTCAGTTTCGATAGTTAAGTTCAGAGTCAACAGTTTTTACCTCATGTGTTGTAGTCAGGTGGTTTTTGGTGATGTTAATTTTACATCCATTTTACATCATCTATTGGAGATGCTATTAGAATCCCACTTGAGATTGACGATTTCTGTCTTGTGCTGCTTCAGCCTTGACGTCTTACGGCTCACCGGAGCTGCTCCAATGATAGAACGATCCATCACAACAGAGCAGTGCCCTGGACGCCGTCTACAGATTCCTCAGATCTTCCTCCACACCTCCGACAGCCACCTCTGCCTCAACTGCTTCAGCGACCAACCCAATGATGCTGAGGTCGACATGGCTACGGCAAATAGGTTGTACACTTGTTGCATCACTTATTACTATACATTCACGTCGATCCATTAGGGCTATTTTGGTTCAACGGAAAAACATAGCAATAGGGAATTTTCCAATGGCACTCTACTATTCAATTATTCATGCATTTTGTTGAAAGGAATGAAGAAAAACATCCACCTGGACCTACTTTTCAAAATCCTATGCATGAAAACAAGACCAAGTGCATTAGTGCTAGAATAACATTCTAACTGTACACGCTTTAATATGGTTTCTCTTTATTTTGGCCATGTTTCTCTGCATTCCCCTGCTCTTCCAATTCCTGTAAAACAAACACCCAAGTTGACAGAAATCCTGTGTTTACAAATGCTCTGTTTACCATGTGCATTTTCCTATCCTATTCCGGTGTTTTTCCTATCCCTGCGTTTTAAGAATCATGCAAGCCAAATGAGCCCTTACAGAATTACTTCAGTTACAAGTACGTGTCGAAGGGAACTTTGTGTGGTTTGTCCTGCTCCTGCCGCGACATCGTCCACCTCACCTGAGCTGCTTCATCGACAGAAGCATCCACCGAACCAGACATCACGACTCTTGACAGTCTTTCGCCGCCTCAGATCTCCTTCCCTGCCGCCAGCACCCACCCCAACGACATCACCATCATCGACTCAGCAGATGAACCTGAGGAGTACACGGGTCCACAAGAGAGGTCGCACTCTTTTGTTTCTGCTTATGTTATGCATTGCTTAAACTTACCTGCTACTTTATCGTCCTGTTCAGCTCTTGGACTCCCAACTCAGGTCCAAGTTAGTGTTCAAACTTGAGTTCTAAATTAGTTGTGGGCCACATATCGAGGCAGCAATGAATAGTATGTATGTCTAATATCTGTTCACCTAGGGTATGCCTATGTTGTTCATCTTGGGTGGGAAACAAATAGTAAAGCAATCATCATCTGTCTTTTTATTAATTTAAAGCAATCATCAGCCTGCTATCATTATTTTTGGATCCATCCACTGGTTGTTACCATCACTCTAAATTTCTGCATGCTCTCCTTACATAATCTCACCATATTTTTTCGTATGCATGTCAGATATTGTGCACAGTCATGCTGAACATGTAGAGAAAAAGAGAAGAGTTTTGTGCGGCAATACAATGTCATGCAGACATCGCTCCATGGTGGGTTCAATGGCAAACCCTCCCCACTCGTCTCTAGATTGTAATCCAGAGGAAGATATCTGTTCTAAGGCGGATTCAGACGCCGCTGACCACTCCTATTTACCCCCAAGGTGTTTGCTCTACCTTGGCATGATGATGTTAGTCATATCATGCATATGTTGCCTTGCAGTGCCTACTTTTGACATCATATATGTCATCTGCTTAGTTTAGACATGTTCTGTAATGCCACATGTTTAGTTTCTATATCATATATGGGAATTATGCAGTCTCATGTCTTTTAGCCAGCCATAATATATGTGAAATGTGCAATGCCATCCTGTTTAACCAGGCATCATATATTTGAATGATATCTTGCCCATCCTTTTCTTAATTACATTTCCATTTGCCAACAATGTTTGTACATTAAACTACTCTTCTTGTGAATCAGCCATTTGGGTGGGAGATGGAAAAATCTGGAGTGAAAACAAGGCCTTCAGAGCAGACAGTGCTACCTGTCGAAGCAGATCTCTTGTTGGGTCCCGATAGCTCCTTAGAGATGGATTCAGAGACAGATGACCAGTCCCATTCCCCTACTGAGGTGTATGCTCTAACTTGGCACGGTTATACTGCTCATATCATGCATACGGTGTCTTGCATTGCATAGTTTAGACATCATATACACAATATTCAACACCATGTTCTTAGTTCAGACATCATATCGAATGCCCTCTGTTTAGCATATAAATCACATATGTGAATTAAATGATGTGATCCTGATTACTTAGATAACATGTAGGTGAATTATGTCATGCGATCATGTTTAGTTATTCATCATATCTTTGAATTATGTTATGCTATGCTATCCAATTTAGATAGACATCATATATGTGAAATTATATCATGCTATCCGTTTTAGTTAAACAATATACATGTCAACTATTTCATGCCCTCTTTTTTCGACACTATCTATTGCATCTGTCTCTCATACAATGTCTGTACATTCAACTATGTTTCATGTTTATCAGCCATTTGAATTGGAGCGGGTGATGCTAGTATCTAGCGGAATAAAAACACGGTCTTCAAATAAAACAGTGCTACCTCTTGATGGAGATAGCACCCTGGTTGTACATGCACAAGAACCAGCCCTACCACACATAACCCAAATTCTCGCAGATTGTACCCCTACTGTGATGGGCAGAGAACCAGCTTCACCCAATCTAACCCCAACCCAATCCGATAGTAACCCAGTTCCTGTTGAACACAGCACCATCTCCACCATAGAGCTCCCAAACAAGAGCAGTTAGTAAGGCAGCTCCAGTGCCCAAAGGGCCAGTACTATCACGGCAAACCCCAACTCCACCAGTTAGTACGCATATTCCTGTGGAGGAAGCACAACCAGCCAGTCGTAGTTTAGCATCTATCGTATTTGATGTTGTTAAATCGTATGTGCGTATCTTCCCATCTTGGAAATATTATACTGAAGATGAAGGAAAATGCTAGTTGCAGGCGTTTGTCCAGGAGTTATGTGTAAGTAATGTTATTCACGACAATTACTTTGCTTCTTCCCATACATCCTACCTCCATGATGGTTATAATACAGCAAATTTTCCCATTTTTCTCTATAGAGAAGGACCAATTTGGAAACTCAGGATGAGGTAACCTGTGCTAATACCTCTGCTATCTTCAAGAATGCTTGGTGTTAGTATCGGAATTACCTGAAGAAAACGTACTTCACTGGCAAAGAAACTCATCAAATTCCCTTACGTTCTCCTGAGACACATTTACCAGATGATGACTTGGAATGCCTTGTTCTGTACTGGTCCCGAACCAAGAATGTGGTAAGGTCTATGAGCTCATTTTCTATTTTAAGTATTATATTCTTGCATCTTACTGTACTCTATTCATGTAGAACAAGTGCCTAAACCTGAAGAACAATTGTTCTAATTTAAGATTCCATTGCTATCATAGTTCAAAAAAGCGCTAGGCGTTAATTATGCTTTTTGCCACCGCCTTGCACTTTACTGACCAAAGCGCATGCTTATGCGCAGTTATGCACAGATTAAGCGTAATTATGTGCAATGCGTTTTGCCAACGCCTAGAGCCTAGGCGCGCTTAAGCGCTCTCTTAGGCGCGCCTTTTTTTAACTATGATTGCTTTGCTCTTGTATCACTGTATTTACTGATACAAACTTATTTTTAAATTGAAGGATCCAATCGAAACTCCTATGGCATAGCAGGTATGTTCACGCATGTTTCTTTAACAGGTTTGCTCTTATCAATATCTCTTTTGATTTCAATTTCAATTGTGAATATAGTTGACTTTCATATCATGCACATTACTAGCATCACAACAGAGCCAATAGTGTTGTTGTACATGTAGACCCGTGGTACCCATCTGAAATCTTGTTGTGCCGTGTAGTTTCCCACGCTTTGTATTCTTTCACTGCTGCTTTGTCTTGAACTGATATGATTTGAACCGTGTCTCTATTTTGATTTGGCAAGACAATGCAGTGACCATAGGACATAGATATATGTTTGTTTGATGCTTTTATTATGTACTAGTACTTGGCAATAGAAGACTTGGTAGTTTAATCCTGTTCACCTTACTAATTAACTGGTTCACCGAAATGAGTTTCATATACTAGTACATGCTAAACTTATTATGTGTCTGCTTGTTTCTTCTTTTAGAATGCTGACAGAATATTGGGGAAGAGTGCCTTATTAAGCAATGGTAAAGGATGTGATGCAGATAAGGTTCAGGATAGTGACACATCCTTGTTGGTCTCCAACAAAGCTGATAAAACAACTAAGAAAGACTATCTTGAAGACAGCGAGACAACCCCAAAGTCCTGTCTTGGTTTAGTGTTCGAGTTACTGGCCACTACCGCTTGCACAAGCTATTCAAACTCACTGTCTAAATCAGTTCGGTTTCTTGAGTCTCAACTACAAGCTGAAAGATATCGATCAGCTGTGCTGCGACAAGAAGCGGAAGGACTGCGGAAGTCCCTGGAGCATTTAGATGCATACTTTCTGGTGCAACAGCAAGCATTGGAGGATTTTAGCGCCAAACAGGACAAAGCTAATCAGCTTGCTAAGCTTATTGCCAGCATGGTGGATACCCAGGATAACGTTTCTTGAGCTCTTCTGAAGTTGTTTCAGTTATGCTCTTATTTTGCTGCCGCGTTTATTTGCACTGCTGGCCAATTTTGACGGCCAGTGTATGTTATATGCTGCTTTGTTCCCTATATTTGCACTGGTGGCGAACTTTGATGCCCAGTGGATGTAATATGTGTAATAGAGGTAATAGGCTAGCCTTAATTGCTTGCTTATTTATTTCCTTATTGTCTTGTTTAGTTGTTTGCTTGTAGTCACTTTAGTTCTTTTTCTGTGTTTTTCTAGTGGCCACAATAGCCTACTTTTGGTAACTAGGCCAAAATAATCATGGCAACACATGGACTGTTGTAACCATGGGCCTCCTGCAGGCCGTATGATCCATGGGCCTTCGTTCGGCCGTAGGACCATTGGCCTTCTATACGGGCCGTAGGATCCATCGGCCTTCTATACGGGCCTTAGGGATCAATGGGCCTTCTACGGGCCGTAGGGTCCATGGACCTTCTACGGGGCGTACGATCCATGGGCCTTCTATGGGCCATACGATCCATGGGCCTTCTATGGGCCGTACTATCCATGGGCCTCATACGGGCCATAGGATCCATGGGCCTTCTACGGGGCGTATCATCATTTCGCCAATCATGGGCCGTACTATTCGTGGACCATAACGGGCCGTTAATAGGCTGTATTTGATAACTCTATGAAAACATCCCAACGAGTTTTTTTGACATGAAAACGGCCCAATGTATTAACGGTCCGCAAACGGGCCGACTGTAACGACGGGCTGAATTTGGCCCACAAGCAGAAAATGACTGTAACGGGCCATATGTAACCAAATGCCGCAAGTGAGCCCAAGAATCAATGGGCCCTGAGAAGGCCGAAAGATGACTTGGGCTGGAAACGTCCCAATGGAATAACGGGCCGTTAATGGGTATAAAGTAATACACTGTTCATTACGGGCTAGTTTCACCACGGGCTGTTAATGGGTCAAGAGTTACAAAGGTCCTCATATGGGCCGAAAGAAGTCATGGGTCACACATGGGCCGGAAGTTAAAACAGGCTGAATCATATTGGACGGCCCAGATGACGCTACTGGGCCTAATTCGGATAGGGCGTAACAGGCCCTGGGTTAGCGGGCTATAAATGTGCTATATGCGAACAGGTCGTTAACAGGCTTTCCGTGGGCCGGCCCGCCACCTTTTGACCAAGTCAAACGGGCCGGCATTTTCACAGGAATGGGCCTCTGTTGGGCCATGCCACGTGTCGCCGTATCATAGGCACCTTCGGTCCAATGAACGGATGACATCTGTCCCAACGGTGAGCTGACACGTGTTTCCTCCAGCCAATGATGATTTTACACGTGGAAAATCCCCATTGGTCGGGGCTGTTAACGGGTTATCGGATCCAAAACCCGACCCAATAGCTTAACGGCGTTCCGTTCGGTGGATGCCACGTGTCGGTCACCCTTGATGAAAGCACTTTTGTGACGCGCGATTTATCGTCATGGAAGTGGACACTTCCATGATGATAATTTTGGTAATGTCATGGAACACTTCTACGACAGCACAGGTATGACTATCTTGATTCTGTCATAAATTTGTCATGGATGTACATGCATGACAAAAAATGCGACCTACTATGACAAACACGTATCATCACGGAAGTGTATTTTTTTGTAGTGGATGTTGATGTAGAGGCCCTCCATGGTCGATTCCCCCTCCAGCAGAACGCCGACGAAGGCTCCAAGATGAGATCTCGCGGATACAGAAGGTTACGGTGGTGGAAATTGTGTTTCGTCTGCCCCCTGGATGTTTTCGGGGTACGTAGGTATATACAGGAGGAAGAAGTATGTGGGTGGCCGCCCGAGGGGCCCACGAGACAGGGGGGTGCGCCCTATAGGGGGGCGCGCCCTCCTATCTCGTGGGAGCCTCGGCTGCTTCTTGACTTGCACTCCAAGTCCTCTGGATCACGTTCGTTCCAAAAATCACGCTCCCGAAGGTTTCATTCCGTTTGGACTCCGTTTGATATTCCTTTTCTTCGAAATACTGAAATAGGAAACAACAATATGGGCTGGGCCTCCGGTTAGTAGGTTAGTCCCAAATATGATATAAATGTGTAAAATAAAGCCCATAAACATCCAAAAGAGGTAATATAATAGCATGGAACAATAAAAAATTATAGATACGTTGGAGACGTATCAAGCATCCCCAAGCTTAATTCCTGCTCGTCCTCGAGTAGGTAAATGATAAAAAAGAAATTTTTGATGTGGAATGCTACCTAGCATAATTCTCAATGTAATTTTCTTTATTGTGGCATGAATGTTCAGATCCAAATGATTCAAAATAAAAGTTCATATTGATAAAAGAAATAGTAATAATTCAAGCATACTAATCAAAGTAATCATGTCTTCTCAAAATAACATGGCAAAAGACAGTTCATCCCTACAAAATCATATAGTTAGGCTATGCTTCATTTTTGTCACACAAAGATGTACCCAACTTATATACCCCTGATGACAAGCCAAGCAATTGTTTCATACCTAAATAATCTCAAACTTTTTCAACCTTCACGCAATACATGAGCGTGAGCCATGGATATAGCACTATGGGTGGAATAGAATATGATGATGGGGATTGTGTGGAGAAGACAAAATAGGAGAAAGTCTCACATTGACGAGGATAATCAACAGGCTATGAAGATGCCCATCAATTGATGTCAACATGAGGAGTAGGGATTGCCATGCAACAGATGCACTAGAGCTATAAATGAATTCTCAACAAAAGAAAACTAGTGGGTGTGCATCCAACTTGCTTGCTCACGAAGACCTAGGGCATTTGAGGAAGCCCATCGTAGAAATATACAAGCCAAGTTCTATAATGGAAAATTCCCACTAGTATGAAAAAGACAACTTATGAGACTCACTATATGAAAAACATGATGCTACTTTGAAGCACAATATATGAGACTCACTACATGAAGAACAAGGTGCTACTTTGAAGCACAAGTGTGGAAAAAAGATAGTAACATTGCCTTTTTATTTTCTTTTTTCCCCTTTTTTTCCTTTTTTTTGGGCCTTTTTTTTTCTTTTGGCCTTTCCCCTTTTTTTTCTTTGGGCAATGTTCTAATAATGATGATCATCACACTTCTATTGATTACAACATATGAATTACAACTCGAACCTAGAACAAGATATGACTCTATATGAATGCCTCCGGCGGTGTACCGGGATGGTGCAATGAATCAAGAGTGACATGTATGAAAAATAATGCATGGTGGCTTTGCCACAAATACGATGTCAACTACATGATCATGCAATGGCAATATGACAAAAGTAAAGTATGTCATGATGATGAAGAACGGAATGGTGGAAAGTTGCATGGAAATATATCTCGGAATGGCTATGGAAATGCCATAATAGGTAGGTATGGTGGCTGTTTTGAGGAAGATATAAGGAGGTTTATGTGTGATAGAGCGTATCGTATCACGGGGTTTGGATGCACCGGCGAAGGTTGCACCAACTCTCAAGGTGAGAAAGGGCAATGCACGGTACCGAAGAGGCTAGCAATGGCGGAAAGATAAAAGTGCGTATAATCCATGGACTCAACATTAGTCAAAAGAACTCATATACTTATTGCAAAAATTTAGAAGTCATCAAAAATCAAGTACTACGCGTGTGCTCCTACTGGGGATAGATTGGTAGGAAAAGACCATCGCTCGTCCCCGACCGCCACTCATAAGGATGCACAAGCCAGGTACACTTCATGTTTCAAATTTGTTACACAACTTTAACCATATGTGCATGCTATGGGACTTGCTAACTTCAACACAAGCAATCTTTGAATCCATAATCACCCAACTAGCATGACTTTAATATCACTACCTCCCTATCTCAAAACAATTATCAAGTATCAAATTGATCATAACATCTAATTCACTTCCTATGATAGTTTTTATTATACCCAACTTGGATGCTCACCATTCTAGGACCAATTTTATAACCATAGCAAATACCATGCTATTCTAAAAGACTCTCAAAAAGATATAAGTGAAGCATGAGAGACTAGAAATTTCTACAAAAATAAGTCACCACCGCGCTCTAAAAGATATAAGTGAAGTACTAGAGCAAAAACTATCAAACTCAAAAGATATAAGTGAAGCACATAGAGTATTCTAGCAAATTCTAATCAAATAGGCTTCTCCCAAAACGTGTGTACAGCAAGGATGAATGTGGTAAACTAAAAAGCAAAGACTAATGTAATACACGATGCTCCAAGCAAAACACATATCATGTGGCGAATAAAAATATAGCTCCAAGTAAAGTTACTAATGAACGAAGATGAAAGAGGGGATGCCTTCCCGGGGCATCCCCAAGCTTAGGCTTTTGGATATCCTTGAATATCTTGGGGTGCCTTGGGAATCCCCAAGCTTAGGCTCTTTCCACCCTTTATTCCATAGTCCATAAAAGCTTTACCCAAAACTTGAAAACTTCACAACACAAAACTCAACAGGAAATCTTATAAGCTCCGTTAGTGAAAGAAAACAAAACCACCACATAAGGTACTGCAATGAACTCATTACTTATTTATTTTGTTGTTAAACCTAATTTATTCCAACTTCTCTATGGTTTATAAACTATTTTACTAGCCATAGATGCATCAAAATAAGCAAACAACACACGGAAAGAAGAATCTGTCAAAAACAGAACAGTCTGTAGCAATCTGTAACTAACGCAAACTTCTGGAACTCTAAAACTCCTAACAAAATAGGAAGTCCTGGAAAATTTGTTTATTGAACAGAAGCAAAAAGAATCAACGCAAAAGCACGTTCCTGTGATTTAACAAAATTATATTCGTGCATGCAAAGTTTCTGTTTTTCAGCAGAATCAAATCAACTATCATCATAGGTTATCCTATAGGTTTTACTTGGCACAAACACTAATTAAAAGATAAAAACACATCTAAACAGAAGGTAGATGCAAGATTTATTACTAAACAGGATAAAAAACAAAAAAATAAAGAAAAATTGGGTTGCCTCCCAACTAGCGCTATCGTTTAACGCCCCTAGCTAGGCATAAAAGCGAAGATAGATCTAACGAGTGCCCTCTTTGGCACTAAATTCATAAGTAGCACGCATGATAGATTCATAAGGTAATTTGACTTTATTTCTTGGAAAGTGCTTCATGCCTTTCTTTAATGGAAATTAGAATCTAATATTCCCTTCCTTCATATTAATAATCGCACCAATCATTTTAAGGAAAGTTCTACCAAGAATAATAGGGCAAGAAAGATTGCAATCTATATCAAGAACGATAAAATCTACGGGCACCAAATTTCTATTTGCAACAATAAGAACATCATTGATCCTTCCCATTGGCTTTTTAATAGTGGAATCTGCAAGGTGCAAATTTAAAGAGCAATCATCAAGATCATGGAAACCTAGAATATCACATAAAGTTTTCGGAATCGTGGAAACACTAGCTCCCAAATCACACAAAGCAAAACACTCATAATCTTTAATTCTAATCTTTATAGTAGGTTCTCACTCATCATTAAGTTTTCTAGGTATAGAAACTTCCAAATTAAGTTTTTTCATCATAAGATTGCATCAAGGCATCAACAATATGTTCGGTAAAAGCTTTATTTTGACTATAAGCATGAGGTGAATTAACAACGGATTGCAACAAGGAAATACAACCTTTTAAAGAACAATTATCATAATCAAATTCCTTGAAATCCGAGATAGTGGGTTCAATACTATTTGAAATTGAGGACTCTCCAATCCCACTTTTACCAAATTTAGCATCAAGATCTAAAGACTCCGAATTTTTGGGACGCCTTCTAGGCAAAGTTGATTCATCATCAGTCCCATAATCATCAAAATTCATATTGCAAAATATAGATCTAATAGGAGACGCATCAATAACTTTAATATCCTCATCATTATTTTCATGGAAACTAGAAGAACACGCTTTTATAAAGCTATCTTTTTTAGCACGCAATCTAGCGGTTCTTTCTTTGCACTCGTCAATGGAAATTCTCATTACTTTGAGAGACTCATTGATATCATGCTTGGGAGAAGAATATCTAAGTTTAAGAGAATCAACATCAAGCGAAAGTCTATCAACGTTCCTAGCCAAATCATCAACTTTAAGCAATTTTTCTTCAAGCAAAGCATTAAAATTCTTTTGAGAAATCATAAATTCTTTCACACTATTCTCAAAATCAGAGGGCATCTTATTAAAATTACCATAAGAATTATTGTAGGAGTTTCCATAATTATTAGAGGGATTACTAGGGAACGGTCTAGCATTAAAGTTTCCTCTATAAGCATTGTTTCCAAAACTATTCCTACCAACAAAATTCACATCCATAGATTCATTATTATTCTCAATCAAAGAAGACAAAGGCATATCATTGGGATCAAGATGAGTATTTTTAGTAGCAAACAATTTCATAAGTTCATCCATCTTTCCACTCAAAACATTGATTTATTCTATAGCATGCACTTTTTTACTAGAAGATCTTTCAGTGTGCCATTGAAAATAATTAGCCATAATATTATCAAGAAGTTTTGTAGCATCTCCTAACGTGATTTCCATAAACGTGCCTCCCGCGGCCGAATCTAAGAGATATCTAGAAGCAAAGTTCAAACCGGCATAAAATTTTTGTATGATCATCCATAAATTCAAATCATGAGTAGGGCAATTGCGAAGCAGCAATTTCATTCTTTCCCAAGATTGGGCAACATGCTCATGATCAAGTTGTTTAAAATTCATGATATCGTTCCTAAGAGTGATAATCTTAGTGGGAGGAAAATATTTAGAGATAAAAGCATCTTTGCACTTGTTCCAAGAATCAATACTATTTTTAGGCAAAGACGAAAACCAAACTTTAGCACGACCTCTAAGAGAAAACGGAAATAACTTCAATTTGACAATATTGTTATCCGTATCTTTCTTCTTTTGCACATCACACAAATCAACAAAGTTGTTTAGATGAGTAGCGGAATCTTCACTAGGAAGGCCGGCAAATTGATCTTTCATAACAAGATTCAGTAAAGCAGTATTGATTTCACAAGACTCAACATCATTAAGACGAGCAATTGGAGTACTAAGGAAATCATTGTTATTGGTATTCGAGAAATCACACAATTTGGTATTATCTTGCGCCATGGCAACAAGTAATCCAACATAAGCAAACAGAAAAAGGCAAGAGAAAAGAGAGGAGGAGATTGGGAAAGAGAGGGCGAATAAAATGGCAAGGGTGAAGTGGGGGAGAGGAAAATGAGAGGCAAATGGCAAATAATGTAAATGTGAGGGAGATGGGTTTGTGATGGGTACTTGGTATGTCTTGACTTGAGCGAAGACCTCCCCGGCAACGGTGCCAGAAATCCTTCTTGCTACGTCTTGAGCTTGCGTTGGTTTTCCTCGAAGAGGAGAGGGTGATGCAGCAATAGTAGCGTAAGTATTTCCCTCAGTTTTTGAGAACCAAGGTATCAATCCAGTAGGAGGCTCCTCAAAAGTCCCACGCACCTACACAAACAAACTAAGAACTCGCAACCAACGCAATAAAGGGGTTGTCAATCCCTTCACGGCCACTTGCGAAAGTGAGATCTAATAAAGATAGTAAGATAAGATAAATATATTTTTGGTATTTTATAATATAGATGCAAATAAAAGTAGATTGGAAGAAAATATGATAAGAGATAGACCCGGGGGCCATAGGTTTCACTAGTGGCTTCTCTCAAGATAGCATAAGTATTACGGTGGGTGAACAAATTATTGTCGAGCAATTGATAGAAAAGCAAATAGTTATGAGATTATCTAGGCATGATCATGTATATAGGCATCACGTCCATAACAAATAGACCGACTCCTCCCTGCATCTACTACTATTACACCACACATCGACTAACTCCTGCCTGCATCTAGAGTATTAAGTTCATAAGAACAGAGTAACACATTAAGCAAGATGACATGATGTAGAGGGATAAACTCAAGCAATATGATATAAACCCCATCTTGTTATCCTCGATGGCAACAATACAATACGTGCCTTGCAACCCTTTCTGTTACCGGGTAAGGACACCACAAGATTGAACCCAAAGCTAAGCACTTCTCCCATGGCAAGAAAGATCAATCTAGTAGGCCAAACCAAACTGATAATTCGAAGATACTTGCAAAGATAACTCAATCATACATAAAAGAATTCAGTTATTCATAGATAAACTTGATCATAAACCCACAAATTCATCGGATCTCGACAAACAAACCGCAATAAGAGTTTACATCGAATAGATCTCCCCAAGAGAGGGGGAAAACATTCTATTGAGATCCAAAAAGAGAGAAGAAGCCAACTAGATAATAACTATGGACCCGTAGGTCTGTGGTAAACTACTCACAACTCATCGGAGGGCCAAGGATGTTGATGTAGAGGCCCTCCGTGGTCGATTCCCCCTCCGGCAGAACACCGACGAAGGCTCCAAGATGAGATCTCGCGGATACAGAAGGTTAAGGTGGTGGAAATTGTGTTCCGTCTGCCCCCTGGATGTTTTCGGGGTACGTAGGTATATATAGGAGGAAGAAGTATGTCGGTGGCCGCCCGAGGGGCCCACGAGACAGGGAGGCACGCCCTATAGG
This sequence comes from Triticum dicoccoides, assembly GCF_002162155.2. NCBI lineage: Eukaryota > Viridiplantae > Streptophyta > Magnoliopsida > Poales > Poaceae > Triticum > Triticum dicoccoides. The sequence continues at coordinate 63,847,503 of NC_041389.1, read as the reverse complement.
GGGGCCCTCCTATCTCTTAGGAGCCTCGGCTGATTCTTGACTTGCACTCCAAGTCCTCTGGATCACGTTCGTTCCAAAAATCACGCTCCCGAAGGTTTCACTCTGTTTGGACTCCGTTTGATATTCCTTTTTTACGAAATACTAAAATAGGCAAAAAAACAGCAATATGGCTGGGCCTCCGGTTAGTAGGCTAGTCCCAAAAATTATATAAATGTGTAAAATAAAGCCCATAAACATCCAAAAGAGGTAATATAATAGCATGGAACAATAAAAATTATAGATACATTGGAGACGTATCAACGCTCCCCAAAAACCTTATTGCCATTCTCCCAGGAAGGATACAGGGTTTCGGAGGCACCTGCTCTCCCGACCAACCGTGCATGCGGTCGTCGGGATGGGATCACCGGAGGCAGCACAGAGCAAGGAACAGTAGATGACAGCTAGGTTACGCGAGAGGGAGTGAGTGAACTGAACTAGGTCAAGGGTCACACACCCGCGAACAATGGAGTCGACGAATCCCGGGAACGCAAGTCAGCCCACAGTTCAACTTCTTGGACAGTGGCTCACCTGTTAGAAGCTCCGTCTCGGCTCATTCCCGCAACCCGCGGCATGCGCGCGTCGTGACGACGCGTGGCAAGGCGGGCGGCGGTGGAGGAGGAGCGCGCGTGTACCACTCCTCTTTCGAAGCTCCCAATGGCAAGTGGTAGAGCAGCCCTTATAAAGGGGTCTCAACTCTCCTCAACTAGCAAGGTGGGACTAAACTTCCCACCATCTGCCATTCCATACATGGGCCTCAAGATTAATCAGGAATCATTGTTCATATGGGCCTAAAGCCCACCTATGATTCAACACTAGGTACACTCTACCCTTTTAGTTGAACCAAATGGTTTAAGTTTTAAAATCCACATCAGTTTTAGAATTTTTAATTCATTAGTTTGAACTAAGTAGGGTTAGATGTAAGGACAACTAAGTTGCGTCCATGTTGATTAATGGTCATTCTCTGTTTTACATCGAATTTCTCTATATTAATATCGTTACTTTATTTTGCAAAAAATGCCTCAAATTTATTAATCAAATGAGCCGTACAGACACCTCCCCTGAAATACTCAAGATCAACCATCTTCTTCCTCCCAAATAGACTTATGGCATGCTGCCACCTCTGCCTCTACATCGTTAGAGCCAACCGATTTGCTTTTGTTAGACCAAGATTAGGTTCCTAATCTTCAAATTTGCCTTTTACCTTACTGTTGCGCAGATGCTAGACTGATATTGACAACCTCTCACATATGTTTTTTCCCTACCCAAAGTCTCCACATACACGACCGCGTGATTATGTGTTTGAAATTCAATATCATGTATATGGCAGTGGAAGAGGGATTGTGGCTGGATGAGCCACTGATGCAGGTGGTGGATTGTATTGGGAAGGCGAAGATGGTGGGTGAAAGATACCTGTCAAACACAATTGACGTTGAAGCATTAGAATATATATGCATTAGTTGCAACGTATGGGCAACTAGCTAGTGCTTGTAAACTCACAGTTTTTGTACTGAAAATCAACAAGGGAAGCTTGGTGTGTAAAAGAAGTATCAAATGCAACACAAACTCTGATACCGCATCGTCACTTCTTCATGATGACCATCATAGTTTTACGAAAACACTAACATCCACACATGTGGCAACATTGCAACTCACCCACACGCCTGGATCACCCTCCACTTAAGTTTGCGTTAATCTTGTCACACCGAGGCAGTTTCCGCGTGCCACGTAGGACAAGGACGGTGTGTGAGTGTTGGAGAGGTCGCCCACACGCCCCACGTCACGCGGTTGCCAACTGCGTTGTGTGGGCGAACTAGTTTCTGCCCACACATCCACCACCTAGTCCACGCACGTGTGGGCAAACTTCTTTTTGCCCACACGACAGTCGTACGTTGTTGGATGGCAACTGCAGTTGCGCGTACATGGCAATCAGTTAAACATACATGGCAACTGTGATTAACCACATGTGGCAACTAGGTAAACATACATGGCAACTATTGTTTGACCATATGTGGCAAGTGGTTAATCACACACGACAACTATGATTTGATTACACGCGGCAACTACCATAAATTAGACATAGCAACTTTAGTTAACCAAAACAGAGAGAGTTGCCATGCTTTTACAACCATATTTACCATCCCTGATAACTACATCTGCAATCCCGAATGGCAACCGAATCGTCATCCTGCGGGTACCTATTGTAGCTGCACCATGACGTGTGGGCTTATTTGCTTCGTGCCACACGCGCGGGATGGAGATGAGTAGTACTTGTTGGGCGTGTAGCACAAAGTAGCTGCGCCCACACGTGTGGGCAATTCTACTGTTCGCCCACAGACAGCCCATGTGGGCTGCCCCCCGCTGATGCCACACACGGTGTGTGAGCGAATGCCTATTATGCCACAAGTGTGGTGGATATGGGCGTCATAGTTTTAACCAAGGAGCGTCCGCATACGAGCTATTTCATGCATTTATTTTAAATTATGTGAAACGGCTTACTCGAAGTGGTGTTTTTTAGTAAAAAAATTATTGGATAACCAAGTGGTGGTTTTTTTTGGGAAAAACTTTCAATCTATTCATCTTCAATCATGGCAGTACAACGAATACCAGAAATAAAAATTACATCCAGATTCGTAGACCACCTAGCGACGACTACAAGCACCGAAGGCGCGCCGCCGTCATCGCCCCTCCATCATCGGAGTCGGGCACAACTTATTGTAGTAGACAGTCGGGAAGTCGTCGTGCTAAGGCCCCATAGGACCAGCACCCCAGAACAGCAACCGCCGCCGATGAAAAATAACGTAGATCGGAAGGATCCAAACCGAAGACACACGAACGTAGACGAACAACGACGAGATCCGAGCAAATCCACCAAAGATAGATCTGCCGGAGACACACCTCCACATGCCCACCAACGATGCTAGACGCACCGCCGGAACAGGGGCTAGGCGGGGAGACCTTTATTCCATCTTCAGGAAGCCGCCGCCGTCTCGCCTTCCTGAGTAGGACACAAACCCTAACAAGATTGAAAAAAAAACGACTAAAAACGAAGCCCTCCCGCCGGCCCTTGCTAGGATCCACCGCGCCTCCATGGCCCTAGGGCCACCGGAGACGAGGCGGACCTGCGCCGGCGCCAGCGAGAGGCACAAATCTTAACTTTCTTTCTTGGAGGAGGAGGAGGAGGTGGAGGAGGAGCCCTAACCAAGTGGTGGTTATAATTAAGCAAGAGTAAGTTCTAGTTTTCATCCCATATTCCCACAAATTTTACAATAATTATTCCATTGAACAAAATAAACATCAATTATAACCCATTTAACAAAAACATTGCAAGTTTTTACCCCCTATTTTGTGCGACTTACTCTGCTGTAACTGGTACTCCTAGGTTAGGTGTACTCTTGCCATGTCGGTGACTAGCTAGGCTCCTAGGTTAGGTTAGGTACGTGTACGTGTAGGTACGTCGCCAAAATTAAGAAGAAGAAACAAACAAAATCAAAACAAAGCATTGGAGGGCACCGCATCCGCACGATCGATCGGTGTGGGTGTGGCGGATAAATTGGCTTTAATTGACGTGCGCTTTGTCTTTTCCGTTGTCGATCTTTTCTTAATGCTGCCACCATCTATGATTGAATACATTGTACTGTTCGGACCTTGTGCTAGCGGTGATACGTGTACAAGCTAGCAAGCTAGACTACAAGGTATCGGGACGGTGACACTTGGCCATGCAGGTGTGTGCATACTTATCGTTTGCTTTTGGTAGGTCCTATGTGGACATGTAGTCGCCGAGTGCGCGCGTGCGTATGCACCTACGAGCAGGCAAACGCACAAGAGCGGTTGAGCGGTCCGGCGGTGGCAAATGACGACAGTGGCGGCGACGAGAACGACGTGGAATTTGTCATCCGCTTACTGTACCTGTGTTTACACGTACACATATGATTATTGTAATACATGATTATCGTGACCCAGTGATCAGCTTGGTAAGCTACCAACAAAAATTTGCAATAAAAAGAATATCGCATGTTTATTGCAGGACATAATTAACAAATTCAATATTTGCGAACCAACCTATGATTGAATCATTAGGAGAACAGTGATAACCCCAGCCTACCAGAGTACGAATCATAGATTTAACATTGGTGCTCATATTTTTCTAGATTTATTTCAGACCACGTTCTCGTCAACTATGACAACTTTGTCAATCTCAATCCAATGTGCTAGCTCAATTCTCAGAGGTGCTCATAGAGATAGGGTGTGCGTGTGTGTTCATAAGGGTGAGTATATGGACGTATGTATGAGCATCTGTGTGTGTACTGTGTTAGAAAAACAAATTCAATATTTCCAACTTGAGTTTTTCTTAGGTACACTCAAACTTATATAGACAGTCAAACTTATCAAACTTATTTAACAATTTGTTTAACTGGAGTCATAGATGATCTTTTTAGTTAGTCAAGCAGTATTGTATTAAAAGGTTAACAAAAATAGACGAATTCTTATATTTGTAAGTTATTCTCTATCAAAAGTTATCTGGCAACTTGCAATTTGTCAAAAAGACACAAGATATGCAATTGTTGCACAACATACTCAATAACTTGTATGTTACCGACTTGGTGCCATTCTGCATCATAATTTATTTTGTGTTTTTAATTGAATGCATTTTTAGTAAATTTTATGTTGCCATAATTCTTGCTGGAATTTTTGTCTATTTGGGCCTAGCCCAATAGCAGTTTCAGAAATTTCTAATAAATCCTAGAGGCCCACGCAGCCCATTCGTGCAAGGCAAGAGGTGGAACTAAAATTTAGTCCCACATTGCTAGTTTAGAGGGAGTTGGACCTCTTTATAAGGGAGGCTCCTTCCCCACTTGTATGAGCATGAGAACAAGAGGGACATCCACGCGCGGGAATGAGCCGAGCCGATGTCTAAATTTTTGCCACGCACTACGGGTATACGAAAGGTCACACGGAAGCTGAAAAGTTTTGCGATAGTGGAGTTTGAATGCGAACGGTGCAGCCCTTCGGCTGCTGGCTGTTCGCTTCGTCTTCGTCTCTTCATTTCACCTTCCGTCGCTGCCCTCTCGCCTCCTTCTCTGCGTCTATAACTGACTATTGGAAGATGCTGACTACTGGAAGGAAGGAAGGAATGAGTCTTGTGTATCTCATAGATGACACTCCCAGTTCTATTTTGGAGGCCTATGTATCGGAAGATGCTGACTACTGGAAGGAAGCGGTTCGTAGCGAGATGGATTCCATCTTGGCGAATGAAACTTGGGAGATAACTGATCGTCCTTATGGGTGCAAACCTATAGGATGCAAATGGGTATTCAAGAAGAATCTTAGGCCTGATGGTACTATTGAAAAGTATAAGGCTCGACTCATGGCTAAGGTTATACCCAAAAGGAAGGTGAAGATTTCTTTGATACTTACTCACCTGTGGCTCGACTAACCACTATTCGAGTTCTACTTTCACTAGCTGCCTCACATGGTCTTCTCGTTCATCAAATGGATGTTAAGACTACTTTCCTAAATGGAGAGTTGGATGAGGAAATTTATATGCAACAACCAGATGGGTTTGTAATAGATGGTCAGGAAGGGAAAGTGTGCAAGTTACTGAAGTCTTTGTATGGACTCAAGCAAGCACCCAAACAATGGCATGAGAAGTTCGAAAGAACTTTAACAGCTACAGGCTTTGTTGTGAACGAAGCTGACAAATGTGTGTATTGTCGCCATGGTGGGGGCGAGGGAGTTATGCTTTGCTTGTATGTTGATGACATACTAATTTTCGGAACAAATCTGAATGTTATTAAGGAGGTCAAGGATTTCCTATCTCGCTGTTTTGAGATGAAGGATTTAGGAGTGGCTGATATCATTCTGAACATCAAGTTGTTGAGAGATGATGATGGTGGGATTACATTACTTCAATCTCACTATGTGGAAAAGATCTTGAGTCGCTTTGGCTATAGTGACTGCAAGCCCTCTCCAACACCATATGATGCTAGCGTGCTGCTTCGAAAGAATCGAAGAATTGCTAGAGATCAATTGAAGTATTCTCAGATTATTGGCTCGCTTATGTACTTAGCCAGTGCTACAAGATCTGACATCTCTTTTGGTGTTAGCAAACTGAGTCGGTTTGTTTCAAAACCAGGAGATGTGCATTGGAAATCTCTAGAGAGAGTTTTGCGTTATTTGAAAGGCACTGCGAATTATGGAATTCACTACACTGGGCACCCAAAGGTGCTTGAAGGGTATAGTGACTCAAACTGGATCTCAGATGCTGATAAGATAAAGGCCACGAGCGGATATGTATTCACTCATGGAGGTGGCGCTGTTTCTTGGGAGTCTTGCAAGCAGACCATCTTAACGAGGTCAACAATGGAAGCAGAACTCACAGCACTAGATACAGCTACGGTCGAAGCAGATTGGCTTCGTCGGCTCTTGAATGACTTGCCGGTAGTTGAGAAACCTGTACCGGGTATCCTTATGTACTGTGACAATCAAACTGTGATCACTAAAGTGAGCAGCTCAAAGGATAACATGAAGTCATCAAGACACGTTCACAGAAGGTTAAAGTCTGTCAGAAAAATGAAAAACTCCAGAGTTATTGCATTGGATTATATCCAAACGTCTAAAAATCTGGTAGATCCTTTTACTAAGGGTCTATCACGTAATGTGATAGATAATGCATTGAGGGAGATGGGAATGAGACCCACAATATGAGTTGTTCACAGTGGTAACCTATTCTTTGTGATCGGAGATCCCGTGAATTAGATGTGGAAGACAAATTGTTGGTCAACTGAGAGGAGAGTATCCTTATTGTTAAAAATACCATTCCATGAAGATGCTATACTCTCCTAATCTGCATGGCAGGTTGATGTATATCTTAATGTGTTCTAAGTGGCTTTTTTGAAGTAGAGATGTTGTCCTGCAGAACATCTTTTGAAGAACACACCTATATGAGCCTGATTGTTAAACGTCGCAATCTATGAGAGTAGGGTTCTCTCTAGTAAACTGATGAAAGGTCACGGAGTATGGCGCATAAGCTCCACCCGCGGAGAAGACCCACGGTAGCCACGTATCGGTCAAGGCTTTATGTGAAGCTAGATTCGCAGAAAACTTGCAGTTCAAGGCCCAGTCCACTGTTCAAGTTGCTTACTAGTGTAGCATAGAGTTCTAGGTGGAAGTTCAATTTAACAGTCTCCACTGCAGTACCGGTATATAAAACAGTATTTTGGAACCAAAGGCAAATTTTGTGTGCCTCTAGGATCTGGTGGGGGCTTGCTGGAATTTTTGTCTATTTGGGCCTAGCCCAATAGCAGTTTCGGAAATTCCTAATAAATCCTAGAGGCCCACGCAGCCTATTCGTGCAAGGCAAGAGGTGAAACTAAAGTTTAGTCCCACATTGCTAGTTTAGAGGGAGTTGGGACTCTTTATAAGGGAGGCTCCTTCCCCACTTGTATGAGCATGAGAACAAGAGGGACATCCACGCGCGCTCCTCCTCCGCCGCCCGCCTCGCCACGCCGCGCCTCGTCACGACGCGCCGCAGGTTGCAGGAATGAGCCGAGCCAATCTCTAAATTTTTGCCACGCACTACGGGTATACGAAAGGTCACACAGAAGCTGGAAAGTTTTGCGATAGTGGAGTTTGAATGCGAACGGTGCAGCCCTTCGGCTGCTGGCTGTTCGCTTCGTCTTCGTCTCTTCGTTTCACCTTCCGTCGCTGCCTTCTCGCCTTCTTCTCTGCGCCTATAAAAGGGAGGTCGCTCCTCTCAGAGAGACGCACCAAAACTACTCCTTCCCTCGCCATCAGTTCCATCTCTGAGCTGCTGCTGTCTTCCTCATCCCGTCTTGCAGCATGCACCGCACGTCGGGACAGTAGGCCTCCGAGACCGCACCTTTTGAGTCCTGTACGGGAGAAGGGTGATAAGGTTTTTGGGGAGCGCTCAGCGCGACTACTGGCTGCTTCATCACGGACGATCCGGTCGCCGACGACTACTTCCCCGACGACGACTTCTTCCCCAACGTCCACGACCTCCTCGACAACATGGCAGGCGAGGACACCGACCCCAAGTCCAGTGCTTCTGCTGCTACTGTGTCGTACGTGTTCTTCTCCTTTCTGTTAGAAGTCCTGCTATAGTTCTTGGCTCTAGTTTCTGCCCTACTTATGTTAGGTTCTATGTCGTATAAGCAACTTCATCTAGTGTCTGTTCCAGATGTGTTTAGCTCAAGTTCATATATGCAGACGATGTTTACCTTCTCTCTGTCAGATTGCATGACTTGCTTTATATTTGCTATATTAGTCATGCTTTATCTAGTATTTTTGTTAATAAAATCATTCGGTAAATTGCTCATATTTCCAACATTTCTACACATTAGCTATATGTGTATATTACGTGTGTGTCTCGTTCTTCTCAGAGACAAGTATATCTTTGCAAACCAGTTTATTTTGGCGGGATGCATATATTTTGCATTGCAATAAGATGTCGGTAATGCTATTTTACGATTTGAATTGTAAGTTTTTTAATATTGACATAGTTTTTTACATGATACTTTGACCACCAATGAACATGTTGCCTCACATCCTCCTACTTATCGTAGTTAAAAAGGACATAAGGTTATGTGGTCCACTCATACGTCTCTCCTCCGTCCCCCTACATTTTCAAACGTTTTCCTCCCGTCTCTGTTTGTTTCACCCGGTTTCTTAGAAGTTGCCTCAACTACCTCACATTTTAGATAAGCCAATAAATACTATTTCCCGCAAAAAAACATTAATATGAGTATAGAAGTAACAGGCTAATCACATCCCCCCCCCCCGGTCCCGGCAGTCTCCGGCGGATCTTGCCGCGCGCAGGCCGGATCCGGGCTTTCCTCCCTCTGCTCTTCCCTCCCCTCCCCCGGATCGCCCTCGCGCTGCCTCCCCGGAGGCGGCCGGGGCGGCGCGCGCCCCTTCCCTTCAGCCCCTTCCTCCCCTCCTCCCCCGCCGACGCCGGTGGGTGCCCCCGGCTCTGGCCTGGGTGGTGTCGGCGGCGACGGGATGTCCTATTCCCGCGCACGCGTCCTCCCTACCTGGGGTGGGGGGCAGCGGCCTTGCTGATCGGCTTAGCGGCGGCCCGCAACCCGGCGGCGATGGCCGGCGGCAACCGTGGTGGTGGCACGGCTACTTGGCAGCGGGGTGGCCGGCGGCGCGCCCCCGGCTCAGATATGGGCCCTTCGGGCCCCATCTGGGTCCTAGCGTGTCAGCCCCCGGCATGTCTTCGTTGTCCTCTGCGTGGTGAGGAGGAGGAGCGGCTTGGACCGGGGGCGGCGATGCCGACGGCGTGCCGGCTGCAACGCGAAGGCGGGAACTTTACGGGCCTCGGAGATCCTGGTCGGGCCTGTGCGGCCACGGGCCTGATATGTTCCTGCTATTGCGTCCGGTCAGCTACCGTCGTTGACAGTGGAGGTGGGGCCCTCCCGCATGCCGACGGTGTTGCGGCCCTAGTCCTGGCTCCTCTTCTTCATTGTGCAGGGCATGCTTCACGGTGTCGTGGTGAGACAGTGTGGGAAGCTTCATGTCCGGGTTGGCGCTGGGTGGTGGTCGGTTTGGTGGCGAGCTCCGGAGTGCCTGAGGTGAAAGGTTGGGATCGGGAGAAATCCGTGTTGACTTGGCCGACACCGACGCGGTGGCGCATGAGGGTGCCGCCGGACCTTCCTGGAGGGAGTCGGGCTACCCTTCCTCTCTCCCCTCAGCGCACCGGGGAAAACCCTTGGCAGCAGTGTCGTCATCGCCGCGTCCCTTCTTGGAGGTGTTGATTGGTACCGGCGCTTCGGAGGCTCGAAGATTGGTGGGTGAGCTCCGATGGATGCAGCGGCCACGAGGCTTCTTCGTTTTTTTGTCGATCCGCCGTTGTCAGCATTTGTTTCTCTTGTATTTTCTATTTCTTTTCTTTTGGACGTGACTGTGCTGCTTCCGCCCCAGCACCTATCGTTGGTTGTCCCGGTTGGTTGCTTTGTATACAAAGCGACGGAAACCCTTTTTCGGTAATAACAGGCTAATCTGCTAGAATATTAATGCCTCGGTTGCAATGGGCAGACAATTATCTAGTCCATAAAAACAATCTTACACTACAAAATCAGATTCCATGGACGTACTTACGCTTGAGTAGTTAACACTAGGGAAGTTTTGCTTTGCACACCCTAACTCCAACCGGACGTAAAGTACTCAAGCTTCAAAAATTTATTGGTCTCAATTAGTATACACGTAATTACAGATCGAACTATACAGGGGCGGAGCCAGAAAATTTGGTCATTGGGTTCACTCCATGACTGGATGTGAGAACTCGGTACTAGTATGTGAAGTGTAAAGTCTAAGTTTAAATTATCTTACCACAGAATTATAGCACCCAAAAACAGTATAATGAATAAAAATATGGTATCACATATCACACATCGTGTTGCATTAAAAACTAAAGAGTGCAAGACATACCCGTTCAAAAAAAATTACAAAATCATTTGTTTACATAAATAACTTTGTAGCTTCAGATGTAGCTTCTCATCTTCCTGGCACATTGAAAAAATGACAAGTTAGTTTGTCAAGTTTAGATTAAGTATTGTCAAGCAAAAGAATCTTGTAAAGATACTCACATTTTAGAGTGTCCCCTTGCGATCTTTCATCGCCTTAAAAGTATTAAATACTGCATCTTTGGTAACGGTGGAAAATATATCTTTCTCCACATAGAAAATTAGGCAATCGCTCATGAACTGATCACCCATTTTGTAGCGCAATTTTTTCTTGACAACATTCATAGCTGAAAAGCATCTCTCCACTGATGCTGTGGCAACTGACAATATCAATACTAGCTTTAAAAGATGATAGACCAAAGGAAACGTAACATGCTTATTTGTTTGCACCATTAATTTAGCAAGATCAGCAATTCCGTCCAAATTGGCAAACCTTTCATCTGCCCGCACATTGTCAATGTAACTGCGAAGTTCAGGACCAAGATCATCCATTTTTCTTGAATCAAAGTCATCTGGATAAAACTCAGCTAGCTTCACTAAGCTGTTCAAGTTGAAAGCAGCAAAATAGTCTTTGGGATTGAAAGAAGCCATGTGCCCAAGCAATGTAGAATTTACCTCATTGAAGCGGTCATCAAACTCTTGAAGCTGCCAATCAATAACAGAATTAAGACACTCAATTCGGTAATGTTGAAGGTTTGTCTTATTGGTTTTTTGCCGTGGTTTTTGCCGATTAACATATTGCTCCTGCATATTTGCATTCTCAATGTGATGCTCTTCACAAAATGAATATGCCTTCTCAAGAAGTGAGTCCCATCCATTATCCCTTAGTTCTTGCAGCTTATTTCTTGTTGACTTCACACATGAGATGGCATTCAAGATGTCTTGATCCTTCCTTTGTAAAGACTGCGACAAAGTATTTGCATTTCCCAATATATGCAACATCATGTGCAAATAGAAAACAAAATCAAAGGTCTCAAAATATGCTACAAGACCACGTGCCTGACATTTCTTATCACTTTTGCCTTCCTTCTCAACATATTTCAGAACAGACATAACTGATGGGAACAATTTCAATAGACTTGAAAGGGTCCTGTAGTGTGAGCCCCAACGTGTGTCACCGGCTCTTTGAAGAGTTTGTTCCTGATTTAACCCTGTGCCAGTGATAATCTGCCCACAACCTATGGCTTTTATTACGTCCTCTCGATGTTTCTCTCTAATCATATCCTTTCTTTTGCAAGAAGCTCCAACCACATTGAATAAAACGGAGATCATATAGAAAAAATCTGCAACATCGTCATGCTTCTTTGATACTGCCACAATAACCAACTGGAGCTGGTGAGCAAAACAATGCACATAATATGCTGACTTATTCTCTTGCATAATCTTTGCTTTCAAGCCATTAAACTCACCGCACATGTTGCTAGCCCCATCATAGCATTGGCCTCTGACGTGATTTATGCTTAATCCAATTTTCGTGAATAATTTTTGAAGAGTGTCCTTGAGACAAGTTGCTGATGTTTCCTTCACATGTTCAATTCCAACTAACCGTTCAATGATAAATCCACGCTTGCTTAGATATCTCAAAACAACCGCCATTTGCTCTTTGTCAGACACATCAGCAGCTTCATCAATCAACAAACTGAATACGTCACCTCCAATTTCTTCAATAATAGAATCTAAAGTTATCTGCACAAAAGATAATTAACTCATTAGACAAAAAAAATTACTTGTAAGAAAACATAAATAATAGACACTAAAATTTAATGTTACCTTTGCAAAATAATTTGCAATTTCCTTTTGAATATCTCCACATACCCACTTACAGTTTTTTGGAGCATTCTCAAGAACTACTTTCCGTATAGCTTCATTTTGGTTTGCCAAAGTATCTACCAACTCTCGAAAATTTCCCTTATTTTGTGACTCCTCTGATTCGTCATGGCCACGAAATGCTAAGCCTTGATGCAACAAGTATCTCACCAAATCAATGGAAGCATTAAGCCGGATTCGATTTTGCTTTTTTGTAAGATCAGTTTGCTTATCCATAGCAACATGAATTGACTATTCTTGATTCATCAAAGCATCACATCTTTTTACTGCAACATTATGAAAGCTATTAACATTACCCTTACCCTCATGAGTATCAAGTCTGCTTTTCTTGTTCCAACCGTTCCAATCGTTAATTGCAAATGCATCACTCCCGGCTTGTCCTTCATTGTAATCTCTGAAAAGGTAGCAGGACAAACAGAAGGCCCTATGCACTTTGTCACTATACTCAAGCCAACGACCATAATCATCAAACCAATCTGGATTAAATCTCCGTTGGGTATCTCCAATCTCCCTATGCGGGTAATCAAAATTAGACGGTGGCCTGTAAGGTCCCCTCGTTAAATATCTGCGCCTAATCTCATCTTGCTTCTTTGGATTTCTTGTGTACTCTGAAACTCTCTTCCGATCAGCCGGATCATAAGGCAACTCATCTAAGTTAATTTCTGTATGAATAGTAGCCTTCGGAAGACTAGCTGCGGTACTATTTGATGCACTTAGCCTACGTCTAATGGGTGACCTTGATGTGCCTGCATCATTCTCTCGATCTGGTGACCGAGTTTTCTTTGAAAAAACTGCTTCATAGCCTAGATCAGTGAAAGTCCATGGAGAAAAAATTAAAAGAAACTAGGGCAAAAATCACTATCGAACTAGGCAATTAGGCTAGATAAAACATATATAAGAGAGATGAGATGAGGCAATGTAATCTAATTACCTCAAATTTTTTGGTACAACTGTTGCCGCTGTCGATCTGCCTGCGGCCGGCCAAGAGGCGGCGTCTCCGTCGCGACAAGGCAGCAGGAACACGAACAGACTAGAGAGATCCGATGCGAATTGGAAAAGGAAAAGAAGACGAGGCCACTACTACAATTGCCACGGTGTTGCCTCCAGACTAGGTATAGTAGTAGCGCTGTTTCCTTAAACGTGCTACTGCTATTGTACTTAGCAATAGCGCGTTTTGCCAACACTCGCTACTGCTAAGTATCATCCCCTCCTTGGAACTAAGTTTAGGCCCACCTCGCTCCGCGAACAGGGTGTTTACTATCTTAAATATGTTACTTCTCAAATTATCACAAGCACTTGATCTTCATTCAACTCTATGTGTAGGATTTGTGGCCGCAATATGAATCTTCACCGGTTCCTAAATCGGTAAGGATTCATATTGACAATTTAGATTCTACACAAAAAGATCACTAATGAGCAATGTATTTTTGATGTTTTTTACATGCCTAGCCTTAGCAGTAGCGTGTTTCCTGTAATAAGCGCTATTACTATTGGGCTTAGCAGCAGCGCTTTTCTTCTGTCCCGCGCTACTACTAAGTCATCTTATCCCCCCGCCTACTTCCTCTCTCTCTCTCATCATTCTCACTCCTCACTCTCCTCCCCGCTCTTCTCTCCTCGCCGCTGCCCGCCGCCGCCGAGGTAACTCCTCCCTCGCCGCCGTCGCTCGCCGCCCTCCTTTCTTCCCCTCCTCTCGTCGCGCACCCTCCTCTCTCCTACCTCCCTCCTCCTCCGTCCCTCCTCCTCCTTCCCCCTCCTCCCCGCCTCCTCCCTCCTTTCTCCCCCTCCTCCCTCCCTTCTT
>NC_041389.1:63759018-63832726 GCF_002162155.2 Triticum dicoccoides | reverse complement strand
TACTGCCCTCCTCCTCTCTCCTCCTTCTTCCCACTGCCCTCACTCCTCACTCCTCCCTCCTCCCACCTCTCTTTGTATAGAAATTAGGAATTCAAATTTTTAGTAATAGAACATATAAAATGTAGGTAGAATGGAGTTTTTTAATAGAATAGGTAGGTAGTGTTTTACTAATTTTGTAGGTTTTTTGAATAGAACTAGGTTTTACAATTTTTTAGTAAATGTAGGTCTTTTGAATCAGCGTAATAATGTTTAGTTGATAACTTATAGGGTTTCAGTAAGTTCTAAAATGAGGATAATAATGTTTTTGTTTATATTTTGTTTTTGTAGAAATCAAGGAGCCCTGCATCATCCCCGTCGTCGTCCCCGTCACCGATCCCCTCCGACCTCGAGGTGATACTAGCCAAATCCCCATGTCGATGATGATGTGGATGTTTTGATAGATATAGTAGAGTAGTAGATGAGTAGCGGTGACAATTTCCATGGAATAGAAAATTTTCAATGTAGGTCTTTCAATGATGGAGATTTATACATATGCTATATAGTGTTGTGTACTACTAGTGCTTGCCCAAGTGGCCTATGTTTGCAGTGAACACCTCAGAGTGGCCTATGTTTTGCTGGAGTGTTGATTAATTTCCATTCCGGCAAATTTTAGGCGCTCGATATGTCCTTTTAGCAAAGGTCATGCTGGATTTTTCCATGAATTTAGCATGGCTTGTGCTAGAATGTAGGAAATATCAAGTGCCTTGGATTTACCGGAAAGAGCATTAAACAACATTTTGGGTTGACTTTAAGTCTGTTGGGACTCCATACATGACAGTGAAAAAACAATGAGGGAGTGCCCACCATATATGAGAGAAGAAGAATGTCGACTATTGTCGTGGGGATCGCTCTTCCTCTTCTTTCTCATGATAGACCTTTTGGTAATGCACGGTAAGGAACAGAAGAGCGACCATCACCGATGGTTGCAAATGTTAGAGATGAAGAATCCCGACTGTTGTCGTGGGGGTCGCTCCTCCTTCATTCTCGTGTGCTAGACAATTTGGTGTAATGCACTCGGGGACGAAGGGAGGAGCAACCGTCACAGATGGTCGAAAATATCAGAGAGGGAGTGCCCACCATATACACCACGTGAGATGAGGGTTTTCAAGGAAGACTCGATAGACCGAAAGTCAACCAGTGATGAATATTCAGAAGTTTAATCTTTCAATTTTAAACACATGAGATGTCTAATGACGATAGGATCCTGGAGTTCAATACTGATACGATGAACGGAGTTTGTGCGACAGGTATCCTCACCTACAAAATGATAGGTTTTTCACCGTGAAGCTGGACGAGACCTTTGATGTTTGTACCGTATGCAACGACAAGCATTTCATCATAATTAATATAATCGCTTGTGCTTCTTTTGGTTAATGTGTAATTCCTGGATTGTTTCAAATTCGATTAGTACATCCCATGCTATGCAAGACCGTATGTATTGTAGAAGCTCGGTTTCAAAGACTTTGAGAATACGGAGAGGAGGAGGCCTTACTTAAGAACTAAACATGGTTATGTGTTTCTGGTTAAGCTGTTCAATATGGAAAATCACTCCCATTTCGGTTGCTCTAATTGGGAAGCTCTCTTCAAGGCATATGAATTTGACGAGGGTATACAAATAACATTTGATACTTGTCTCGAAGAAGAAGATGATGATAATATCAATATCTGGGTTTATGTGGATATGCCTCTAGTTTTGCCTAAATGTGAGTTTGTCAAACTAATTTGTTAAGTTAAGTAATTTATATTGTTAATTTTAAAATATTTGGTGTTCATTGGTACTAAACATCTTTATTTATAATTGTCAGCTTATTTCTTATCTTCCAAAAATACCCGAAAGGGTGTAGACATGACATACTACAACTATGACTCCGAGCTTAATTATGAGGAGAAAGGTTATATTGTGTCATTCGTAGATGATGTTGAGGCCTTTAAAACCAATCATTCTATCCTCCCAAATTTTACTGGATATGTGCCACTAGTCCATAAATTGCATGATGGTAACTTTATTGCCAAAAACTTGATAATATTTTGTTAATGATGGTAATTTTATTGGTATATAAACTACATTGCTAACTATATATGTTACTATTATGTTTTTCAATAGAGGCTCCCGGAGGAGGTTGTGCCTTACATGTTGTTTACCGAAGGTTATATGTATATGGTTAGCTTACGACCAACTCCTTTGAAGGCTTACTATACTACATACTCAATTTCTTCAAATGATGGAAGGTTCAAAATCAAAGAATGGAGCAAAGTGATGAATGCGCACATACAACTAATTGGAGACAACATGAATGTGCGCAAGCCACAAGTTGGAGAT
Organism: Triticum dicoccoides; assembly: GCF_002162155.2. Classification (NCBI taxonomy): domain Eukaryota; kingdom Viridiplantae; phylum Streptophyta; class Magnoliopsida; order Poales; family Poaceae; genus Triticum; species Triticum dicoccoides. The sequence continues at coordinate 63,830,367 of NC_041389.1, read as the reverse complement.
AGGTTTATCTCCATTCTCCATTATGGAGATGGACCGATTTATCTCTTTTATGGTATTTTACCTAGAAGAGAGGAGTAGGTCCTAGGTATTAAGAACAATTAGTTAGTGTTGATTATGACTATGATGATGATGTGAAGTTGTTATTATATGCTACAATGGGTTAGAGTTGATGATGTATTATGATGATAAGTTGTTAATGATATGATGATGACGATGAGTTATTATATCATTGGGTGAAAGAACCGCAGATTAGTTTCAAGTGGATGTATCCAGAGTGACCAAGTCACGCTAATCCATGATTTGGTCACTTTGGATCCATCAACTTGAAACTAATCCACGGTTCTTTTACCCAATGACGTAGTAACTCATTATGATATAAAAGCAATCTCTAAATTGCTACTGTATGAAAACTTGTATAATGGTGTATGAATACGACATAAAACAAAAAAGAAATAACATACGTAATAATAGTAGTAGCGCGGGTAGAGAGGCACGCTGCTGGTAACTACCAATAGCGCGTTCTACCAAAACCGCTACTGCTAAGTAAGTATATCAGTAACACGGGTAAACCCACGCTACTGCTACCCTTTAGCTGTAGCGCCATAGCAATAGCGCGGTCCCCCATGCTACTACTAGGCCTAAAACCAGCGCTACTGCTAGGATTTTTCCTAATAGTGGTAGATAGCTAATTTTTTGCTAAATGACTTTTTTGTCGACTCAAAATGTTGTATCAACGGATAGAAATACAATGAGAGCATACCCGCCCTATGGACAACTAGGATGCACACAGTCAACATCAACACACATAAAGTATCATGTCAGCAAGCAGCAAAGCAATGCAAGACGTAATTGAAGGGGGAAAAGAGCAACCATGATCCACACAAGCCACAAAAATCCAGGCTGAAGCCACGGCCGCAGCCATGGCCATTCCCAACACCTGGCTCGACGACATTGTCAGTGGACGGCTCCTATTGTCAAGCGGACAGTTCGGCGGGCTCTAGCATGATTTTGAGAGATGAGAAGGGCTCTGTGATCTTCGCAGCATACAAACGTCTCAGGCGGATAGTTCGACGGGCTTTGGCATGATTTTGAGAGACAAGAAGGGCTCTATGATTGCAGCATACAAACGTCTCCTCTATTGTAGCGATGCTCTGGAGTACAAGTTACATGCAATCAGGGAAGACATTGACTTGGCGATACATCGGACCCCCCTATCGGTTTTAGTCCAGTTTGACCGCTCCAATGCTTTATCAGCGATTATGGACATATCGTTAGACAAGCTAGCCTATGGCCATTTGAATTATGAGATCAAACTCTCAATGGAATATACGGTGTTTATTCATGTTAAGATTGCTCGTGAACATAATAGGATTTCAGATTGTTTAGCGAACTTTGGGCATAGCGGGGATAGCACTACGTGCTGGCTTAACCAAACCCCTACTTGTGCTATGAAACTTGTCGCTTCCGACTGTAATCCTATGACTATGGAATAAATACCCTATATTCCCTCACACACAAAACTTGATCCACACTGAACAACTTTATACCAATGAAGACGATGCAAACCTGCATGATCCGTACATAGCTACCTTGTTGTCAAAGGCGTCTATGTACAAAATCGCAATAATAAACAACGATCAAGCAAACTGAAAATCGTTGGCAACCACCGCATGATCAAAGTGCGGATAGATATAATAATTTGGATTTAGCCTAGGTTTTTTCTATCGTAGAGACGGCGCTTGGGCGGATGTCATTGTTTCATCTTTGAGTTGGTCCTTCGGGCTCCAGTCGTCTTTGAGTTCACCCTTTGGGGAAGAGTTGATGGACCTCCGTCATAGATTCATGTTGTCTCCTTGTGATAACGAGGTTAGGGTTTCTGTAGCGCGTATAGAATGATGAGATTTGATGTCAGGCGGTTTGAATTGATTTAAGCGTTCAATGATGATGACTGCGACTCTACGGCGTTGGTCCTCAGGGGCACATGCACGAAGATTTCCCAACTATTATCAACAAGGTCGGACTGGCACTTCTAGGGGAGCAGCAACAACGGCATGTCAACTGCTCATTCTAGTGGCGGTAGTTGTTGTTCGATGATCCATGTCCTTATGTATTTTTTATTGATGTTTGAGATGCTTTATACTATTGCTGCACCTTTACAATACATTTGAATCATTTCTGCAAAGAAAAGAGAACACACTAAGATGCATAGTAAAGAAACGATTAAGTAGTTCTTCATTTATTCTTTAATATTTTTCTGCGGGCAGTAATCATTCTTTGCTTAAAATATGGTCTTGCTAATTCTATGTTTTGCATGGAATTTTGTTATGAATGTGCGAGCAAGAGGGCGCGCTAGAATAAATTCATATCTTTTTAAGAATGCTAGAATAAATTCAGCTAGTGCCTTATACTTCTAGTTTTGCAATGTTCCGTGGAGGAAGAGAAGGGTTGTAGATAGCTAATTTTTTTTATAAATGACTTTTTGTTGACTCAAAATGTAGTATCAACGGATAGAAATACAATGAGAGCATACCCGGCCTCTGGACAATTAGGATGCACACAGCCAATATCAACACACATAAAGTATCGTATCGACAAGCGACAAAGCCATGCAAGACCTAATCGAAGGGGGGAAAGAGCAACCATGATCCACACAAGCCACAAAAATGCAGGGAGAAACCACCACCGTTGCCGTGGCCATTCCCACCACCTGGCTCAGCGGCATTGTTAGTGGACGGCTCCTATTGTCAAGCGGACAGTTTGGCGGGCTCTGGCATGATTTTGAGAGACAAGAAGGGCTCTGTGATCTTCACTACATACAAACCTCTCTTCTATTTTAATGATGCTCTGGAGTCCAAGTTACATGCAATCTGGGAAGACATTGACTAGGCGATACATCAGACTCCTCTGTCGGTTTTAATCTAGTTTGACTGCTCCAATGCTTTATTGGCGATTATGGACAGTTCTTTGGACAAGCTAGTGTATGGCCATTTGAATTATGACATCAAACTCTCGATGGAACATAGGGTGTTTACTCATGTTAAGATTGCTCGTGAACATAATAGGATTGCAGATTGTTTAGCAAACTTTAGGCATACCGGGGATAGCATTGTGTGCTAGCTTAACCAACCCTCTACTTGTGCTGCGATACTTGTGTCTTTCGATTGTAATCCTGTGACTATGAAATAAATACCCTAAATTTTGTCAAAAAAAAGGCATGATCCACACTGAACAACTTTAAAGTTTAAACTAATAAAGATCATGCAAGCGAACCTGATCCAGACATAGCTACCTTGTTGTCCAAGGCGTGCATGTACAAAGTCGCAACAGTAAACAACAGTCAAGCAAACTGAAAATCGTTGGCAACCACCGCACGATCGAAGTGCGGATATAGATATAATAATTTGGATTTAATCGTCGTGCGCTTTGTTCCCTCTCCGGACCCCTCTTACTGTCACCATCTGTTGAGTGAATGTACGTACGTGGGGTTGATCCATCCATTGTCTGGAGCTTGTGCTGGTGGTACATACGCGTACATGCTAGCTACTCCAGCTAGTAGGTACTCGATTACAAGGGCATCTAGACGGTGACACTTGGCCATGTACATACTTACTAGCAAAAGGGCCCGTGCGTTGCAACGGGAGAGAAAAAACCATAACCTTCAACGGCCATGACTACATTTTGTTGCATCACCGAAATACACTATGACCCTCAATTTCATGAAATCATGAACATTTTTTAAAACTCGTACACATATCTGAAACCGTGACTTCTAATTTTTTGAACATTTTCTAAAATCAAGATTTTTTTTTTGAATTCATGAACGTTTTATACTATTTGCAAACACTATTTTTAAATTCTGAACATTCTTTTAAACAATATTCTTGAATTGGCGAACATTTCTAGAATCGACGGATATTTTATTGGAAATTGGTGGAATAATTTGTGAAATTCACGGACATTTTTTAATTTACCAATCATTTTTCGATTTAATGAACATTTTTTGAAATGCATGATTATTCTTTGAAAAAACGAACATTTTATAATAAATAAATTATTTTGTAAGTCACGAGCAGTTTTTGAATTTTTAGGATATTTTTTCATTTTTAAGATTGTTTTGAATTAGCGGAATTTTCTTCAATTTCATTAACATTTTTTAATATGCAAACTTTCTAAAAAATCATGATTTCTTTATTTTCTGAATAATTGTTTTTAAAATTGCGAATATTTTTTAAGTCCTCCTCATGAGTCATTGACCGGTGCCAAAGACGGGCTTCTCCATTTCAGCATGATACGTCGCCTGCCTATGATGCCACCCTTGTTTTATTTTTGATCTGTTAACCAATAAATTCCATACTTCCACTAACTTCCATATTTATAATGTTTTTCCTTTTGCATCTTCATTTCAATGTCATTAAATAAGTTGCACCAAATTAAAAACTATGAACATTTTCAAAAATCATTTGAGCCATCCTTATATTTTATGCAATTGCATTTCCCAATTCCTTTTGAGCCACTCCAAAAATCCCATGCCTTTTTCTACTTCAAGTTTAGTCCCCAAACTTTGCCAATAATTCTTTTATCACTTTACCAAGCTCAACAAAATTATCATAAATTTTGGACATGTCTAAAACCTATTCCTAGTTCAAGCACATTTGAATTAAATTCAAATTAGTTTGAATTTAAACCTTGCATTGCCCACTTCTAATTTTCTTGGAACAAGCACATTTTTTCGAGTCCAGGAAAATAACAACTTGCCAAAACACCATTCCTATCCCTCTATCCTTTTTACTCTGTCTCCATTTATGTTTAGTAAATAGAAAAGGAGGCGAATTGGGAGATAGGGAGAGAGAGAAAGACCAGCCTAGCAACTAACCCAGCCAGCCCATTTGGGCCAAGGCCCAGCCCAGTCGCACCTTAACCTAACCTAGCTCGATCGAACCCCTCGCTCCTCTATCCTGATCGATCCTTCCCCCACCTTGCGCCGTCAGGGGAGGCGCCGCAGGAGCGCGCCCGATGCCCGACACCCGCCGGCTCCGCCCAACGCCGGCGAGGCTGCCTCGCCGTCGGCCTCGCTCTTCCTTACCTCGCCTCTATGCTCCTCCTCTCCTGCTGCATCGTGCCACCCTGCCCGAGCCGCTCTACCTCCGTCTCCATGACGCCTGTGGCCACCAATGCCACGACGGCACCCTGCACCGCGCCGCCGCACCGTGCCGCCGCACCTTCTGCTCGCGCTGCTGCTGCAGGAGGCCGCCCTCTCGTCTGAACTGCATCGCCCCTCCTTTCTTTCTTCTTCTCTCCCTCACCTCCATGTCTCCTTTCTGCCCCGGAGTCGTGGATGCCATTGATCTGCCCAGGAATCCACGCTCCGGCCTTCCTCGTCGCCACCGGCGACCAGTGCCTCGCCGCCCGCCTCTGGATCCGCCTTCCCAACCCCAGTCGCGCATAAATCACTCCCTGCAAGCTCCAGCCCCTGCAGCAGTTCTCCATCGTGGGTTGAACACTCGAGAAACGCAGGGTCTTTTTTTAAACATGAAACGTTTTTAGTCACTTAAGCAGGGACTGCGGGTTTATTTCAAAGAAACAGAGGGGCTTTTTCGCAAAAACGCCGACGACGTACGGGCAGAAGCACTCCGTGCTTTATTAGTAGGGAAAGATTGTCTGCTTTTGGCGCGGTAGGTCGTATATTTATGTTGAGTACTCCCTCCGTTCCTCTTTGTAGAGATTCCACTATAAACCGCATACAGATGTATATAGATACATTTTAAGTTTAGATTCATTCATTTTGCTCCGTATATAGTCCACCTAGTGAAATCTCTATAAAAACTTATATTTAGAAACGGAGGGAGTATATAATAACAAGGCTCCGTCGACCTTTTCTTTTGTCGCGCAATGCGTGCGTACGTGCGTGCATGCGGTGGCTAAAGAGCAAGAGCGGGTGAGCCGGTCCGGCGGTGGCGCTTCACCACCGTGCATTGTGTATCGGCCCAAGGCGTTAGTAAAAAAACGCTAGTAATAATCTACTACTCCCTTTGTTCCATAATGTAAGACGTTTTTTGACATTATATTATGGACGACGCTACGCGTCCACTGGCCGATTTTCTGATTTTATTCGTCGCCTCGACGGCCGTTGGATGCCCGACCTGATGGCCGTCCGATCTAGTGTAGACGCCCGCATGCCCACTCGTTATTTCCTGCAACAGCCACTCTGTTGCAGAAACAAATAACACTCTTGCCCCAGGCCCCGACAGAGCTGCGCCCCGCGCGACTCCGCCGCCGACCCACCGCAAAATCAGCTCGCCGGCGGCATCCTGAAGCTAAATTGAAGTTTCTGCAACACTATGGCGCTCCATATCGCGCGTCAGATGGCCGGATCTGACGCAAATCGAGCTCACCGAGGGGCCCTGCTTCGAGATCAGGCGCGACTATCGTTCTCAGCTCCGAGCGCCGCCGGGGGGCCGCCGCGTGTTGGAGTTTCCTCTTGGTTCACAATCCCCCCGGTGGTGTTTCCTGAAACTACTTCGAGCAGATCGCATCTGGAAGCCTGGGTTAGTTTCTGAAACATGGTCTCTGTTTCTGAAACATAGCTATCTCTGAAAAACATGAATCAACAAATCCCATTGTCCTGCTTGATTGTATCTCTGAAACCAAGAGGTTCAGGACTACTGGCTACTTGATTATATCTCTGAAACATGAATTCTAAATCCCATTGTCCTGCTTGATTGTATCTCTGAAAAATGATTTCATTATCTACAAAGTGTTTCTGAATTCCTTGCAACCACGCTGCCCTCCGTCCTAGCCACACGAGTCAACTGAGCCACGGGTGTTATTCAGTTGCATGAATGTTTCCTGAAACAACAGGTAAGTTTCAGAAAAAACGTCCGCGCGACGCGGAAGCGTGGACGCTCTCGTCTGTCTGATCAACAGACGATCCAACGGATGTGGAGCCGGCGGACGCATGAGCTTTATCAGTCGGTTGAACGTAAGCTTTTTCCTTATATTATCCCAATGTCAAAAAGTCTTATATTATGGAACAGATGGAATATCTTTTCTTTTTGCGAAAATGATCCACATATATTTTTAAAGTTCAACGAAAGTACAAAGCATCTCGAACATAATAAAAATTACATTAAGATTCTAAGACCCCACAAACAACCACTACCGCCGCCTGAACGAGCTATCTAACTAGAGAAAAGTCCAGATTTCAATCTTCAACTAACCATTCGATTCGATTTACAACCCTCAACTACAAGACCATTCAAAATACACCCTCAACTTACCACAAGATTAAGAAAACAACCTTGGTCTCGGTTTGGACCAAGTCAACCAGTTTTGACCAAAGTCAATGCTAACTGAACGCTGACTGGGCATGTCAACTAGAGGCTAAATTGGTATTTTCCTTGTAATTTTTCATCGGTTTGAAAAAAAACATTGAAAATTGCCCATAATGATCAACATATTAGTGTTTATTTTTTAGAATTCTTTTGAAAAATTTCTGGACTTCTTTGAATATTCTATCGATGCTGGTATAGCTATCAGTTTGTTCATTGTAATGGATTTACATATATAGCTATATAGACTATAGAGGCAAAATTAAACCAAGGTTACACTTGCGTGATTGCTAATTGTTGTTTCGTATACATGCATCTCAATCATTTTGCTGTGCTACAAATATTTTAAAAAAATATGGAAGGAGTACCATTTGCGTTGCAATTGACTTGACCCTGGATGTTTGGTCGATATTTAAATTGTTTCTTCTCATTCCAATACAATCTGATTGTCGTGGAGGCAGTAAATAAGAATGAAGGGTACTCACCGGTGGTAACACCAATTTTTAAAGATTAGCGCATTTTACTGCAAGAGTTCGGGAATGTTATCATTGAACATTGTATGAGAGATGCAAACCCGGTTGCTCATGAGCTAGATAGTTTTAGGACGTGTAATTCATTGACTGTATAGTCAAATACATAGTTTACTGCAAGAGTTCGGGAATGTCATCATTGAACATTGTATGAGAGATGCATACCTGGTTGCCCATGAGCTAGCTAGTTTTAAGACGTGTAATTCACTGACTGTATGGTCAGATAAACCCCCTAATTCTGTTAATAAATTTTTAGCAGATGATGTAAGTGTGATTTGAGTTAATACAATCAGCCATGAAGGCCTTTTCATAAAATGTGTCAAGGTTGTTGACATCCCGAAAGCTCATCTCCTAATAACCTCCTCCAAGAAAGAAAGCTAGGGTTCCTGGCTCTCGTCGGCGCCGCTTCAGGTTCGCCTCGTCTCCGGTGGCCCTAGGGCCATGGAGGCGCGGTGGATCCTGCCAAGGGCCAGCGGGAGGGCTCCGTTTTGAGTCGTTTTTTTCAGTCTTGTTAGGGTTTGTGTCCTGCTCAGGAAGGCGAGACGACGGCGGCTCCCTGAAGATGGAATAAAGGTCTCCCTGTCTAGCCCCCATTCCGGCGGTGCGTCTAGCATCGTTAGTAGGCGTGTGGAGGTCTGTATCTAGCGGATCTATCTTTGGTGGATTTGCTCGGATCTCGTCATTGTTCGTCTACGTTCGTGTGTCTTTGGGGTGAATCCTTCCAACCTACATTATTCTTCATCGGCGGCGGTTGCTGTTCTGGTGTGCTGGTCCTATGGGGCCTTAGCACGACGACTTCCCGACTGTCTACTGCAACAAGTTGCGCCCGACTCCGGCGATGAAGGGGTGATGACGGAGATGCGTCTTTGGCTCGCTTCAGTGCTTGTACTCGTCGCTAGGTGGTCTATGGATCTGGATGTAATTTTTATTTCTTTTGTTCGTTGTACTGCCATGATTGAAGATGAATAGATTGAAAGTTTTTCCGAAAAAAGGCCTTTTCGTAAATAAAGAAAAGAACTTGTGGCTTTGTCTGAGTCTTCTATCGGTGCCACGTTCCTATTCTGTTTTCCTAGTAGTTTGTATGTGGAGGCAAATAAAATCAAGGCTACACGGGCTTGATTGATACAATCGATTTTTTTAAGGCAGCTCAAATCATTTTGTTACTTAATACCCATCTAGAACCTTGGCTAATCATTTGGGTAATGAGTTGATTTTCATGATTTTATTTGTTTAGGGTACGCAGATATGGCATCAATCACTATCTTGTCTACATCATGGGAACGAGCAAATCCCCGCCAATGAATTTTCTTTGTTATCTCCTTTTCCAGTGGGGATACACAAATAATTAAGTACACATACTTGTCCACGATGTGTATGTACAAACAATATATAGTACAGTAGCATGTACTCATGGGTCATACCCCGGGCCTAGTCCTGCCGGCCTGCCCCTCTAAATGCTGGTCAACGTACTAATCATTTCCTGCACCAGTTATTTTTAGTTGTTTGCCACCAGTTTTTGGAAGCACGACTTGGTGGTCTTTTAGTACTACTGTCTCCATTATTTTTCTGGATGCAAGTTAATCAATTGTGTTAATTCTCCATGTCCCTGCCACTAATTGTGAGTGTGGTTTGTTTGGTGGACTGTCTCCAGCGAGCCAATTATCGTGTGAGCTTCCAAAATGATAATAAAGTACTGCGTTTTATGTGATGAGGCCAGGGAGGCACCAGAAATGCATGCCAAAGAGAAGAGCACCCGACTATATAATGGAGACACCTTTGATTTTGCAATATATTCCTTTGCCTCTTTCCTTTTGTTTCATTTTGCTTGGGTGCTGATCTTCTTGGTGGTTAGGGTGTTGTTGTGCTGTGTGGGAAAGATTGGTCATGGTCTGCATGTCAAGCTCCTACATGGGGCCTGAGGCAGACAGTCGAGCAGACAGCCTCCAGGAAAGGAGGCCATATGTATGGAGCATCTACTTGGATCAAGTGGCGCTGCATGCCAGGATCGGTGCTAAGCGTCTAGTATTAATTTTGTCCTGTACATGGCCCTACAAAACCCCTGCAATGTACTATCAGACAAAAATTCGGTAATTCGGTAAACGCCGCTCTCAATCCATATATAGTGTGATTACTTTCTTTGTCACGTTATTCAATTACATTAGTTATGGACAGTACATTACCTTCCCAACACTACCATTTTTGTATAATTATGTGCCTTATTTTATATTAAATTATGAACTTTTTATCAAAAAAGATAACTAAATCCATAGGCGTGGAAATGATCCTAAATAAAGAGGGAAAATACAATAAAGACCCTAGGGCTCAAAGGGCCGAAGCCGTAGGCGAACTTGTCATCGTCGTTCTACCCTAGCTCTTCGCGGGTGATGGACAACGCCAGAAAAAAATCAGTTGAAGTACATGCAAAGACATGTAGATGACTGGACCTTATTTTTTTTTGGAACCACCACATATATTGATTAACCAAGAATGTTATTACAATCATTCATTACAAAATTCATCACGCAGGGCGGATCATCGTTAACAAGGATACCATCCAATTTATTATCGAAACTAAACTTTGCAATTGTATGGGCCACAATACTAGCCGAACGATTAATCTTGGAGTATTTAAAATTATTTATAAGCTTTGATAATCTCCTTGCTTCCTTTTTCAAATCAGCCATTGAAGACATGTCTCCTATTTCATTTGCAAGAGACGCAACCACAAACGCACAGTCAGTCTCCAAAATTATAGGATTGTGAAAGGTAATATCTATATATAGACCCGCAATGCATGCTCGTAGTTCCGCCTCCTCCACGCTTTTATAAAGCCCAATGTAATCCCAGGAAGAGACGAGGACCTTCCTCGAAGAGTCCCTGACCACCACACCCACACTTGCAGCGCTAATGCTCTCCACAAAGCTTGCATCGACATTGATCTTAATATACTCCGAAGGAGGGGGTTGCCATAACACCTGAGTTTCCATAGGATTAGGAAAAAAATTGAACCAGACAACAAACCTTTACCTTTATTTTTCGAGTCCACCTCTGGGCAGGATTGACTTGCGACAAATGATGACCAATAATTCTCCACAAAATTAGCAGAGGCCGAGACAAGTTCCTTCCCCGTACCAAATTCAAGTCATTCCTCAAGTGCCAGGCTCTCCAGAAAATGAAAATAATTTGGTCACGCAGAGTAGCATTCAATTGGTCCAAAAGAATAAGAAACCAATCAGCCCCCGAATGCTTGAAAACCTCCTCCCCAGGAAGATCCCATATACCTCTCATTGTCATACGCAACGCATATGCCTTAGGGCACTTAACTAGCGCATGAAACATATTTTCATCTTCCACTCCGCAAATAGAACATGTACTAAGAGTGGCTTGGTGGTGCATGATTCTGTTTACCTGGACGGCCAAGCTGTTCGTAGCGACACGCCAAGCAAAAATACGAATCTTCTGAGGAACATTGGCCTTCCAAATAATATCCCAAATCTTCCTCTCCCCCAACACCACGCCACTGTATTGCCCTTCATCTTCTTTAAGTTCCTTTAAATTAAGCGCAAGCATGTACGCGCTTTTAACCGAGAATAAACCATTCTTCTCAAAATGCCAAGCTATAAAATCAGCTTCCCCTAACGACTGAAAACGTAGACTTAAAATCTCCTCTGCATCATGTGGATAAAATAAGTGCCTAACCAAATTCTCATCCCATCTCCTCGGTCCACTCAAAATTAAGTCAGACACCCATTTGACCCTAGTCCTATTCTTCTTTGCAGTAACCTTAAGACCAGAGATTCTTGGCAGCCAATTATCTCTCCAAATATTAATATTAGATCCATCACATACTCGCCAAATAACGCCCGATTTAAGTAGGTCCAAACCATGCATAATACCATGCCAAGGAAGTGAAGTTGATTGTGAAAAAACAGTGTCAAGGATATGCCCCTGGGGATAATATTTTGCCTTCATCACCTTTGCGCATAAGGACTCAGGGTTAACCACCAATCTCCAAGCCTGCTTAGCTAGCAGAGCTTGGTTAAATAATCTGAGATCGCGGAAACCCATACCTCCCTTACCTTTAGGCCTAGTCAGTTTGTCCCAAGCCAACCAGTGAGTTTTCCTCCTCCCATCCTCGTCACCCCACCAAAAATTCCTTATAATATGAGATAGCTCCTCACAAAGCGATGCCGGGAATTTAAAGATACCCATGGCATAAACTGGAAGAGCCTGAAGAACTGATTTGATCAACGTTTCCTTCGCCCCACTGGATGCATATTTTTCAATCCAATCCGATAAAATTTTAAGAGCTTTTTCTTTAGTAGATTGAAATTTACCTGCCTTCATTCTTCCTTGTGGCACCGGAAGGCCAAGATATTTGTCCTCAAAACCTTCAACGGTAATATTCAAGATTACCATGACAGACACTTGGTTTTCCATACTACACTTCTTCCCCAACATAATAGAGCATTTATCCGCTCTCAATAATTGTCCAGTCCCCTTTTGGTAAGTTGAAATGATATTTTTAATTGTCAACGCTTGATCAATGGACCCCTTGAAAAACATAAGGCAATCATGTGCAAATAAAAGATGAGAGATACCCGGAGCATGCCTATTCACCTTGAAATCTTGAAGAGCTCCTCTAGCACATGCATCCTGAAGCAACAAAGAAGGAGCTTCCGCCACCAGGAAAATTAGGTATGGAGATAAAGGGTCCCCTTGCCTGAGACCACAAGAAGGGGAGAAAGTTTCCAAAAGTTGACCATTAAAGCGCACACAAAATTTGACAGATGTGACACATGCCATAATCCATTTAATCCAAACTGCGTCAAAGCCCAACGCACCCATCATCCTTTTCAGAAAGTGCCAATCCAACCGATCATAAGCTTTTGCTAAATCCAATTTATAAGCACAAAATTCGCCTCGAATGTCTTTTAGCGTGCTCAAAGAATGCATACATTCAAAAGCTATAAGAGCATGGACGGCCCACTGCCGTTAGCTAACGGCCAGCGCAACACCCTACCGCCGCAGGTCTTGGCGGTAGGGTCCTGTGGGTTTAGGTTTTTACAAAATTTATTGATTGTTTGTTTTGTCACAAGTTTCACATAGTTTCACAAATAGCAAAATATGAGCTCACATATTAATAAAGGTTCCACATAGCAAATATCAAACAGTTTACACATAGATTCATAAGTACGAAATAGCAAATAGCAAACTTGTCCACATAGTTTGACAACCCCTACTAAACCATAGATGCATATGCAATAGACATGTTTATAGTGAGGGTAAACCTCCCCCCCTTGTATGTTAGGCCTGGCCGTGGAGACAAATACGGCAGTGGATCCACCGGTTCAGGCGGAGGCGGAATGCTGGTCGGCATCCGACCATTCAAGCACTCCCACCTTGCCTTGACAGTTGGAGTTTTCGCCTCCGCCCTTCCCCAGTTGATGATATCGAATGCCGATGCACTTGGGGGCGGTATCCTGGCTCTCTCCTCCGCATTGCACTCGAAGTAGATCCTCCGGCCCAAATTGCGCAGCTCCCAGTTGGAGTGCTGCTTGGCAGCTTCAATGGTTCCTTCCCGGCGTTCACGGGAGATAGTTGGATCGCCCTCCATCTCTGCAGTTACTCTCTTCCACTCCTTCACACTCTACGACCAACACTTCACATCGTCGGCAATCCGTTCTGCCCTCTCGTGCCACCGCACTTCCCTCGTCGCCTGTAGGAACTCGTATGAAAAAGCGGTCACTGGCTGCAGAAGCTCGGGGAAGGACTCGTACACGTAAGGAAGTGGAGGGCCGGACGGGTCGTGTTGGAGATGAATGGGCGATGGTTGCGCCACTGTTGCAGACCTAAACATAGGGGTGAATAACAAAAGTTCATCATTAACTAAATAAAATACATATATCAAGATGGGTCAAATGCAATATCATATCATATCATATTTACTCCACTACTTGCATCATATAAATTTTGCTTACTCCAATATTCATCATATCATAAATTTTGCAAACAAAAAAATTGAGAACTTGATGGTTCAACATTTGTTAAAATAAATCTAAGCCTAAACCTAGGGTTCATCAACTAGGGAGGGTTCCTCATATGGTCAAAAAAGACTAAACCTCGGGATCATCAACTAGGTTCATCACATTGCAATCATCTAGGTTCTAGGGTTCATCATATCAACTAGAGAGGGTTCCTCATATGGTCAAAAAAACTAAACCTAGGGTTCATCAACTAGGTTCATCACATTGCAATCATCTAGGTTCATTATATTAACTAGGGTTCATCATATCAACTAGGGATCCTCATGATTTTGAACACGAACATGAACCTTTTTAGGCTATAATAAAGCGGATTGATTTGACTCAAACTAATTGGGGGATGGGAGGAGATTACATTCCTCTTTCAGAAGCCATCTCTCCGCAAAATCCGTGAATCAATGAAGAAGATCGGAGGGGGAAGTGGAGGAGATGAGAAAATGGGCGAGAGGAAGAAGAAGGCGGCTGGGTGGGTGGGGATAAGGGGTTGGGGTGGGTTGGGCGGGGCGGTTGGGTTTATATATGCCTAAACCCTACCGCCATAGGGCGCGGCGGTAGGAGACCACAACCTACCGCCATAGGGCGCGGCGGTAGGGCGGGAGCATGTGTTAAGTTTATGTGACCAAAAAATCGAACAGCTCAGCGGTAGGGTTGCACACCCTACCGCCGAGGCGCTCGGCGGTATCACGCTACCGCCAAGAGCCCTGGCGGTAGGGTGTGCAACCCTACCGCTGAGCTATTCGATTTTTTGGACACAGGAGGGGGGCCGTGGGGGGAGGTACTCTACTGAAAGAAATATGCGCTAGAGGCAGTAATAAAGTTATTATTTATTTCCTTATTTCATGATAAAAGTTTATTATTCATGCTAGAATTGTATTAACCGGAAACTTAGTACATGTGTGAATACATAGACAACCAGAGTGTCACTAGTATGACTCTACTTGACTAGCTCGTTGAATCAAAGATGGTTAAGTTTCCTAGTCATAGAACTGAGTTGTCATTTGATTAACGAGATCACATCATTAGGAGAATGATGTGATTGACTTGACCCATTCTGTTAGCTTAGCACTTGATCATTTAGTATGTTGCTATTGCTTTCTTCATGACTTATACATGTTCCTATGACTATGAGATTATGCAACTCCCGTTTACCGGAGGAACACTTTGTGTGCTACCAAACGTCACAACGTAACTGGGTGATTATAGAGGAGCTCTACAAGTGTCTCCGAAGGTACATGTTGAGTTGGCATATTTCGAGATTAGGATTTGTCACTCCGATTGTCGGAGAGGTATCTTTGGTCCCTCTCGGTAATGCACATCACTATAAGCCTTGCAAGCAATGTAACTAATGAGTTAGTTGCGGGATGATGAATTACATATGTTGTTATGCGCTTTGACCGATAAAGATCTTCGTAGAATATGTGGGAGCCAATATGAGCATCCAGGTTCCGCTATTGGTTATTAACCGGAGACGTGTCTCGGTCATGTCTACATAGTTATCGAACCCGTAGGGTCCGCACGCTGAAAGTTCGGTGACGATCGGTATTATGAGTTTATGTGAGTTGATGTACCGAAGGTAGTTAGGAGTCCCGTATGAGATCGGGGACATGACGAGGAGTCTTGAAATGGTCGAGACGTAAAGATTGATATATTGCACGACTATATTCAGACACCGGAAGTGTTCCGGGTAGTTTCGGATAAAACGGAGTGCCGGAGGGGTTACCGGAACCCCCCCGGGAGAGTATTGGGCCTTAGTGGGCTTTAGGGGAGAGACAGGACAGCATTCCAGGAGGTGGCGCGCCCCCTCCCATGAGGGGTCCGAATTGGACTAGGGGAGAGGTGCGCACCCCCCTTTCCTTCTCCTCTTTCCCTCTCTTTCCTTCCCCATTCTCTCTTCCTAGTTGGACTAGGAAAGGGGAGTCCTACTCCTACTAGGAGGAGGACTCCCCCCCTCCTTGGCGAGCCTCAAAGCGACAGCCGGCCTCCCCCTTGCTCCTTTATATACGGGGGCAGGGGGCACCCTAGAACACACAAGTTGATCTGTTAATCTCTCCCAGCCGTGTGCGGTGCCCCCCTCCACCATATTCCACCTCGGTAATATCGTAGCGGTGCTTAGGCGAAGCCCTACATCGGTACCATCAACAACACCGTCATCACGCCGTCATGCTAACGGAAATCTCCCACAAAGCTCTACTGGATCGGAGTTCGTGGGACGTCATCGAGCTGAACGTGTGCTGAACTCGGAGGTGCCGTACATTCGGTACTTGGATCGGTCGGATCGTGAAGACGTACGACTACATCAACCGCGTTGTGCTAACGCTTCCGCTTTCGGTCTACGAGGGTACGTGGAAAACACTCCCCCCCTCTTGTTTCTATGCATCACCATGATCTTGCGTGTGCGTAGGAATTTTTTTGAAATTACTACGTTCCCCAACAATGGCATCCAAGCCAGGTTTATGCGTAGATGTTATATGCACGAGTAGAACACAAGTGAGTTGTGGGCGATACAAGTCATACTGCTTACCAGCATGTTGAAAGTGCAACTATCCCTAGGTGGTTTTGGTAATTCATCTCAACATATAGCTCATTGAGCTAATACTATTCCAAGACAAATATTTCAGGAAAGCTCAATGAATGGCATGGCATGGATGATCAAAGTGGATCCCTAAAAATATTAAGGACAAAAGGATTGGCTCAAGCTCAAAAGCTCAAGACTCTACATTTTATATTTTAGTGATCCAAGATCACATTGAGTCTATAGGAAAAGCCAATACTATCAACGAGGGATGAGGTGTTGCTTAATTAGCTTCTTGCTTCAAGTGCTTAGTGATATGCTCCAAAAACCCTCAACTACTTTCTCATATCCACATATGACCTAAACCTAAAGTCAAAATCGGTCCCATTGATTCTTTCTATCCGGCGCCACCGAGTTCAGATGTCATAGCCACTGCCACAAACAGTAGGCAAATCGGTCTCACCGACAGGGATCTCGGTCTCACCGAGATGGGATTGTAATCTCTTTGTTTCTCTTCGTAACGTTTCGGTCTAACTGAAGTGAGCGATCAGTCCACCGAGATTGCAACGTAAACTCTCTGTTTCCCTTTCGTAACATTTCGGTCTCACCGAAAAGAGCGAACCGGTCCCACCGAGTTTACCTGACCAACTCTCTGGTTAGCTTATTACCAAAATCAGTCTCACCGAGTTTGTGTAATCGGTCTCACCGAGATTACATTATGCCCTAACCCTAACCATATCGGTCCCACTGAGTTGCATGTCAGTCCCACCGAAATCACTAACGGTCACTAGGTTTATTGAATTGGTCCGACCGAGTTTGTTGATTCGGTCCCACCGAGATTGGTAAATTGTGTGTAACAGTTAGATTTTGTGTGGAGGCTATATATACCCCTCCACCTCCTCTTCATTCGTGGAGAGAGTCATCAGAACAAACCTACACTTCCAACTTACCATTTCTGAGAGAGAACTACCTACTCATGTGTTGAGGCCAAGATATTCCATTCCTACCATATGAATCTTGATCTCTAGCCTTTCCCAAGTTGCTTTCCACTCAAATCTTATTTCCACCAGATCCAAATCCTATGAGAGAGAGTTGAGTGTTGGGGAGACTATCATTTGAAGCACAAGAGCAAGGAGTTCATCATCAATGCACCATTTGTTACTTCTTGGAGAGTGGTGTCTCCTAGATTGGCTAGGTGTCACTTGGGAGCCTCCGACAAGATTGTGGAGTTGAACCAAGGAGTTTGTAAGGGCAAGGAGATCGCCTACTTCGTGAAGATATACCGCTAGTGAGGCAAGTCCTATCATTCTTCACTCATATCATTATGGCAAGGACAACTGCAATCAACTTCCATATCTTGCACTAGTTCAAGGAGTCACAAACCCTCATGTTGGTAAGGCAAGGGACAAGGTAACCTAATGTTTTCATGGACATCATCTTGTGTGTGTATCACTCTATGTCTATGGATATTCTTGTTTGTTCCTTGTGGGACTAACCCATGTAGGTATTGAAAGTGCAACTCACTCCAAAGAATTGCTCCAAATGATCTACATCAACATTAAGCATCCACATCTTCAACACCTACATGAAGTCATCATCGACAAAACCCAAGGTTAGTTCATCCCTCTAAGGGGGATCTCACATCTAGGGGGAGCTTAACTCTAAGAATTGAGTCAAAGCAACTCTAATGATGTGAACACATCAATGCATTATGTAAAAGTGGTAACCCCACTTGAGCTTAAACGATGAGTATGACCTATGATCAAATGTTCTCATTTGACTCCTAAGTCAATATACTCATATATAGATGACCTAGTCATCGCCAATTGTTTGATAGATGCTAGAATTGGTTGTGCATGCTTTGCCACATATTTCATTTGCCATCTTATTGTGTGAGCATGTTGGTTGCATATTTAACTCATTCGAGGACATCCACTTGTTGCTTTGATTGATTGGATTCTTTTTCCTTTGCCAAGTGGATGGACAAGAATGCCTAAGAACCTTCTCTAGCTATCTATGCTTTTCTTGTCTCAAACTCAATTCATGCTACATCACAAAATTTGATCAAGTCATATTCGAACCACTCTGTGTGAGGAGCACTCGGAGTCCCCGATTCATCATAGACTTAAACTTCCAAAACTTCTTTGTGTGTTTCGGTCTGACTGATTCTTCCATTTTGGTCATACCGAAATCACTAAGTCGATGTAGGTTTTCAATCTCGGTGCAACCGATTCGAACTTTTCGGTCTCACCGAGTTGCTGTAACTGTCAACAGTTATGCATCTCGGTGCCACCGAGTTGTTCAACTCGGCAACCGACAGTGTCGGGCTACATATACACACGGGCAAAATTTTGGAAAACTTTCTCCAAACCTCTCGCCCGCGCATAGCTCGCTCTGCCTTCTAGGTTTCCGGATTGTCGACTTCGTCGCCAGCCGCCTCCTGTCGCTGGTCTCCGCCGCCGTCAATGGTTTCATCCCCACCGTTGCCGCCATAGCGAGTTCATCGCCGAATTAGGGTATGAACTCGATCACAATGCTATCCTCGTCTGATTCTCAGCACATTGTGTACATTATGATTCTTGCCACGATTGAAACACATCTATCCAGTCAAAACAATCCATAGAATAGATGCGATTTGAAAATTTTAGGGTTAGGTATCCACCGAAACCATCTCGGACCCACCGAGTTGAAAAACTCGGTCCCACCGATTCGGCTAACGCCATTGCACTAGTAACTCTCGGTCTGACCGAGAATTGCTAATCGGTGTGACCGATTTTAGGACTCAGTAAAACCCTAGCAGTCTCGGTGCCACCGAACTGTGACTCGGTCTGACGGAGATCACTAGTTTAGGTTCCAAAACTGCTTCGGTATCACTGAGTTTGAAAATAGGTTGATCTGAAATGCTTTCTGTGGAAAACTAAAACTAAGGTTTTTGAATCATTCTTTTGCAAAAATCTCTGCATTTTGTGATGCTCATCCATTCTATCTCATGCATAACTATTCACAGGGTCAGCAGTCAGAGTCCTCAACATGTCAAACCAAAGTGATAGCCAGAACAGGGAAGAAGAGCAGATTCACATGAGTGAGGGCACTAGTCCCTCCTGTTCCTCAGATGATGGCAGCAAAAATACTCCTAGCAATTTGCCAAAAGCAGCCACAAGAGCAAGCAGGACCAACTTGGTTACTTGATAGCATCAACTCTGAGGATTGAGAAGGGGTTGGCCACCCTAACTCAAAACCAGGAGAGCCTGGAAAGAATCATGGAACAAAAATTCTATGATTTAGATGTCAAAGTAACTGAGAATCAGTCAGTTGTGGAGCAGCTACAGGATGACATGCAGGAGAGGAAGGGCAGGACAACTACTGTTGCATTTGCCAGAGTGCCTCGAGCTCAGAGATCAGCTGCAGAGCCAGTGACAGACACCAGAGCCACTTTATCTGCACCAGTTACATCTCCAGTGCAACCAGCTCCAGCACCAACTCCTTCAGCTCCATCCACATCAACTGAAGTCTTCGTCCAAGGAGCCATCTCTACACCACCAACTGAAGACCAAGCCTGAGAGATGATATAGTACTATGCATTTTCTAGGAACTTTTTGGTAACTTGTTTCCTAAGGGGGAGAAAAATGTATAGATCATAGGCTTCGAGAGAGAGAGAGTTTCACTTTTATTCTCTCTTGTCTTCGTGGTTGAACTTTGTTTGCTTTTGCTTGCTTGAGATACTATGCTATTATCTGTGAGACATTGATGATCATGTGTTTGATCATAAGCTACACTTATGCTTGTTAGATGATATTATCTTATTTATCCTTATATGAGCATTCACTTTGCTTGGTGATGAGTGCATGTATTCAATCTTTATTATTTTGAGCGCTCCACCAAGATGTATGTGACATGGAAGAGTAACCCATGAGCCTAATTCCTTGTGCATTTCTAGTCCAAAGAAAATCTTAAACTATGCACAAATTTAGGGGGAGCTCTTGCTTATCACATACTTCTCAAAGCGACGATGTTTTTCAATCTTATTATCATTTGTCGAAGTTTTGATCTATATGTTGTCATCAATTACCAAAAGGGGGGAGATTGAAAGTGCAACTATCCCTAGGTGGTTTGGGTAATTCATATCAACATATAGCTCATTGAGCTAATACTATTCCAAGACAAATTTTTCAGGAAAGCTCAATGAATGGCATGGCATGGATGATGAAAGTGGATCCCTCAAAATATTAAGGACAAAAGGATTGGCTCAAGCTCAAAAGCTCAAGACTCTACATTTTATATTTTAGTGATCCAAGATCACATTGAGTCTATAGGAAAAGCCAATACTATCAACGAGGGATGAGGTGTTGCTTAATGAGCTTCTTGCTTCAAGTGCTTAGTGATATGCTCCAAAAACCCTCAACTACTTTCTCATATCCACATATGACCTAAAACTAAAGTCAAAATCGGTCCCACCGATTCTTTCTATCCGGCGCCACCGAGTTCAGATGTCATAGCCACTGCCACAAACCCTAGGCAAATCGGTCTCACCGATAGGGATCTCGGTCTCGCCGAGATGGGATTGTAATCTCTCTGTTTCCCTTCGTAACGTTTCGGTCTAACCGAAGTGAGCGATCGGTCCCACCGAGATTGCAATGTAAACTCTCTGTTTCCCTTTCGTAACATTTCGGTCTCACCGAAAAGAGCGAATCGGTCCCATTGAGTTTACCTGACCAACTCTCTGGTTAGCTTATTACCAAAATCAGTCCCACCGAGTTTGTGTAATCGGTCTCACCGAGATTACGTTATGCCCTAACGCTAACCATATCAGTCCCACCGAGTTGCATGTCGGTCCCACCGAAATCATTAACAGCCACTAGGTTTACTGAATCAGTCCGACCGAGTTTGTTGATTCAGTCCCACCGAGATTGGTAAATTGTGTGTAATGGTTAGATTTTGTGTGGAGGCTATATATACCTGTCGGTGTCAAAACCGGCGGATCTCGGGTAGGGGGTCCCGAACTGTGCGTCTAGGCGGATGGTAACAGGAGACAAGGGACACGATGTTTTACCCAGGTTCGGGCCCTCTTGATGGAGGTAAAACCCTACGTCCTGCTTGATTGATATTGATATTGTGGATGTTTACAAGAGTGGATCTACCACGAGATCAAGGAGGCTAAACCCTAGAAGCTAGCCTATGGTATGATTGTAATGGTTGTTGTCGTGTCCTACGGACTAGAGCCATCCGGTTTATATAGACACCGGAGAGGGCTAGAGTTACATAGAGTCGGTTACAATAGTAGGAGATCTACGTATCCGTATCGCCAAGCTTTCCTTCCACGCCAAGGAAAGTCCCATCCGGACACGGGACGAAGTCTTCAATCTTGTATCTTCATAGTCTTGGAGTCCGGTCGATGATGATGATAGTCCGGCTGATGATAGTTCGGCCGATGATGGTAGTCCGGCTATCCGGACACCCCGTAATCCGGGACTCCCTCAGTAGCCCCCGAACCAGGCTTCAATGACGATAAGTCCAGCATGCGTGTAGTCTTCGGCGTTGCAAGGCGGGTTCTCCTTCAAGTTCTACGTACCTGCCGAACAGTGTCCGGCTTCCTCATCAATGTTGCACGTCTTGGCTTCCACGCCCAATAATGGCCTTCCTCCACGCGTCGCGCGAATGTGAAATGCCAGGGTGTCTTTTATGTTTTACCCCCTAGTTGTGCGAATAATCTGCCTATAAGGGAGGCAAGAATCCAGATCCAAATCGCCATCTTCCTCCCGCAAATACTCATCGGAGCGCTTTCGACCAAGAATCCATTCCATCATGGACCGTCAACGCGGCTCCTCTTCTCGCGCTCCCAGCCCTTTGCCAGGAGATTGGAGGAGATGCTCTGTTCCGCACAACGAGCTGGTGAAGCTCCAAGCGGGGGGATATCTCCCTCCGGCCTTTATGGTTCCGGTTCGAGCCGGGCTGGCCACCTACAGAGGTGGGAAGCAAGCGGAGGTTACCCCAAGTCCCAACAAAGGGGAGCGGGTATGCTTCGTCCCCTATCTGATAAGGGGGCTCGGATTTCCTGTACATCCATTCCTCCGCGGGCTCCTGGAGTTCTACGGACTCCAGCTTCATCACCTCACGCCCGCCTCAATCCTGCACATTGCTGGTTACGTAGCTCTTTGCGAGCTATTCCTGGGCGTCGAGCCCCATTTCGCGCTGTGGAAGAGGTTGTTCTGCCTTGTACCCCGCTCTCACGAGGGGTCCATATATCAAGTGGGCGGCGCCGAAATATGGCGTATTGCCGGGACCGGATATCCATCCGGAACCCCTAAGAAGGCGTCCGAAGACTGGCCTTCAGGATGGTTTTATATAGAAGATGCTCCGCTGCCGGACCCTGTTCGGATTGGCCTCCCGGAGTTCAGCAATGCTCCTCTGAAGAAACGCCTTAGTTGGCGTCCGCGGAGCTCCCAACTGGAGGAAGACAAGAGCGTCCATTATTTGATGGGCCGAATAAGGTTACTGGCCCATTCCGGGTTGACCATGATTGGAGTCATGGCAACATGCATTACGCGGGGGGTGCAACCACTACAATACAGGGGCCACCCCATGTGGGATTTCAATGGGGAGGACGATGCCACCCGTCATGGCCGTAAAGGGCCGGATTCGGTCGAAGACCTGGTGACGATCCTGTCCGGCCTATATAAGGGGGAGAAGGAGGATTTCCTTCGGACGAACCCGTTAAATGGGTTTTCCATGAATAATCCCCGGCCTTGGGTAAGCGAACACTCTGCGTGCCCGACCCATGCTTTTTGAAACTTAAGTTTCTTATATTGTGTTCTTCTTTCGACGCGGGAACTGCGCCGGATCATGGAGGACATGCTAAGTCCAGCTCCGCAACCCGAGGACCCAGAGAGATCCCGGGATCCGACCTCCGAAGAGGATCCGGGCATAAAGGTGGAGCTAATCGACGGGGTGTTCCACCAGCTCAGCATGGACAATGCCTTAGTCGCCATCACGACCGACTATCCCGGACTATATCCGACTTCCCAAGTGATTGCGACCGAAGTCCTAACACCGTCATTCCTTCCTTGCTTATTTCTGACCACCGTATATGATGGCGCCGTGCAGGAGGCGCCCCTAGGGCGAGAAGCCGAGCCCGCGGTGGCTCACCAACAAAGGCCAGTCGGGACCAGTAGGCGGAAGAGGAGCACGGCGCGGACTGGAACGTCGCTGCAAAGGTGTAGCTCACAATTCATTATTTAGAGCAACGTTCCTAGGAAGCGTTTGAGTGCTCATGACTTCTGCAGGGAAAAAAGCGCCCGCCGGACTGCGGGCGTGGAGGTTGCCAATCCAACCTCTACCAGCCAGGCTCCAGCACCTGGTCTGGAGGGGGAGGCGTGCGCAAGGCGCGAGCCGGACGTTCCTCCGACGGAGGACGCCGACAGACTGTCCGCCACCGAGTCTGAGGTGGAGAGTGCCATGAATCACAAGCGCCGCCAGACAGTATTTCGTGACGCGTGCTTCTCCCCCGAGGCGTTGAATGCCTTTAACGCGGGGGACGCGCACCTTCGTGCTGCTCAAGATGGTTTTACCAGAGCCACGGAGCAGTATGTAAAAGACATACGGGTAAGAGAATTTAATAGTTGTATATGCCAGTAGCCCCCGAGACTTAAAGTAGTTATATTAACTGATTTAAGGATCATATGAAACGTAGGATCTTACCGAGAAGAATACCCAACTGTCTCAGGAGCTGGAGGAGTGCAAGGCCCAACTTGAGGCCGCACTCTCTGGCGCAGGAGGAAACACAGGGACCTCTCCTGGTAACGCATTATTTTAGAAAGATAAGTAGCGTTTGGCCTTTGCGCAAGTCTAAAAAATGACGTTGCAGGTGCTGCCGGACAAGATCCGGACAGGCAAGAACTTCTGCGCCAACTGAAGGCCGGCGAGAGGGTGCTGCATAAGGTGCAGCATGAAAGGAACAAGCTCCAGGATGCCCATGCCCAGCTTGGAGAAGAGCTGAATGGCATTCGGGCCGAGCTGTCGGGCTCCGTTAAGGAGAATCAGCGGCTTCGTCGCGGCATCTATAGTAAGTGCTTGAGCGATCTCCTTTGAAAAGAAGAGTTCGGCGAGGAAGTTGATTTGACAGAATATGTCTGCAGGTATGCTCACAGGTCGCCCTGCGGAGGAGATGCCCGTATCAACGGGTGATGAACTTCCCGAATTGTTGCAACTGATCGAACGAGTTCGGCAGGCAATGAGCGCCGTCATCCAGGCTTTATGGCCAGCCTTCTCCTTACCCGAGGGTCTTGGGGAGCTTGCGGAGAAGCTTCAGGGAGTGCGGCAGCGCTTCCATTTATGGAAGATTTCGGCCTGCCGCCAAGGTGCCAGGGAGGCCTGGGCCATGGTAAAGACGCGGTACAAGAAGGCGGATCCCAACCACATGGCCGAAGTCGGACCTGTGGGGCCCGATGGGAAGGAGATCCGTATGAGTTTAGTATACGGCCAAGTAGAGTTGGCCGCTAAATTTTCCCAACAGGACTGTAAATTAGACAACCTGTTAGACGGGATTGAGGAAGAATACAATCAGTCGATTTGACAATGTATTATAAAAATGACATATAAAATGCCTTCTAGCCGGATTGTAGATCGTTTGTGTTTGCCGACCTTTTCGCTTCGACCTCGGGACCCTAGAGTCCAGAGTGTGTCCGAATACCTTCTCGGTTATGAAACAACCGGGGTATGCATGGAGACCAGGCGTAGGGGTCATTAGTGCTTTATCAGACAAGTGCCCAACTAGTTATGTTATATTATATGGGTAGTAAGAAACATCTTCCAGGGACAATAGTTCCGTTAAGGGTTCCTTTCCTCTGGGGGTGGCATGCCCTAAAGTGCATGTCCGGACTGCGAAAAAAAAGCAGAAAAACATCTGGGGGCAGATAAATAAGTGGATAAAAAACCATCTTTTAAGTCACCGACCGAATATTCCCTTAAGAATGCTAGCTTTCGGCTTCACCCAGTCTGAGGTACACATCCGGCTGACCCGGCAGTAACAATCGCAGAGGTGCTCCCTTTACCTCCTAGCCAAACAATCGGGAACGTAGGGGTAAGCATAGGAGCCAGGCAACCCAGCTTGGCCAAAACTTAAGTCATATCGATGCATATAATGGTGAATAAAAGGTACATGTGGAGGCTTGACACATGTGGTGGGCATGAAGCCCTTATAATTAAGCTTCTAGTAAAGAAGCCCCCAGGTATAATGAGTGCAGATAGCACATCAACTGCGCGCGAACGATGCGCAAGTAGGCCTTTTAAGGCTTTGATGAATAGGGTTGAGAAGAAAAAGATAAACAAAAGGCAGCTGAAGTAAAAAAAATTTGGACGGGGGGAAAGGGACGAACTCTTAGTCCGGCGCTAGGCATAGAATCTTCGGAGGCGGGCTGCGTTCCATGGGTTCGGCTCGAGTCGGTTATCCGACGTATTTCGTAGACGGTACTCTCCGCCGGTCAAGACTTTATCGATGATGAAGGGGCCTTCCCATGTGGGCTTGAGCTTGTCCTTTTTCTTGTCCGGCAGGCGTAGAACCAGTTCGCCAATGTTGTAAGTCTTGGCCCGTACTTCTCTGCTTTGGTATCTTTGAGCCTGCTACTGATAAAATGTGGAACGAGCCTTGGCGATGTCGCGTTCTTCCTCCAATGCGTCCAAGCTGTCCTGCCGATCCAACTCGGCTTCTCTTTCTTCGTACATGCGCACTCGAGGTGAGTCATGAATTATGTCGCAGGACAAAACTGCTTCTGCGCCGTATACCATAAAAAATGGTGTGAATCCGGTAGTACGGTTAGGCGTTGTCCGCAGCCCCCACAGTACGGAGTCGAGCTCCTCTACCCAGTGCGTGTCAGATTTCGTAAGGGACTGCACTAGTCTGGGTTTGATGCCGCTCATTATTAGACCATTTGCTCGTTCCACTTGACCGTTGGTTTGAGGATGATAGACTGAAGCGTAATCGAGCTTGATGCCCTTATTTTTGCACCATGATTTAACCTCATCGGCTGTGAAGTTCGTGCCATTATCGGTGATGATGCTGTGGGGGACACCATAATGGTGTACTACCCCAGATATAAAGTCTATCACTGGTCCGGACCCTGCCGTTTTAACTGGCTTGGCCTCTATCCATTTGGTGAATTTATCCACCATGACCAATAGGTACCTTTGCTTGTAGGTTCCCCCTTTAAGTGGTCCAACCATGTCAAGCCCCCAGACCGCGAACAGCCAGGTAATGGGTATAGTTTTGAGGGCGGTGGGTGGCATGTGGCTCTGATTAGCAAAGAGCTGACAACTGACGCATCTTCGGACTAAGTCCTGAGCATCTGCCCGGGCCGTCGGCCAATAAAATCCTGTACGGAATGCCTTTCCTACAAGGGCCCGGGCTGCGGCGTGGTGTCCGCCTAGTCCGACGTGAATTTCAGCCAGAAGGTCTCACCCTTCCTCTTCGGAGATACACCTTTGAAGGACTCCGATTGTGCTTTTCTTATAGAGTTCTCCCTCATGGACCTTGTAGGCTTTAGATCGCCGGACTACGCAGCGGGCCTCATTATGGTCTTCGGGGAGTTCCTGCCTAAGCAAGTAGGCTAGGAACGGCTCTGTCCATGGGGCGATTACTGCCATTATGTCGTGGGCTGAGGGTGTTGTTTCGTCGGCTGGATCGCCGGTTATGTCAGATTGTTCTACGGCTGCCTCCGGTTTGTTATTTCCAGACTCCTCTTCCCATAGTACGGATGGCTTGAACAGCCGTTCCAGGAAGATATTTGGAGGGACAGCGTCACGTTTTGCGCCGATGCATGCCAATACGTCGGCCGCTTGGTTATTATCTCTGGCTACGTGGTGGAATTCAAGTCCTTCGAACCGAGCTGACATTTTAAGGACGGCGTTGCGATAGGCTGCCATTTTTGGATCCTTGGCGTCAAAGTCTCCATTTACTTGGGATATTGCGAGGTTTGAGTCCCCGCGCACCTCTAGGCGTTGGATGCCCATGGAGATTGCCATCCGGAGGCCATGTAAGAGGGCCTCGTATTCGGCTGCGTTGTTGGAGTCCGTGTACATTATCTGGAGTACGTATTGGACTCTGTCCCCGGTTGGGGACGTTAGTACGATGCCAGCCCCCAATCCGGCCAACATTTTGGAGCCGTCAAAATGCATAATCCAATTGGAGTATGCACCGTACTCTTTAGGGAGTTCGGCTTCAGTCCACTCAGCGACAAAGTCAGCCAAAACTTGCGACTTTATAGCTCGCTGGGGTTTGTAAGTTATGTCGAATGGTAAGAGCTCAATGGCCCATTTTGCAATCCTGCCCGTTGCGTTGCGGTTATTTATAATGTCATTTAGGGGTATTTCGTAGGCCACTGTTATCGAACACTCTTGAAAGTAGTGTCGGAGCTTCCGGGATGCCATGAACACCGCATACGCTATCTTTTGATAGTGCGGGTAACGGGACTTGCAGGGGGTTAAAACAGTGGATACGTAGTACACTGGTTTTTGAAGAGGGAATTTATGCCCTTCTGTCTCTCGTTCTACGACGAGCACCGCGCTTACTACTTGATGTGTTGCTGCGATGTATAACAACATAGGTTCGCCCAGGTTGGGCACAGCCAGGACCGGATTCGTTGCCAATATGGCCTTTATTTCTTCGAGTCCGGCAGTGGCAGCATCCGTCCACTCGAAGTGTTCGGTGTGCCTGAGGAGGCGATAGAGGGGCAATGCCTTTTCTCCTAGGCGGGAGATAAAGCGGCTGAGAGCCGCCACGCATGCAGTAAATTTCTGGATCTGTTTGAGGTTTTTTGGAATATCCAACTGCGATAGGGCTCGGATCTTGGCCGGATTTGCTTCAATTCCTCTACCGGATACAATGAAGCCTAAGAGCTTTCCGGCTGGTACGCCGAAAACGCATTTTTCCGGATTCAGCTTGATGTCATATGCTCGGAGGTTGTCGAATGTGACCCTCAAGTCGTCTACTAGAGTTTCAACGTGTTTGGTTTTGACGACTACGTCGTCTACGTATGCCTCTACTGTTTTGCCGATCTGGGTAGCCAGACATGTCTGAATCATGCGCTGATATGTTGCGCCGGCGTTTTTAAGTCCGAAGGGCATCTTGTTGAAGCAGAATGGTCCATATGGAGTAATGAACGTCGTTGCGGCTTGATCCGCTTCTGCCATCTTGATTTGATGATAGCCGGAGTATGCGTCCAGGAAGCACAATGAATCGTGCCCTGCAGTGGCATCGATGATTTGGTCGATGCGGGGGAGGGGGAAGGGATCCTTTGGGCAGACTTTGTTTAGGTCTTTGAAATCGACACATAGGCGCCAGGATCTGTCCTTCTTTGGTACCATTACCAGGTTTGCTAGCCAATCCGGATGTTTGATATCTCTGATGAATCCAGCTTCCAATAGTTTGGCTAGTTCTTCTCCCATTGCCTGTCTTTTGGGTTCGGAAAATCATTGAATAGCCTGTTTGACTGGCTTGAACCCTTTTAGGATGTTTAGGCTATGCTCTGCCAGCCTGCGAGGGATTCCTGGCATATCTGAAGGATGCCAGGCGAAAATGTCCCAATTTTCCCGAAGGAATTCTCGCAGCGCGGCGTCTACATCAGGGTTCAACTGTGCCCCGATGGAGGCCGTCTTTGTCGGGTCCGTTGGGTGGACCTGGAATTTTATAATTTCGTCCGCTGGTTTAAAGGAGGTGGACTTGGATCTCTTATCGAGTATCACGTCATCTCTGTGCACCGTAGCGCGCAGCGCGGTGAGTTCCCCTGCCGCTAGGGCTTCGGATAGTGCCTCCAGGGCTAATGCGGCTATTTTGTTTTCAGCGCAGAGTGCTATGTCCGGATCACTAACGAGAGTGATTATCCCGCCGGGCCCAGACATTTTGAGCTTCATGTACCTGTAATGGGGTACGGCTTGGAAAATTGTGAACGCCTCTCGTCCTAATATAGCATGGTATCCGCTGCTGAGTGGGGCCACTTGGAACGTGATTTCTTCGGACCTGTAATTGCCCGGCGAGCCGAACACCATATCGAGTGTGATTTTTCCGGTGCAGCGTGCTTCCCGGCTAGGGATTATTCCTCTGAAGGTTGTGCTGCTTCGCTCAATGCGGCTCCAGTCTATTTCCAGTTTTTGAAGAGTTTCCTCGTAAATGAGGTTCAATCCGCTGCCGCCATCCATGAGTACCTTGGTAAGTCGAAAGCCGTCCACTATTGGACTGAGGACCAATGCGGCTGGTGCTCGGGCTGTTCGGAATTTAGGTTCATCGCTGGCGTTGAAGGTGATGGCCGCGTCGCTCCAAGGATTTGTTGTTGCTACTTGGTAGACTTCGGCAAGGCTGTGGATCGTTCGTTTCCGCATATTGTTTGATGCGAAAGTCTCGAAGACGGTTGATACCGTACCGGTATTGTTGGTGTGGTTTCGTGGGGCTAGAAGCTCCTCGCCACTTTTGGCCACCTGCCGTAATATCCAACGTGCATGAAGGCTATGTGTTGGGGTGGCGCCCTTGGTACTGTGAATTGTACAGGGTTTGCTGAGCCATCCCTCCAGTACGGTTCCGTTCCCTTTAAGGGGCTTCTATTTTTTGGTTCTTGTACTTGGTGCCTGAGTGTAATGCACCCTTTTGTTGCGGACTGGGGCTATGTTCGGGGCCGGATTATCCCAAAACCTATCTTCGGTTTTCCGGAAACTTTCTATGGCACAGTACTTTCGCACTATGGATGCCAAGTCGGCGAAACGTGTCATTTCATGATGGCTGACGGCGTTCAAGATTCCCCTGTCCGTGCAATTGTTGCAAAAGATGGAGATTGCGTTTTCCTCTCGGCAGTCCTTTATCCGGTCCATGACCAGGAGGAATCTGGCCTAGTAATGATGTACTGTTTCGGCTGGCTCTTGCCGGATTAGAGATAGATCGCATATATCTGGACGGGCGGGCCTAATTGAGCCAGGGACCCTGCCCATCTCGAGGCTCAAGGGACGAGACGTTTCCGAATTTGGAAGCTTGGAAAGTGGAACGTTGTCCAACGAGTCCGGTCCGATGCCTGACTTTATGTTCAGTGCTTGATCGGAATCCGCTCCTCGGCGGGAATCCGGCATGGAGGGTTCGGTAGCCCGGACACGACTAGTTTTCAATATGGGAGAAGGATCAAAGCGATGTTCCTCTACCACCGTGACGTGGTGGGTAACCTGGGGAGAGTTAATCTCTCTCAGATCAGTTTTAAGCCCGATCCGATTGTAGTCTGTAGCGACTCCCGGGGCGGCGATCCGATCCAAGAGTTCGTTTACAGACGAGAGCTCTGCTGGATCTAACTGCTCGGCGAATTCCGAGTTGACGTGAAGATTGCTCTCGATGACACGAGAGGTCATCGTTGAAGCGGTGGCCGGACAGGCGGTCATAAGAAAACCTCCTAGCCGGATAGTTTGGTCGGCGGCTAAGGCTCCATCGGCGAAGATGCCGTCCTTGAAGACGGGAAGAGGCATCCTTCCTATCGGTGACGGCACAGAGGAACTCTCAATGAAAGCACCAATGTCGGTGTCAAACCGGCGGATCTCGGGTAAGGGGTCCCGAACTGTGCGTCTAGGCGGATGGTAATAGGAGACAAGCGACATGATGTTTTACCCAGGTTCGGGCCCTCTTGATGGAGGTAAAACCCTACCTCCTGCTTGATTGATATTGATATTGTGGATGTTTACAAGAGTGGATCTACCACGAGATCAAGGAGGCTAAACCCTAGAAGCTAGCCTATGGTATGATTGTAATGGTTGTTGTCGTGTCCTACGGACTAGAGCCATCCGGTTTATATAGACACCGGAGAGGGCTAGGGTTAGATAGAGTCGGTTACAATAGTAGGAGATCTACGTATCCGTATCGCCAAGCTTGCCTTCCACGCCAAGGAAAGTCCCATCCGGACACGGGACGAAGTCTTCAATCTTGTATCTTCATAGTCTTGGAGTCCGTTCGATGATGATGATAGTCCGGCCGATGATAGTTCGGCCGATGATGGTAGTCCGGCTATCCGGACACCCCCTAATCCGGGACTCCCTCAATACCCCTCCACCTCCTCTTTATGCGTGGAGAGATCCATCAGAACAAACCTACACTTCCAACTTACCATTCTGAGAGAGAACTACCTACTCATGTGTTGAGGCCAAGATATTCCATTCCTACCATATGAATCTTGATCTCTAGCCTTTCTCAAGTTGCTTTCCACTCAAATCTTCTTTCCACCAGATCCAAATCCTATGAGAGAGAGTTGAGTGTTGGGGAGACTATCATTTGAAGCACAAGAGCAAGGAGTTCATCATCAACGCACCATTTGTTACTTCTTGGAGAGTGGTGTCTCCTAGATTGGCTAGGTGTCACTTGGGAGCCTCCGACAAGATTGTGGAGTTGAACCAAGGAGTTTGTAAGGGCAAGGAGATCGCCTACTTCATGAAGATCTATCGCTAGTGAGGCAAGTCCTATCATTCTTCACTCATATCATTATGGCAAGGACAAGTGCAATCAACTTCCATATCTTGCACTAGTTCAAGGAGTCACAAACCCTCATGTTGGTAAGGCAAGGGACAAGGTAACCTAATGTTTTCATGGACATCATCTTGTGTGTGCATCACTCTGTGTCTATGGATATTCTTGTTTGTTCCTTGTGGGACTAACCCATGTAGGTATTGAAAGTGCAACTCACTCCAAAGAATTGCTCCAAATGATCTACATCAACATTAAGCATCCACATCTTCAATACATACATGAAGTCATCATCGACAAAACCCAAGGTTAGTTCATCCCTCTAAGGGGGGATCTCACATCTAGGGGGAGCTTAACTCTAAGAATTGAGTCAAAGCAACTCTAATGATGTGAACACATCAATGCATTATGTAAAAGTGGTAACTCCACTTGAGCTTAAACGATGAGTATGACCTATGATCAAATGTTCTCATTTGACTCCTAAGTCAATATACTCATATATAGATGACCTAGTCATCGCCAATTGTTTGATAGATGCTAGAATTGGTTGTGCATGCTTTGCCACATATTTCATTTGCCATCTTATTGTGTGAGCATGTTGGTTGCATATTTAACTCATTCGAGGACATCCACTTGTTGCTTTGATTGATTGGATTCTTTTTCTTTTGCCAAGTGGATGGACAAGAATGCCTAAGAACCTTCTCCAGCTATCTATGATTTTCTTGTCTCAAACTCTATTCATGCTACATCACAAAATTTGATCAAGTCAGATTCGAACCACTCTGTGTGAGGAGTACTCGGAGTCCCCGATTCGTCCTAGACTTAAACTTCCAAAACTTCTTTGTGTGTTTCGGTCTGACTGGTTCTTCCATTTTGGTCATACCGAGATCACTAAGTCGATCTAGGTTTTCAATCTTGGTGCAACCAATTCGAACTTTTCGGTCTCACCGAGTTGCTGTAACTGT
The DNA here is from genome assembly GCF_002162155.2 of Triticum dicoccoides. Lineage (NCBI taxonomy): Eukaryota > Viridiplantae > Streptophyta > Magnoliopsida > Poales > Poaceae > Triticum > Triticum dicoccoides. The sequence continues at coordinate 63,797,519 of NC_041389.1, read as the reverse complement.
CAACAGTTATGCATCTCGGTGCCACCGAGTTGTTCAACTCGGTCACACCTACAGTGTCGGGCTATATATACACATGGGAAAAATTTTGGAAAACTTTCTCCAAACCTCTCGCCCACGCATAGCTCGATCTGCCTTCTAGGTCTCCGGATCGTCGACTTCGTCGCCAGCCGCCTCCTGTCGCTGGTCTCCGCCGCCGTCAACGGAATTCATCCCCGCTGTTGCCGCCGTAGCGAGTTCATCGCTGAATTTCGGTATGAACTCGATCACAGTGCTATCCTCGTCTAATTCTCAGCACATTGTGCACATTATGATTCTTGCCATGATTGAAACACATCTATCCAATCAAAACAATCTATCCATGAGTCTCACCGATAGGGATCTCGGTCTCACCGAGATGGGATTGTAATCTCTCTGTTTCCCTTCATAACGTTTCGGTCTAACCGAAGTGAGCGATCGGTCCCACCGAGATTGCAATGCAAACTCTCTGTTTCCCTTTCGTAACATTTCGGTCTCACCGAAAAGAGCGAATTGGTCCCACCGAGTTTACCTTACCAACTCTCTGGTTAGCTTATTACCAAAATCGGTGTCACCGAGTTTGTGTAATCGGTCTCACCGAGATTATGTTATGCCCTAACCCTAACCATATCGGTCCCACCGAGTTGCATGTCGGTCCCACCGAAATCATTAACGGTCACTAGGTTTACTGAATCGGTCCGACCGAGTTTGTTGATTTGGTCCCACCGAGATTGGTAAATTGTGTGTAATGGTTAGATTTTGTGTGGAGGCTATATATACCCATCCACCTCCTCTTCATTCGTGGAGAGAGCCATCAGAACAAACCTACACTTCCAACTTACCATTTCTGAGAGAGAACTACCAACTCATGTGTTGAGGCCAAGATATTCCATTCCTACCATATGAATCTTGATCTCTAGCCTTTCCCAAGTTGCTTTCCACTCAAATCTTCTTTCCACCAGATCCAAATCCTATGAGAGAGAGTTGAGTGTTGGGAAGACTATCATTTGAAGCACAAGAGCAAGGAGTTCATCATCAACGCACCATTTGTTACTTCTTAGAGAGTGGTGTCTCCTAGATTGGCTAGGTGTCACTTGGGAGCCTCCTACAAGATTGCGGAGTTGAACCAAGGAGTTTGTAAGGGCAAGGAGATCGCCTACTTCATGAAGATCTACCGCTAGTGAGGCAAGTCCTATCATTCTTCACTCATATCATTATGGCAAGGACAAGTGCAATCAACTTCCATATCTTGCACTAGTTCAAGGAGTCACAAACCCTCATGTTGGTAAGGCAAGGGACAAGGTAACCTAATGTTTTCATGGACATCATCTTGTGTGTGCATCACTCTATGTCTATGGATATTCTTGTTTGTTCCTTGTGGTACTAACCCATGTAGGTATTGAAAGTGCAACTCACTCTAAAGAATTGCTCCAAATGATCTACATCAACATTAAGCATCCACATCTTCAACACCTACAGGAAGTCATCGTCGACAAAACCCAAGGTTAGTTCATCCCTCTAAGGGGGATCTCACATCTAGGGGGAGCTTAACTCTAAGAATTGAGTCAAAGAAACTCTAATGATGTGAACACATCAATGCATTATGTAAAAGTGGTAACGCCACTTGAGCTTAAACGATGAGTATGACCTATGATCAAATGTTCTCATTTGACTCCTAAGTCAATATACTCATATATAGATGACCTAGTCATCGCCAATTGTTTGATAGATGCTAGAATTGGTTGTGCATGCTTTGCCACATATTTCATTTTCCATCTTATTGTGTGAGCATGTTGGTTGCATATTTAACTCATTCGAGGACATCCACTTGTTGCTTTGATTGATTGGATTCTTTTTCTTTTGCCAAGTGGATGGACAAGAATGCCTAAGAACCTTCTCTAGCTATCTATGCTTTTCTTGTCTCAAACTCTATTCATGCTACATCACAAAAATTGATCAAGTCAGATTCAAACCACTCTGTGTGAGGAGCACTTGGAGTCCCCGATTCGTCCTAGACTTAAACTTCCAAAACTTCTTTGTGTGTTTCGGTCTGACTGGTTCTTCCATTTTGGTCATACCGAGATCACTAAGTCGATCTAGGTTTTCAATCTTGGTGCAACCAATTCGAACTTTTCGGTCTCACCGAGTTGCTGTAACTGTCAACAGTTATGCATCTCGGTGCCACCGAGTTGTTCAACTCGGTCTCACCTACAGTGTCGGGCTATATATACACATGGGCAAAATTTTGGAAAACTTTCTCCAAACCTCTCGCCCGCGCATAGCTCGATCTGCCTTCTAGGTCTCCGGATCGTCGACTTCGTCGCCAGCCGCCTCCTGTCGCTGGTCTCCGCCGCCGTCAACGGAATTCATCCCCGCTGTTGCCGCCGTAGCGAGTTCATCGCCGAATTTCGGTATGAACTCGATCATAGTGCTATCCTCGTCTGATTCTCAGCACATTGTGCACATTATGATTCTTGCCACGATTGAAACACATCTATCTAGTCAAAACAATCTATCCATGAGTCTCACCGATAGGGATCTCGGTCTCACCGAGATGGGATTGTAATCTCTCTGTTTCCCTTTGTAACGTTTCGGTCTAACCGAAGTGAGCGATCGGTCCCACCGAGATTGCAATGTAAACTCTCTGTTTCCCTTCCGTAACATTTCGGTCTCACCGAAAAGAGCGAATCGGTCCCACCGAGTTTACCTGACCAACTCTCTGGTTAGCTTATTACCAAAATCGGTCTCACCGAGTTTGTGTAATCGGTCTCATCGAGATTACGTTATGCCCTAACCCTAACCATATCGGTCCCACCGAGTTGCATGTCGGTCCCACCGAAATCATTAACGGTCACTAGGTTTACTGAATCGGTCCGACCGAGTTTGTTGATTTGGTCCCACCGAGATTGGTAAATTGTGTGTAATGGTTAGATTTTGTGTGGAGGCTATATATAGCCGTCCACCTCCTCTTCATTCGTGGAGAGAGCCATCAGAACAAACCTACACTTCCAACTTACCATTTCTGAGAGAGAACTACCTACTCATGTGTTGAGGCCAAGATATTCCATTCCTACCATATGAATCTTGATCTCTAGCCTTTCCCAAGTTGATTTCCACTCAAATCTTCTTTCCACCAGATCCAAATCCTATGAGAGAGAGTTGAGTGTTGGGAAGACTATCATTTGAAGCACAAGAGCAAGGAGTTCATCATCAACGCACCATTTGTTACTTCTTAGAGAGTGGTGTCTCCTAGATTGGCTAGGTGTCACTTGGGAGCCTCCGACAAGATTGCGGAGTTGAACCAAGGAGTTCGTAAGGGCAAGGAGATCGCCTACTTCATGAAGATCTACCGCTAGTGAGGCAAGTCCTATCATTCTTCACTCATATCATTATGGCAAGGACAAGTGCAATCAACTTCCATATCTTGCACTAGTTCAAGGAGTCACAAAACCTCATGTTCGTAAGGCAAGGGACAAGGTAACCTAATGTTTTCATGGACATCATCTTGTGTGTGCATCACTCTATGTCTATGGATATTCTTGTTTGTTCCTTGTGGTACTAACCCATGTAGGTATTGAAAGTGCAACTCACTCCAAAGAATTGCTCCAAATGATCTACATCAACATTAAGCATCCACATCTTCAACACCTACATGAAGTCATCGTCGACAAAACCCAAGGTTAGTTCATCCCTCTAAGGGGGATCTCACATCTAGGGGGAGCTTAACTCTAAGAATTGAGTCAAAGAAACTCTAATGATGTGAACACATCAATGCATTATGTAAAAGTGGTAACCCCACTTGAGCTTAAACGATGAGTATGACCTATGATCAAATGTTCTCATTTGAATCCTAAGTCAATATACTCATATATAGATGACCTAGTCATCGCCAATTGTTTGATAGATGCTAGAATTGGTTGTGCATCCTTTGCCACATATTTCATTTTCCATCTTATTGTGTGAGCATGTTGGTTGCATATTTAACTCATTCGAGGACATCCACTTGTTGCTTTGATTGATTGGATTCTTTTTCTTTTGCCAAGTGGATGGACAAGAATGCCTAAGAACCTTCTCTAGCTATCTATGCTTTTCTTGTCTCAAACTCTATTCATGCTACATCACAAAATTTGATCAAGTCAGATTCGAAACACTCTGTGTGAGGAGCACTCGGCTTCCCCGATTCGTCATAGACTTAAACTTCCAAAACTTCTTTGTGTGTTTCGGTCTGACTGATTCTTCCATTTTGGTCATACCGAGATCACTAAGTTGATCTAGGTTTTCAATCTCGGTGCAACCAATTCGAACTTTTCGGCCTCACCGAGTTGCTGTAACTGTCAACAGTTATGCATCTCGGTGCCACCGAGTTGTTCAACTCGGTCACACCTACAGTGTCGGGCTATATATACACATGGGCAAAATTTTGGAAAACTTTCTCCAAACCTCTCGCCCGCACATAGCTCGATCTGCCTTCTAGGTCTCCGGATCGTCGACTTCGTCGCCAGCCGCCTCCTGTCGCTGGTCTCCGCCGCTGTCAACGGAATTCATCCCCGCTGTTGCCGCCGTAGCGAGTTCATCGCCGAATTTCGGTATGAACTCGATCATAGTGCTATCCTCGTCTGATTCTCAGCACATTGTGCACATTATGATTCTTGCCACGATTGAAACACATCTATCTAGTCAAAACAATCTATCCATGAGTCTCACCGATAGGGATCTCGGTCTCACCGAGATGGGATTGTAATCTCTCTGTTTCCCTTCGTAACGTTTCGGTCTAACCGAAGTGAGCGATCGGTCCCACCGAGATTGCAATGTAAACTCTCTGTTTCCCTTCCGTAACATTTCGGTCTCACCGAAAAGAGCGAATCGGTCCCATCGAGTTTACCTGACCAACTCTCTGGTTAGCTTATTACCAAAATCGGTCTCACCGAGTTTGTGTAATCGGTCTCACCGAGATTACGTTATAACCTAACCCTAACCATATCGGTCCCACCGAGTTGCATGTCGGTCCCACCGAAATCATTAACGGTCACTAGGTTTACTGAATCGGTCCGACCGAGTTTGTTGATTTGGTCCCACCGAGATTGGTAAATTGTGTGTAATGGTTAGATTTTGTGTGGAGGCTATATATAGCCATCCACCTCCTCTTCATTCGTGGAGAGAGCCATCAGAACAAACCTACACTTCCAACTTACCATTTCTGAGAGAGAACTACCTACTCATGTGTTGAGGCCAAGATATTCCATTCCTACCATATGAATCTTGATCTCTAGCCTTTCCCAAGTTGATTTCCACTCAAATCTTCTTTCCACCAGATCCAAATCCTATGAGAGAGAGTTGAGTGTTGGGAAGACTATCATTTGAAGCACAAGAGCAAGGAGTTCATCATCAACGCACCATTTGTTACTTCTTAGAGAGTGGTGTCTCCTAGATTGGCTAGGTGTCACTTGGGAGCCTCCGACAAGATTGCGGAGTTGAACCAAGGAGTTTGTAAGGGCAAGGAGATCGCCTACTTCATGAAGAACTACCGCTAGTGAGGCAAGTCCTATCATTCTTCACTCATATCATTATGGCAAGGACAAGTGCAATCAACTTCCATATCTTGCACTAGTTCAAGGAGTCACAAAACCTCATGTTGGTAAGGCAAGGGACAAGGTAACCTAATGTTTTCATGGACATCATCTTGTGTGTGCATCACTCTATGTCTATGGATATTCTTGTTTGTTCCTTGTGGTACTAACCCATGTAGGTATTGAAAGTGCAACTCACTCCAAAGAATTGCTCCAAATGATCTACATCAACATTAAGCATCCACATCTTCAACACCTACATGAAGTCATCGTCGACAAAACCCAAGGTTAGTTCATCCCTCTAAGGGGGATCTCACATCTAGGGGGAGCTTAACTCTAGGAATTGAGTCAAAGAAACTCTAATGATGTGAACACATCAATGCATTATGTAAAAGTGGTAACCCCACTTGAGCTTAAACGATGAGTATGACCTATGATCAAATGTTCTCATTTGACTCCTAAGTCAATATACTCATATATAGATGACCTAGTCATCGCCAATTGTTTGATAGATGCTAGAATTGGTTGTGCATCCTTTGCCACATATTTCATTTTCCATCTTATTGTTTGAGCATGTTGGTTGCATATTTAACTCATTCGAGGACATCCACTTGTTGCTTTGATTGATTGGATTCTTTTTCTTTTGCCAAGTGGATGGACAAGAATGCCTAAGAACCTTCTCTAGCTATCTATGCTTTTCTTGTCTCAAACTCTATTCATGCTACATCACAAAATTTGATCAAGTCAGATTCGAAACACTCTGTGTGAGGAGCACTCGGCTTCCCCGATTCGTCATAGACTTAAACTTCCAAAACTTCTTTGTGTGTTTCGGTCTGACTGATTCTTCCATTTTGGTCATACCGAGATCACTAAGTTGATCTAGGTTTTCAATCTCGGTGCAACCAATTCGAACTTTTCGGCCTCACCGAGTTGCTGTAACTGTCAATAGTTATGCATCTCGGTGCCACCGAGTTGTTCAACTCGGTCACACCTACAGTGTCGGGCTATATATACACATGGGCAAAATTTTGGAAAACTTTCTCCAAACCTCTCGCCCGCGCATAGCTCGCTCTACCTTCCAGGTCTCCGGATCGTCGACTTTGTCCCCAGCCGCCTCCTGTCGCTGGTCTCCGCCGCCGTCAACGGAATTCATCCCCGCCGTTGCCGCCGTAGCGAGTTCATCACCGAATTAGGGTATGAACTCGATCACAGTGCTATCCTCGTCTGATTCTCAGCACATTGTGCACATTATGATTCTTGCCACGATTGAAACACGTCTATCCAGTCAAAACAATCTATCCACGAGTCTCACCGATAGTGATTTCGGTCTCACCGAGATGGGATTGTAATCTCTTTGTTTCCCTTCTTAACGTTTCGGTCTAACCGAAGTGAGCGATCGGTCCCACCGAGATTGCAATGTAAACTCTCTGTTTCCCTTTCGTAACATTTCGGTCTCATCGAAAAGAGCGAATCGGTCCCACCGAGTTTACCTGACCAACTCTCTGGTTAGCTTATTACCAAAATCGGTCTCACCGAGTTTGTGTAATCGGTCTCACCGAGATTACGTTATGCCCTAACCCTAACCATATCGGTCCCACCGAGTTGCATGTCGGTCCCACCGAAATCACTAACGGTCACTAGGTTTACTGAATTGGTCCAACCGAGTTTGTTGATTCGGTCCCATCGAGATTGGTTAATTGTGTGTAACGGTTAGATTTTGTGTGGAGGCTATATATACCCCTCCACCTCCTCTTCATTCGTGGAGAGAGCCATCAGAACAAACCTACACTTCCAACTTACCATTTCTGAGATAGAACTACCTACTCATGTGTTGAGGCCAAGATATTCCATTCCTACCATATGAATCTTGATCTCTAGCCTTTCTCAAGTTGCTTTCCACTCAAATCTTCTTTCCACCAGATCCAAATCCTATGAGAGAGAGTTGAGTGTTGGGGAGACTATCATTTGAAGCACAAGAGCAAGGAGTTCATCATCAACGCACCATTTGTTACTTCTTGGAGAGTGGTGTGTCCTAGATTGGCTAGGTGTCACTTGGGAGCCTCCAACAAGATTGTGGAGTTGAACCAAGGAGTTTGTAAGGGCAAGGAGATCGCCTACTTCGTGAAGATCTACCGCTAGTGAGGCAAGTCCTTCGTGGGCGACGGCCATGGTGGGATAGACAAGGTTGCTTCTTCGTGGACCCTTCTTGGGAGGATCCCTCCATGGACTCGCGCAACCGTTACCCTTCGTGGGTTGAAGTCTCCATCAACGTGGTGGTACGATAGCACCACCTATCAGAACCACGACAAAAACATCCGTGTCTCCAATTGCGTTTGAATTCTCCAAACCCTTCCCTTTACATTCTTGCAAGTTGCATGCTTTAATTTCCGCTGATCATATACTCTTTGCATGCTTGCTTGAATTGTGTGAAGATTGCTTGACTAGTGCAAAGATAGCTAAAATCTGCCAAAGTCTAAAATTGGGAAAAGGTTAAGTTTTTAATTGGTCAAGTAGTCTAATCACCCCCCTCTATACATACTTCAAGGTCCTACACATGTGATACGTCTCCAACGTATCTACTTTTCCAAACACTTTTGCCCTTTTTTTGGACTCTAACTTGCATGATATGAATGAAACTAACCCGGACTGACGCTGTTTTTAGCAGAATTGCAATGATGTTGTTTCATGTGTAGAAAACAAAAGTTCTCAGAATGTCTTGAAAATCCTCGGAGGCACTTTTGGGAAAATATAAAAAATACTGGAGAAAGAATCAAGACCAGGGGACCACACCCTGTCCACGAGGGTGGGGGGCGCGCCCTCCCCCCCTGGGCGCGCCCCCTGTCTCGTGGGGAGGCTCCGCCGACCTCAACTCCAACTCCATATATTCCGTTTCACGGAGAGAAAAAATCAGAGAGAAATTTTCATCGCGTTTTATGATACGGAGCCGCCGCCAAGCCCTAATCTCTCTCGGGAGGGCTGATCTGGAGTATCATCAACCATCCTCCATCACCAATTTCATGACACTCACCGCCGTGCGTGAGTAATTCCATCGTAGGTTTGCTGGACGGTGATGGGTTGGATGAGATTTACCATGTAATCAAGTTAGTTTTGTTAGGGTTTGATCCCTAGTATCCACTATGTTCTGAGATTGATGTTGCTATGACTTTGCCATGCTTAATCTTGTCACTAGGGCCCGAGCGCCATGATTTCATATCTGAACCTATTATGTTTTCATGAATATATGTGTGTTCTTGATCCTATCTTGCAAGTCTATAGTCACCTATTATGTGTTATGATCCGACAACCCTGAAGTGACAATAATCGGGATACTTCTCGGTGATGACCATAGTTTGAGGAGTTCATGTATTCACTATGTGCTAATGCTTTGTTCCGGTTCTCTATTAAAAGGAGGCCTTAATATCCCTTAGTTTCCGCTAGGACCCCGCTGCCACGGGAGGGTAGGACAAAATATATCATGCAAGTTCTTTTCCATAAGCACATATGACTATATACGGAATACATGCCTACATTACATTGATGAACTGGAGCTAGTTCTGTGTCACCCTATGTTATAGCTATTACATGAGGAATCGCATCCGACATAATTATCCATCACTGATCCATTGCCTACGAGATTTTCACATCTTGTGCTTCGCTTATTTACTTTTCCGTTGCTACTATTACAACTATTACAAAACCCAAAAACATTACTTTTGCTACCGTTACCTTTATTATCATATTACTTTGCAACTAAATACTTTGTTGCAGATACTAAGTTATCCAGGTGTGGTTGAATTGACAACTCAACTGCTAATACTCAAGAATATTCTTTGGCTCCCCTTGTGTCGAATCAATAAATTTGGGTTGAATACTTTACCCTCAAAAGCTATTGCGATCCACTACACTTGTGGGTTATCAAGACTAATTTCTGGTGCCGTTGCTGGGGAGCATAGCTCTATTCTCTGAGTCACTTGGGATTTATATCTGTTGATCACTATGAAGAACATGAAAGACGCTAAAACCAAGATTTTTCCCTCAACTACGAGGGGGGGGGGGTAAGGAACTGCCATCTAGCTCTGCACTAGATTCTCCTTCTGTTACGAGTAAGTTGGCGACACCTAAACCTGCTACTGCTATGAACTCTGATATGTCACATGTATTGATGATGCCACTTCTGCTATGATGATACTTATGATGAAACTACTTCTGTACGTGATACTACTTTTCCATTAGGTGAATTTCTTGATGAACAACTTGTTAGGGCCAGAGAGAATAAAATTATTGAAGATGCTATTATTGATGATAGTGATGATGAAAATTATCCCAATGATTATGAGTTGCCTGTTGTTCCAGAGGGTTATGTTATGAATGAAGAAGATGCTAGAGCTATGTTTGCTTGCAATGATAGACTTAAGAAACTATTAGCTAAATGGAAGTCGCAGTCTCTTAATGCTAGAATAAAACCTGACCCTGCTTTTGCTACTTCACCTATTTGTGTTACTGATAAGGATTATGATTTCTCTATTGATCCTGAAATTATTACTTTAGTTGAATCTGATCCTTTTTATGGCCTTGAGTCTGAAACTGGTGTGGCACATCTTACCAAGTTGAATGATATAGCTACCCTGTGTACTCATGATGATAAATCTCGCTACTTTTATATCCTTAAGATATTTCCGTTCTCATTAAAGGGTGATGCTAAGACTTGGTATAATTCTCTTGCTCATGGTTGTGTGCGTAGTCCCCAGGATATGATTTATTACTTCTCTGCTAAATATTTCCCTGCTCATAAGAAACAAGCTGCCTTGCGGGAAATATATAATTTTGTGCAAATCAAAGAAGAGAGTCTCCCACAAGCTTGGGGGAGGCTTCTCCGATTACTTAATGCTTTGCCTGATCATCCTCTCAAGAAAAATGAAATACTTGATATCTTTTATAATGGACTAACTGATGCTTCCAAGGACTACTTGGATAGTTGTGCTGGTTGTGTTTTCAGGGAAAGAACAGTCAACGAAGCTGAATTACTATTGAATAATATGTTGACTAATGAAAATAATTGGACTCTTCCTGAGCCAATTCCTGAGGCAATTCCTGAACAAATTGAGCTGACTCCTGAGCCTATTCCTAAACCCACTCCGAAGAAAAGAGGTCTTTTATTTCTCAGTCCTGAAGATATGCAAGAGGCAAAGAAATCAATGAAAGAAAAAGGTATTAAAGCTGAAGATGTTAAGAATTTACCACCTATTGAAGAAATACATGGTCTTAATATACCTCCTGTCGAAGAACCACATTGCCTTGATAACCCGGCACAGGTAGTAAAGGTAAATTCTCTCTATAGATATGATAAAGTTGAAATCCCCTCTACTAAATTTCATAGCCCATGCGTAGATGAATTTGATGACTTTATGGCTAGACAAGAAAGTTTTAATGCTTATGTTGGTAGAGAGTTAAAGAATAATGCCTTCGAGATAGGACGTGTGAGCGATAATATGGCTAGAGTTAAAGGTGAACTTAAACTCATTAGCAAATATGCTTCTATGGTTGCTACTCAGGCTGACCAAGTACTTAAATCTCAAAATGATTTGCTTGATGAATTAAATAATAAAAATGACTTTGCTGTTAGAGTGGCTACTAGAACTGGTAGCATGACTCAGGAACCTTTGTATCCTGAAGGCCACCCTAAGAGAATCGAGCAAGATTCTCAGAGAAATAATTTAGAGGCACCTAGTTCTTCCAAAAAGAAGAAAAAGAAAAATGATAGGACTTTGCATGCTTCTAGTGAACCTACTATAGACACACCCGAGAATCCCAATGGTATTTCTATTTCTAATGGTGAAACACAATCAGGTGATGAACATGAACCTAGTGATAATGTTAATGATAATGTTCATGTTGATGCTCAACCTAGTAAAAACAATGATGTAGAGATTGAACCTGCTGTTGATCTTGATAACCCACAATAGAATCAACGTTGTGATAAGAAAGATTTTGTTGCTAGGAAGCACGGTAGAGAAAGAGAACCATGGGTTCAGAAACCCATGCCCTTTCCTCCTAAACCATCCAAGACAAAGGATGATGAGGATTTTGAGCGCTTTGTTGAAATGATTAGACCTATGTTCTTACGTATGCGCTTAACTGATATGCTTAAAGTAAACCCTTATGCTAAATATATGAAGGATATCATTACAAACAAAAGAAAGATGCCTGAAGCTGAAATTTCCACCATGCTTGCTAATTACACTTTTAAAGGTGGAATACCTAAGAAACTTGGAGATCCGGGGGTACCAACTATACCATGCTCCATTAAAAGAAATTATGTTAGAACTGCTTTATGTGATCTAGGAGCCGGTGTTAGTGTTATGCCTTTCTCTTTATATTGTAGACTTGAATTGAATAAGTTGACACCTACATAAATATCTTTGCAAATGGTTGATAAATCAACCGCTATACCTGTCGGTATTTGTGAGGATGTGCCTGTTGTGGTTGCAAATGTCACTATCTTAATGGACTTTGTTATTCTTGATATTCCCGAGGACGATAGTATGTCAATTATCCTTGGTAGACCTTTTTTGAACACTTCAGGGGCTTTTACTGATTGCAACAAAGGCAATGTGACTTTTCATGTTAATGGTAATGAGCATACGGTACACTTTCCGAGGAAACAATCTCAAATTCATAGCATCAATTCTATTGGAAAAGTTCCAACTATCATTATTGGAGGTTTTGAATTTCCTCTTCCTACTGTCAAGAAAAAGTATGATATTCTTATTGTTGGGGATTTTCATATCCCCGTTGAGGTAACTTAGTGTTATTCGAAATTTCTCCGGTTCTGTGTTATTCGGAATGAGTTTGTTAACAAGACTTGATCGACCTTGTTAGTGGATTCATTTTGATGATCATGAGAAGGATGAAACTAGAAGGCACAACCTTCTGTACCCTCTTTTTACTTTCAGTTATTTAGAATAAATAAAGTAAAAATAGTATTATCTGTCTGTTTTCTGAATTATCCGTGCATTAAAAAAATAACCGAAAATAAAAGTGCTCCAAATGCCCTGCAAATTTAGTATGATTTTTTATGGAATATCTAAGGATTTTAGGCACTGAAATCACTGCAAGAGGGGCAAGCACCAGGCCACAAGAGTGGAGGGCGCGCCCCCTATCTCGTGGGCCCATGGTGGCCCCCCTCCACTTATGCCAGCACCCACACACTTCATCTTCTACCCAAAAAAAATCCCCATCCAGCTCAAGCACGAGTTCTAGCTCATTTTGCTGCGATTTTCGATCTCCTTGCTCAAAGCTCCATTCACAAAACTGCTTTGGGAGATTGTTGCTTGGTATGTGACTCCTCCATTGGTCCAATTAGTTTTTGTTCTAGTGTTTTATTCATTGCAAATTTTTGCTGCATAGGTGACCATGTTCTTGAGCTTGCATGTTAAATTTATGAGGTCCCAAGCAATTCTAATGCATGAAATAGGCTCTAGGCACTTGTAGGAGTAGTTGCTACCAATCTTGTTTAGTTTTATAAACTTTTATTTTGAAGTTACTAAAATTTCAGAAATTTTTTAGAAAAAGAATTATGTCTAGGAGAATGTACCAAGGTGGTTCCTCGGTAAATAAAGGGCCCAGGATTGCTATGCGTGAGCAAGATGTTGAATTACCGAGGGACGCGAATGTACGAGCTTGTGAGTGGCCATCCGATGATTTTATGGTCAGAGCAGGCTTTAAGGAGGAATTTGACGCGTATGTGCGTAATGCTAAGCTGGAGGACTTCTTACAAGATAAGTGTCCTCAGTACTATAAATTGACTGATTCCTTTGTGCCGAGGTTTAAATACAACTGCACGCGTAATTCCCCTAGTGTCCTATTTGATATTTATGATACATCTTATACCATGGACTTAGAGGATTTTACAACTGCTTGCAAACTTCCGCAATGGGGTAATATTAATGATCCTCACAAATCTGAATTTAGAGATTTCCTTGCTAGTATTACTGTGGGAGAATCTAGGGACATGGCACAAGCTACCTTAGGGAGCATTCATTTTCCTACTATACATTATTTTGCTCTCTTCATTGGTAGATGCATTAATGGTAAAGATGAAGCATGTCACATGTGTGTCCCTGATCTCTGTGTCCTCAAGAGTGTTGTATTAGGTTATAAAGGTTATAACTTGGGGGAAATAGTTGCACATAGGTTGCAGAATAATGGTAGAGCTGGAGATTTATTTGGTGGAATTTATGCAACCCGTGTGGCTAATTATCTTGGTATAGCTCCACGAGAGGGGGATGTGATGATACCTCCTGCTTATTTAGATTATGACACTATGGTCAATCATCGTTTTCTTAGGAGGAATGAACAATTCCTCCATTATTGACTAATCTATAACAGACGCAATGTCGTCCATGTTACTCTTCCTGCTCCTCTCCTTTTTGATTATCAGGCAAAAGGAAGATATGTTGTTACCAGGGAGGAAGCATATGAACACGAGGGGAGAGTGGAGGCAGCTCGCCAACATGCCGCAGCTCAGGAGGCGGTTGCTGCTGCATCTCAGTACGACCCCAGCTACAACTATGGATATCAGCCAGGCGCTCCTTGGTATTAGACCAACTTAGGCCAAAAGCCTAAGCTTGGGGGAGTACGTATTTCTCACCGACCTTACATTCATGTTCACACACTAGTCGTCGGTGCTCATACTCTTTCATTGTACTATCCATGTTAGTTTAATTTTCTTTTTCGCTTTCTTCCTGTGTGTTTGATAAATCTTAAAAAACAAAAAAAATAGTTAGTTTAATTTCCATGCTTGTAGTAGAATTAAAATGAAAACCCAAAAAGATTTCTCGTTCTTCTTTTACTTCTTGGGACCTTTCCCGTGTAAATAGTTTTATTTTCTTTTCTTTCCTTTGGGGGTCGAGAGTAGAAGACCATATTGAAAATGTTTAGTGGCTCTCATATGCATGATTGTTTATTTAATTTAGAGCCCATATTACCATGTCTTCTCTCTTGAGTTAAATGCTTGCAGATTCCAGCTTAGTCCAATGCACGTGCACTATTATTATTATACACATTGTTCGGTCGTGCAAGTGAAAGGCAATAATGATGATATATGATGGACTTATTGAGATGAGAAAAGCTGGTATGAACTCGACCTCTCTTGTTTTTGTAAATATGATGAGTTCATCATTTCTAATTCAGCTTATTATGAAGTAAACATATTTGCAATGACATTTAGAGATTATAGTTGCTTGTGCCATGCTTGATTAGCTATGAGTTATAATGGTTTACCTTGCGTGCCAACATGCTATTAGAATGATTATGATGTGGTATGATGGGATGGTATCCTCCTTTGAATGAATTGAGTGACTCGATTTGGCACATGTTCACGCATGTAGTTGAAACAAATCAACATAGCCTTCATGATATTTATGTTCAGGGTAGATTATATCCTATTCATGCTTGTACTCGGTGTAAATTAATTTTAATGCATGTTTGTAACTGTTGCCGCTCTCTCAGTTGGTCGCTTCCCAGACTTTTGCTAGCCTTCACCTGTACTAAGCGGGAATACTGTTTGTGCATCCAAACTCCTTAAACCCCAAATTTGTGCCATATGAGTCCACCATACCTTCCTATATGCGGTATCTACCTGCCGTTCCAAGTAAATTTGTATGTGCCAAACTCCAAACCTTCAAATGAAATTCTATTTTGTATGCCCGAGCAGCTCATGTTACGACTAGGGCTGCCTATATCTTCCATGCTAGGTGGATCATTCTCAAGAGGAGTGGACTCCGCTCCTCATTCACGAGAAAGGGACGGTAACCGGGATGCCCAGTCCCATGATCCAAAAAGATCAAAGCAATTCAAAATAATTAAACAAAACTCCCCCAGGGCTGTTGTTAGGCACTCGTTGTTTTGAGCAAGCCATGGATTGATGCTTGTTGGTGGTTGGGGGAGTATAAACCTTTACCATTCTGTTTGGGAACTGCCTATAATGCATGTAGTATGGAAGATACAGGCATCTCATAGTTGTTGCGTTGACAGTGAAAGTATGTCGTTCAAAATGTTATTCAATCTCTATTTTAAAATCGAGCTCTGGCACCTCTACAAAGCCATGCTTCCCTCTGCGAAGGGCCTATCTATTTACTTTTATGTTGAGTCATCACCTTCTTATTAAAAAAACACCCGCTGGAGAGCACACTGTCATTTGCATTCATTATTGTTGGTTTATATTGGGTATGACTTGACTAGATCTTTTTTACCATGAATTAAAATGTTTAGTCAGACCTTGATCTTTAAAGGTGCTCTGCATTTATGTTTTGCGGTCTCAGAAAGGGATAGCGAGATACCATTTTGTTATATCATGTTATGATTGTTTTGAGGAAGTGTTGTCATCCGAGTTTTATTATTATTGCTCGCTAGTTGATTATGCTATTGATATGACTAATTGTGAGACCTAAGTGTTATTGTGAGTATGGTTAGATCATAATATTTGCTGAAACCTGAATAATGGATTTGCCTGTTTACAACAACAAGAGCAAACAGAGTTTGTAAAAGTTTTTCTTTATCACTTTCAGTTTATCAACTGAATTGCTTGAGGACAAGCAAAGGTTTAAGCTTGGGGGAGTTGATACGTCTCCAACGTATCTACTTTTCCAAACACTTTTGCCCTTGTTTTGGACTCTAACTTGCATGATTTGAATGAAACTAACCCGGACTGATGCTGTTTTCAGCAGAATTGCCATGATGGTGTTTCATGTATAGAAAACAAAAGTTCTCGTAATGTCCTGAAAATCCTCGAAGGCACTTTTTGGAAAATATAAAAAATACTGGAGAAAGAATCAAGACTAGGGGGCCCACACCCTGTCCACGAGGGTGGGGGGCGCGCCCTCCCCCTGGGCGCGCCCCCTGTCTCGTGGGCCCCCTGGGGCTTTGCTGACCTCAACTCCAACTCCATATATTCCGTTTCACGGAGAAAAAAACCAGAGAGAAAGTTTCATCGCGTTTTACGATACGGAGCTGCCGCCAAGCCCTAATCTCTCTCGGGAGGGCTGATCTGGAGTCCGTTCGGGGCTCCGGAGAGGGGGATTCGTCGCCGTCATCATCATCAACCATCCTCCATCACCAATTTCATGATGCTCACCGCCATGCATGAGTAATTCCATCGTAGGCTTGCTGGACGGTGATGGGTTGGATGAGATTTACCATGTAATCAAGTTAGTTTTGTTAGGGTTTGATCCCTAGTATCCACTATGTTCTGAGATTGATGTTGCTATGACTTTGCTATGCTTAATGCTTGTCACTGGGGCCTGAGTGCCATGATTTCAGATCTGAACCTATTATGTTTTCATGAATATTTGTGTGTTCTTGATCCTATCTTGCAAGTCTATAGTCACCTATTATGTGTTATGATTCGACAACCCCGAAGTGACAATAATAGGGATACTTCTCGGTGATGACCGTAGTTTGAGGAGTTCATGTATTCACTATGTGCTAATGCTTTGTTCCGGTTCTCTATTAAAAGGAGGCCTTAATATACCTTAGTTTCCGCTAGGACCCCGCTGCCACGGGAGGGTAGGACAAAAGATGTCATGCAAGTTCTTTTCCATAAGCATGTATGACTATATACGGAATACATGCCTACATTACATTGATGAACTGGAGCTAGTTCTGTGTCACCCTATGTTATAGCTATTACATGAGGAATCGCATCCGACATAGTTATCCATCACTGATCCATTGCCTACGAGCTTTTCACATCTTGTGCTTCGCTTATTTACTTTTCCGTTGCTACTGTTACAACAATTACAAAACCAAAAAACATTACTTTTGCTACCGATACCTTTATTATCATATTACTTTGCTACTAAATACTTTGCTGCAGATACAAAGTTATCCAGGTGTGGTTGAATTGACAACTCAACTGCTAATACTCAAGAATATTCTTTGACTCCCCTTATGTCGAATCAATAAATTTGGGTTGAATACTTTACCCTCGAAAGTTGTTGCGATCCCCTACACTTGTGGGTTATCAGCATGTCATACTTTGGTTCGGCGGTATTGTCGGATGAAGCGGCCCGGACCGACATTATGCATACGCTTACGCAAGACTGGTTCTACCGATGTGCTTTGCACATAGGTGGCTGGCGGGTGTCAGTTTCTCCAACTTTAGTTGAACCGAGTGTGGCTACGCCCGGTCCTTGCGAAGGTTAAAATAGCACTAACTTGACAAAATATCATTGTGGTTTTGAAGCATAGGTAAGAACGGTTCTTTCTCAGCCCGTAGCAGCCACGTAAAACTTGTAACAACAAAGTAGAGGACGTCTAACTTGTTTTTGCAGGGCATGTTGTGATGCCATATGGTCAAGATGTGATGAGATATAAGTTGTTGTATGAGATGATCATGTTCTGTTCAAGTTATCGGCAACTGGCAGAAGCCTTATGGTTGTCTCTTTATTGCATAAGATGCAAGCGCTAAATAATTGCTTTACTTTATCGCTATGCGATAGCAATAGTTGGCGAGACGACCATGTGACGACACATTGATATAGATCAAGATGATGGAGATCATGGTGCCATGCCGATGACGATGGAGATCATGACGATGCTTTGGAGATGGAGATCAAAGGCACAAGATGATGATGGCCATATCATGTCACATATTTTGATTGCATGTGATGTTTATCTTTCATACATCTTATTTTGCTTAGTTCGGCGGTAGCTTTATAAGATGATCTCTCACAAAATTTCAAGGTATAAGTGTTCTCCCTAAGTATGCACCATTGCAAAAGTTCTTCGTGCCGAGACACCACATGATGATCGGGTGTGATAAGCTCTACGTTCAAATACAACGGGTGTAAGACAGTTTTGCACATGCTTAACGGCTTACAATCGGGAGTTCAAAGACGTTTTTAACATCATGGACCATATGAGATGTTCCAGGAGTTGAAGTTAATATTTCAAGCAAATACCCGAGTTGAGAGATATGAAGTCTCCGACAAGTTCTATAGCTAAAAGATGGAGGAGAATTGCTCAACTAGTGAGCATGTGCTCAGATTGTCTGGGTACTACAATCGCTTGAATCAAGTGGGAGTTAATCTTCCAGATAAGATAGTGATTGATAGAGTTCTCTAGTCACCATCACCAAGTTAGTAGAACTTCGTGATGAACTATAGTATGCAAGGGATGATGAAAACGATTCCCGAGCTTTTCATGATGCTGAAATCAATGAAGGTAGAAATCAAGAAAGAGCATCAAGTGTTGATGATTGACAAGACCACTAGTTTCAAGAAAAGGGCAAAGGGATAAAAAGGGGACTTCATGTAGAATGGCAAGCAAGTTGTCACTTCCGTGAAGAAGCCCAAAGCTAGACTAAAGCCTAAAACTGAGTGCTTCTATTGCGAAGGAAATGGTCACTGGAAGTGGAAATGCCCTGAATATTTGGTGGATAAGAAGGATGGCAAAGTTAACAAGGGTATATTTGATATACAAGTTATTGAGGTGTACCTTACTAGTGTTTATAGTAGCCCCTGGGTATTTGACACTTGTTCGGCTGCTAAATATTAGTAACTCGAAACAGGAGTTACAGAATAAACAGCGACTAGTTGAGGGTGAAGTGACGATGTGTGTTGTAAGTGGTTCCAAGATTGATATGATCATCATCGCACACTCCCTGTACTTTCGAGGTTAATGTTGAACCTAAATAAATGTTATTTGGCATTTGTGTTGAGCATGAATATGATTTGATCATGTTTATTGCAATACGGTTATTCATTTAAAGTCAGAGAATAATTGTTGTTCTGTTTACATGAATAAAACCTTTGATGGTCATACACCCAATAAAAATAGTTTATTGGATCTCAATCATAGTGATACACATATTCATAATATTGATGCCAAAATATGCAAAGTTGATAATGATAGCGCAACTCATTTATGACACTGTCGTTTGGGTCATATCGGTGTAAAGCACATGAAGAAACTCCATAAAGATGGATTTTTTTGGAATCACTTGGTTATGAATCATTTGATGCTTGCAAACCATGCCTTTTGGGCAAGATGACTAAAACTCCGTTCTCCGAAACAATGGAACAAGATACCGACTTGTTGGAAATAATACATACCGATGTATGCGGTCCAATGAGTGTTGATGCTCGTGGCGGGTATCGTTATTTTCTAACCTTCACAGATGATTTGAGCAGATATGGGTATATCTTCTTAATGAAACACAAGTCTGAAACATTTGAAAAGTTCAAAGAATTTTAGAGTGAAGTGGAGAATCATCGTAATAAGAAAATAAAGTTTCTACGATCTGATCGTGGAGGAAAATATTTGAGTTACGAGTTTGGCCTTCATTTAAAACAATGTGGAATAGTTTCACAGCTCACGCCACATGGAACACCACAGCATAATGGTGTGTCCAAACATCGTAACCGCACTTTATTGAATATGGTGCGATCTATGATGTATCTTACCAATTTACCACTATTGTTTTGGGGTTATGCAATAGAGACAGCTTCATTCACTTTAAATAGGGCACCATCAAAATCCGTTGAGACGACACCTTACGAACTATGGTTTGGCACGAAACCAAAGTTGTCGTTTCTTAAAGTTTGGGGTTGTGATGCTTATGTGGAAAAGTTTCAACCTGATAAGCTCGAACCCAAATCGGAGAAGTGCGTCTTCATAGAATACCCAAAGGAAACTGTTGGGTACACCTTCTATCACAGATCCGAAGGCAAAATATTCACTGCTAAGATGGATCTGTCGTGCTTCTAAGACTGACAGTAGAAAGGTGGGTAGGTATGCAGAGGCAAGATCTCAGCTATGGTGAAGGTGTACACACGAGATTTACAAGTTCAGGCCCTTCTCGGTGGAAGTAACAGCCCTACGTCTCAGTGTCCGGAGGCGGTCGATTGGATTATATGTGTGATGTTACACGGGGTGCGAACCCTTGTGACAGAGGAGGGGGTGGCTTATATAGAGTACGCCAGGACCCCCACCGCCCTCCATTACATGGGACTTAATGTACATAAAGTGGGGGCGTTACTGGTAACGCCAGCCTTAAGTGTTGTTAATGACCTTAAAGACTATGGAGTGAACGCCTGCCTGTTGGAATGTTGAGTGAATCCTGGTCTTTGGTAGGTCGAGTGATTCTCTGGATGGTTGAGTGATAGTAGGGAGGAGGACTCCCAAGTGACATGACGGTCGAGTGGATTGCACTCGACATCTTCGACTGGGGGTCTCTTGCTGCCTCTTGGACTTCTTATCTTCTAGGGTAGTGACCTTGGGTAGGACATATAGGTTAGGCATATGACCCTACCCCAGGTTTGTATCCTCATCGGTAGCCCCGAATGGATTAAGGTTCGAGTGGGAAGTAGGTTGAAGTTGAACTTGTTCTGAGCTTTGCACCTTCGTGAGTGTTTTCTACAAGATGGAAAACTCACATTGGTACTTCAGCGTCGACTCAGTCGCCTTGATTCGTTCAGAGAGTTGTCGATTGAACTTGTGGCATCGTCTGCCGAGTGCTGTATTAGAATGCAGGATCTCGGGCGCGATTGACTGCCGTGTATCCCGGATTTCACGGGATATGAAATTTCAGGGAAGCGCGCGGGACGGGGAGCGCCGAAGCGGGCGGAGTGGATAAACAGTGATGCCTCGATTTCTGTGCTGCCTTTTTCACCACGTACGTGGCACACGACTATTGTGGGATTTAACAGGATTGCCTGGTCCCATGCGTCAGCCACTCGGAAGCAACCCTTTATAAGGCGACAGGGCCGAGGCGTCTGCACTGTGCACGCCTGTTTCTCCTCCTTCTTCCTTCTCTTCTCCATCGCGCCTAGCTCTTTTGCTCTCGACGCTGCCACTCCGCTGCCATGGTGAAGGACAAGTCGGCGGCGCTAGAGCGTGCAAAGAAGGCGACAGGGGCGGCGAAAGGCAAGAAGCAGAACCGCGGGTCGTCATCGTGAGAGGGGCTGCCACCGGGCTGGATCCAGGGCGATTGGATCTGGTCTTCACTTCGGCAAGAAGATCTGGACGAGTTAGCGGAGTCTGGACTGATCGCCAAGGGAGCGGCAAGGCTGCCGAAAGGGGAGATGGAGCCGTAGCCTCGACCGGGTTAGTGCATACTGCTAACCACCCACGTCGACCGGGGTTTTTCGCTCCTGAAAGGATCAAGATGGACCTAGAGGGGGAGGTGAATAGGTACAATTACTAATTTTAATTATTACTTGGCAATTTTAGGCAATAATGCGGAATATGAAGATGAGCCTAACAATTGCACGTGAGCACAAAGTACTAAGCAAACAACACAAACACGTAAGTAGGCAAGCACAATATAATGTACGTAAGTGTAAAGAGACAAGTAACCACAAGTAGAGAGTTAGGGTTAGGAATAGCCGCAACTCCGGGAGACGAGGATGTATGCCGATGTTCACTTCCTTGGAGGGAAGCTAGTCACCGTTAGAGAGTGGATGTTACCACGAAGGCACACCAACGCCACGAAGGCTCACCCTATTCTCCCTTTGAGACAACACCACGGAGGCGTTTCTCAACCACTAGTGGTAGACCTTGGGGTGGTCTCCAAACCCTCACAAACTTTTCCGAGGGTAATCACAAAGTTCGATTCCTCTCCGAATGACTCCTACCGCCTAGGAGTCCCCAACCTCCAAGAGTAACAAGAACGATGGGGAAAAGCTCAAAACTTTCTAAAGTCACGAATTCCTTTGGTGCAAAGAAGGGGAAGGAGTGGATCTATCACTTGATTGGAGAACTTCTCTCAAATGCTCCTAGAACACTTGGGAATCTAGGATTTGGTGTGGATGAATGAGTGAGAGAGAGAGTGAGGAGTGTTCTTGATAGGCTCAAGGTGAATGGTCAATCTTATCCCGTGGAAGGTAAAGGTATATATAGGTGGTGGGTAAAAGTGACCGTTTGGGGTACAGGATGGGTCGGACGTCCGGAGGCACAAATAGGTCCGGACGTCCGACAGTCATCGGACGACCGGCCGCTGTGAGAATGTGAGCCACAACCCAGTGTACAGGATACGGACGTCCGAGCTGGGCCGGACATACGGAGCACGGACGACCGGAGAGTCCGGACGTCCGTAAAAATGCTTCTGTTGTGAAAGTGTCAGACGTCCGGAGAGTTCCGGACATCCGTAGAAATGCTTCTGTTGTGGAACGCCGAACGTCTGGAAGTGGCCGGATGTCCGGGCAATCTAGAGGGACCGGACGTCCGAAGGCAAGGTATAGAAAAAGTGGCTTTTGAGCAAGTTTTTCACTAGATCCATCGATCCCCTCTTAATAGGGCGGGATCCCTATACTCAAGAACAAACCATAAATGAACTCAACATCTTGTATCTCCATTCTTGAGTTATATGCTTTTTGTCCCTAGTCATGATCCATGCACACGGTCTTTGAAACATAATCCTGAGATATACTTGATAAACATGATTAGTCCCGAGCATATGTGTTGTCATCAACATCAAAATATGATTAAGTGCATGATTGCACTTTCAATCTCCCCCTTTTTGGTAGTTGATGACAACTCATATGCATACTCATAATAGTAATCGGAAGTATTTGTTGTGGAGCTCAATAACCATAATAAGAATGAGTAGCGAGTGAGCTCCCCCTCAAAGTGATACCATAGATACTAAAAAAAATGATGAGGGCTCCCCCTCAAAATGATGCCCCCAATATAACCAAATCTCTTACACACGATAATCAAGAGTTAAACTTCATATAGATTCACCACATGTAGATTCACCAAATCTCAGATTCAACAAACTCATAACATAGGTTCAGTACAAGCGAAAACATAACCATAACAATAAGTTTGATTACATAATGAGCTAGACAAACATGCATATAGAGCCTACTCCCCCTTTGGCATCAAGTATCCAAAAAAGAGAGAACTAGGGGGGGAAACATAATAGCATTAGAGATCATCATCATCATCATCATCATCATGAACACCACTGCCACCAGCCTCGTCGAAGAAATCAGCCCACTCAGGACCGGAGGGAAAACCAAAGTCAGAAGGAGGGTCTGCAGGAAGACGCTCATCGTCACTCACATCATACACTCCTGAGTCTCTCAGACGAGCCTTCAAAGCGTTCTTGGAAGTGACCATGCGAGTGACCACATCGTGGTGTTGGGAGCAATGGTAGGTGAACATATTCATCATGGCTGAGTGAGCCTTCCCAAGAAAACGAGCAATGCGCCCAAAGGGGGCAGCACTGGAAGGAGGATGGGTAGCATGAGAAGGAACACTAGCGGCGGTGCAACTAGCAGTAGCGGGAGGAGGAGGAACATGATCAGCCTCCATGTGAGCGGGAATTACCCATCGCTCATGTACATGAGTGCGGGCAATAGGAAAGGGAGCTACACTTTCGATAAAAGCCTGAATAAAAGGTGCATGAGGAAAAGCCCTCTTGTGCTGGAAGCTAGCAAGGCGAATCTCATGCCATAGAAAGTGTGGAACATTGATCTTCCCTTTAGGAGATGTGAAGAGGTGATGCATGAGATCAATGCAGTAGCTGCTGCAGGAGCCCTTGTCACCCATCTTGGGATAGATGGTGCGGATGATACACTGATAAATGATGCTGAATGGAAAGCGCCAAATGGAGACTTGGTTTAGACCCTTTTGTTTTTCAGTGGCAGACAAAGTTGATATAGGTCTAAGGAGATCCGCACAGACCGCAATGCCCTTGGGCTTATGGTTGGGGTCATCCTTGTGGATTTTGAACCCAGTGTTGGGAAATCCAAGGGCAGTGACAAACTGAGCATAAGATGCTGTGAGTGCAGTGTCGGAGGTCATCCATGTGGCAGTGTTATCAGGAGCAAAGTAACATGTGGCATAAAACTGATGGATGGCAGCGTGGTTAAAATCATGTTGAAAGGCGAATGGAGCAGCTAGATTGGACGACTCAATGAGCTCAATGGCTCCTAGATATTTCTCCGGATGAGTGCGAATGTGCTCAATATCAATGCAAACATGAAGTGACAAGCCCTTAGGGATGACAATCGTGGTGAAGATGTCGGCTTGGACATTTGTGCGAAAGCGACTATCCTGAGAATCCCTAACAACGGTAAATTGATCTACATCACGACGCAATTTAAGATATGAAGTTTTGGGCACCTCGTTGAAACGCTTAACATGACGGCCGAGTGGCAGTGGAGGCTCAATTGAGATGTGGTGAGCATCACCGTGGGGTTGCACCGGAGGAGGAGGAGGGTGAAAGGTTGGATGACGAGTGCCCGGCATGGGTGCAGCGACGCGAACACCAACCATCGGGGATGGATCCACCTCCTCAAGCTCATCCTCAAAGTCTGACCCCTCTGTGGAGGAATCACTGGACGAGCTGGGAGGACGAGCGGCATGTTTCTGAGGGCAATCTTCCTCCTGGGAGTCGTCGGAGCCACCACGACGAGACGGACGAGCCGGCCCTCCGGCGACTTGCTTGCAAGCTGAGTGCTTGGACCGAGGCATCGTGACCTTGAAAGGAAGAACACGGAGGAGACGAGCGGCATGCTAGAGTAGGTGGCCGACAGGCTGGACGGGCAGGAGAAGCACCAAGCGGGCCGCAGATCCGTGGCGGAGAGAAGCCCCGACGAGGGGCACGGCGGCGTGCGGCCGCGGTGAGTGGCCACACGGCAGGAGCAGCGACGGCGGTGGGGAAATAGCGGATAGAGGATGTGGTCAGTTGAGAAACCCTACCGGGCAGTATATATAGTGGCCAGTAAAAACGTCCGGACGTCCGGAGCCTACGGACGACCGGAGTCGAATATGCGTCCGGACGTCCGGGGGGGGGGGGGTACGGACGACCGGAGTCAGGGCCAACAGAAAGTAGAGGATGACAGAGATGATTCTACGGACGACCGACGGCTTCGGACGATCGGACAGATTGTAACAGAAAGTTTATTATGGACGTCCGTCGTTTTGGCGTCTAGGCCAACTAAGGGAACCAGAGTGGATTTTATGGACGTCCGGAGAGGCCGTTCGACCAGTCGATGGTAATCAGAGAAGAATTTACGGACGTCCAGATGCCTACGGACGACCAGCATTAAAGAACCACACGGACGTCCGGAACCTACGGACATCCGACGCCAGGAGTTTGACAGGAGGCAAAGGTGCAAGTGCTGATCATGATGAGGAGAAGGCAATTTTTGTCCACAGTAAAACTTTATTTATGTAGTAACTAATACCCTACCTCACCCAATCATAGCCATATACTACAAGTGGTGGCTAATGCCACAATGTCTGAGTAGACATGACATGACACGGAAAGATTTGAACTTTGAGTGCATAGTCACTACTCCATCATGTTAAAGCACCATAGGTCTAGACCCATGGTTACTTTGAGAGTGTTGGTTCTTTTTATGCATTGAGTAGGGTGAGAACATTCATGAATTGAATGTCTCCCCCTAAGTATATGCCTACATCATGACAAGACATTAGATTCATGCATGAATGGGTACTAGATTTCACATAATGTTGTCAAGCTCCAAGATACCAAGTTCACGCCTAAGTCGACAGAACATTGCTTCATCTGAAGGTTTGGTGAAGATATCTGCTAGTTGAAAATCTGTGCCAATGTGATCTATGTGAATATCACCCTTTTCAACATGATCTCTCAAGAAATGATACCTAATATCACTGTGTTTGGTGCGGAGATGATCTTTGGGGTTCTCAGCAATATTGATGGCACTTTCATTATCACACAGAAGAGGCACATTTCTATAGGTGATACCGTAATCCTTCAAAGTTTGCCTCATCCATAACAACTGAGTTGCACAACTAGCGGCAGCAATGTATTCGGCTTCTGCGGTAGAGAGAGCAATACAATTTTGTTTCTTCGAGGACCAACTCACCAAGGATCGTCCAAGAATCTGACATGCACCGGATGTGGACTTACGATCCACTTTGTCTCCAGCCCAATCCGCATCCGTGTACCCAATGAGATCAAACTTAGCATCCTTGGGGTACCAGAGGCCCAACTTTGGGGTGTGAACAAGGTATCTAAGAATATGCTTAACCGCCTTATGATGACTTTCCATAGGGAAAGCTTGAAATCTAGCACACATGCATACACTGAACATGATGTTTGGTATAGATGCACAAAGATAAAGCAATGAACCAATCATAGAGCGGTAAGTAGATGGGTCGAAAGGAGTACCATTTGTGTCTTCAGTGAGAGTAATTTTGGTTGGCATGGGTGTCTTGCATGGACTAGCATCAGACATACCAAACTTTTCTAGAATATCCTTGAGGTATTTTGCTTGAGATAAGAAAATTCCTTCTTGAAATTGTTGAATTTGAAATCCGAGAAAGAACTTCAAATCCGTATTGAGTGACATTTCAAAATTCTTGGTCATTGAATCCGCAAACTTCTTGCACAAATGAATGTTAGGAGAACCAAAAATGATGTCATCTACATAGATTTGGCATAGGATCAAATCACCCTTGTCCCTCTTAGTAAAAAGAGTGGGATCGATCACCCCTCTCACAAAACCATCATCGAGTAAAAACTTCTTCAGATGATCATACCAAGCATGAGGTTCTTGTTTGAGGCCATACATAGCCTTATGAAGTTTATACACATAGTCTTTGTGAAAGGGATCAACGAACCCGGGTGGTTGTGACACATATACTTCTTCTTGTAGAGGACCGTTAAGGAAAGCACTCTTCACATCCATTTGATGTAATGTAAAACCATTGAAAGCGGCATAAGCAAGTAAGATGCAAATGGATTCAAGATGGGCAACGGGGGCAAAGGTCTCACCAAAGTCCAAACCTTCAACTTGTGAGTACCCTTGTGCCACTAACATTGCCTTGTTGCAGATGATTACACCATTTTCATCTTGCTTGTTCTCGAAAATCCATTTTGTTCCAATGACGTTGTGCTCGGTAGATGGCCTCTTGACTAATGACCACACTTGGTTGCGTTCAAAACTGTTCAACTCTTCTTGCATAGCAACTAGCCAATCGTTGTCCATCAATGCCTCTTGTACCTTGAGTGGCTCAATACTAGACACAAACGAGAAGTGAGCACAAAAGTTTGTCAAATGTTTACGAGTGACTCTACCTTCCGAGATGCCGGTGAGGATTTGTCAACATCAACACGACCGGCCACTCGAGGCATGATGGAGGTGAGGGTTTCATGAGGTTCAACTTCATGTCCATCATCCACATCTTCAACATATGGATCATTCACGTGTGGAGGAAGATCTTCTTGTTCATATTGCATTTGTTAAGGTTCATCATCAATGATTGGACTTTCTTGTTCTTGCTCTTGATGATGATCTTGTTCTTGATGATTATCATTAAGAGAGACTTGACCATCCTATTCAACTTGGGCTAAGGGTATCGGTTGAATAATAGGAGCTTGTGGTGTTATGAATGTTGAAGTAGTTTGATGATGTGTGAGACCTCCATCTTCTTCTTCATCATCATGAGGTTCTTGTTCCATAGGAAGAAGTGCACCAACACCCATGGTCAAAATGTCTTGAGAAGAATCTTCTTCACCTACATCACTTAGATCAACTTGCTCCCCATGGGAGCCATTAAATTCATCAAACACCACATCACAAGTTTCTACAACACATCCATTGGATTTGTTGTGGACTCTATAGGCGTGAGAGTTTGATCCATAACCAACAAATATACCTTCAATCGTTTTGGATTGAAATTTTCCTAACTATTCTCTTTTGTTGAGGGTGAAACATTTGCACCCAAATACATGAAAGTACTTGACATTTGGCTTGTTTCCAGTTAGAAGCTCATATGGAGTCTTTTCCAATATAGTGCGGAGGAAGAGCCGGTTTCATGCATGGCATGCGGTATTGACAGCTTTGGCCCAAAAACTATGTGGTGACTTGTATTCATCCAACATGGACCTTGCCATCTCTACAAGTGTACGGTTCTTCCTTTCGGCTACACCATTTTGCTGAGGAGTGTATGGAGCTGAATATTGATGCTCAATCCCTTCATCACTAAGAAATTCTTCCAAGGTATAGTTCTTGAACTCTGAGCCATTGTCACTTCTTATTGCCCGGATTTCTTTGTCAAACTTGCGTTGGGCTTGCTTGGCAAAATCAATGAAGGTGATCTTCGTTTCGTCCTTGGACTTGAGGAAGAACACCCATGTATATCTTGAGTAATCATCAACAATGACAAGCCCATTCTTTTTCCCACCAAGACTATCCCATGAAGGAGGCCCAAAAAGATCCACATGAAGGAGCTCCAGGGGCCTTTAAGTAGATACTATGTTCTTGGGTGGGTGCTTTGATTGATGTTGCTTCCCAGCTATGCATGCACTACACACACGATCTTTCTCAAAAGATACATTGGTTAGTCCAAGGATGTGATTCCCCTTTAAGAGATCTTGAAGATTTCTCATGCCGACATGGGCTAGCCGGCGATGCCATAGCCACCCCTTGTCAGCCTTGGCCATTAGACAAGTTGCATGGAATGTGCTCTCTTTCGAGAAATCAACCGTGTAAAGGTTGCCATCCAACTCTCCAACAAAAGCCACTTCGAGAGTATCTCTCTTAAAGACTTTCACATCCGTTAGTCCAAAGAGTGTATCATAACCAACAAAAGCCAATTGGCGAACAGAAAGCAAGTGGTATTTAAGGGATTGGACAAGCATAACATTTGCAAAAGACATGTAGTTTGTGATAGCCACCTTGCCCAACCCGAGTACCTATCCTTTTGATCCTCCACCAAACATAATGCTCATGAATGGTTGAATAGCTTCCATGAAATCGTAGAGCAATTTGCTATCTTCGGTCATATGATTTGTACATCCACTATCAATCACCCATTTCACTCCACCGGAGAAGCTTACCTACACACAATTAGGACTTGGTTAGAGGCACCCATTTTGCAATGGGACCTCTCAAGTTAGTTACAAGGGTCTTAGGGACCCAAATAGCATAGAACCGAAATGCATTTCGAGGACCAACAAATTTTGCAAACACTTCTCCATCCTTAGTCTTACGAAGTACATAGGAAGGAGGCATGAACTCTTTAGGCTTGTTGAGAGTGGGCATGCCCCTTGTGGCCTTCCCACTCACAACCTTACCTTTCTCCTTGTGCCCTTATCTTACAAATGTTTCTTTTAGAGGAGTTGTGTAGTTTTGAGAGGATTTCTTCTTCTTGCTTGTGCTCGGGTCAAACCCAACTCCCTCTTTGGCAAACACCTCATTGTGTTGGCTCAAAATCTCATCAAGATTCTTTTGCCCTTGAGCACATGTCATGAGACCTTTCTCAATTTGAGCCTTGAGAAAACGATTTTCCTCAAGAATAGATGCTAGATCACTACTAGAGTTAGTAGTACAAGCATCAACATTTATAATAGGGGAAGAGTAAGCCTTGGCTAGAGTTTCAAGATAATTAAGCTTGAGCGTCTCAAAACTCTTTCTAAGAACGGTGAGCTCTCCTTCCTTAGTCTTGAGAGAAACGGATAGAAGCTCACAATCCTTAGATAGAGAAGTATGAGACTTCACAAGCTTACTTTTATCATTCATTAACTCTTCGCAAGAGTCAATAGCCTTTTTCAAGGAGGCAAGATCATTAGTGTGAACATCAATATTTGCACCAATTTCTAATCATAGTTCATCATTTCGTGCTTCCTCATATTGGACTTTCCACTCAAGGATTTCACACTTTTCCTTTTCCTCGGTGACGAGGGTTTCGAGTTCCTTAATGGTGATGGTGTGCTTACTCACCATCTCCATAAGCATACGAAACATAGTGAGTTTCTTTCCTTTGAGGGAGCACATGAACTTATTAAGTTTAGCAATCATAGGATCATCTAGTTCATCATCCTCATAGCTATCCTCCGCATCAAGATACTCATCAGTAGGAGTAGAAAGTGTGAAAAGAGGAGGACTTGATCGTGGAGTTACCTTGACCTTGTCAGAAGAGCTTTGGTCCTGTCCTTCTTCAACCATGGCCTTTGCCATTAGGCACTTGTGAGCGTTGCCCTTGTAAACTTTCATGTAGTTGTAGGTGACCACGTCACCACTCTTGTTTACTAACCTCAACGTGTTTTGAGAGTCTTGAGCAACTCCGGCAACACCACTAACATCATCCGGACCAGATTTTCTTGAGCAACCATTGCCTTTCCATCTATCTTCTTGAGCTTTGAGTTCAAAGGATTTGGCAACTTCTTCTTGCGAAAGGTCTTGGGAAACCTTGGTTTATCTTCTCTCTTCTCATAAGGGCACTCGTTGGAGAAGTGATTGTTTTCTTCATAGTTGTAGCATTTTCTTACTTTCTTCTTTTGAAATCTTCCCTTGAATTTTCCGGCGCTAAACTTCTTGACAAAAAGAGCCATGTCTTCATACGAAGGGCCCTCGTCGGATTCAATCTCATTACCATCTTCATCATCATCATCATCATCTTATTCTTCACTTTGCTCATCTTCACATACTTGCTTGGCCTTCAATGCAAGATTGATCTTTGATGATGGGGAACCATGCATGGCAAGATGTTTTGTGGCATTAGCCTTTGACTCTTCAAATAGTTGGAAGGTGGATATGATGTCATCTGTAGTCATTTCCTTGAAGGTATGGTGTTGTCTTATGTCCCACACCATTTTATGATGATATGGAGCAAGAGCATGAAGCAACTTATCCACAAGAAACCTCTTAGTCATGTTGAATCCATCTTGTGTCTTGTTACACTCACATGACTCAATATCCGCAGTGAGAGTCATGAGACGCTCAAGGAGTTGATTGGGGGTTTCACCTTTTTCCATACAACAGTTTTGCAATTGCCCCTTGGCAATTTCATATTGAGCACTCCAGAGGGTAGAAGTGCCAGTCCTGGATCGTATAATACTTTCCCATAGTTCCTTGGCACTTCTGATGTTATGAACGGTCTCCTTTGCTTTTCATCCATACCTCTCCTTATACACATGATTGCCGTGTCATTAAGGTACTTGTCATATATTACTCTTGGTGTGGGGGTTGTTTGGATGAACCACATGATAGCCATACTCTATAATCTCCAGCATCTCATCATTTCCATGTCGAAGATGATCCTGCATAGCAACTCTCCACAAAGCAAAATCGGAAGTAGCACTAAGTAAAGGAGGTTTTCCTTGAGGATTATATCTTTGTTTCTCAACCTGAGGTCTTGCATAAAGCCAAGGAACACTAGCGTGTCCATTGCTAGGAGGTTGTTGACCAAGTGATGATGTAGGCACGGTTGGCCTCAAACCCACACCACTTGAGTGTGGTGCAAGCACCATGGACAACGTGGCTAATCTCAGTTGGACCAAGGCCTCAAGAGAAGCATCATGCTCCTCTTTTTGCTTAGCAAGGGCCCGTTCTAGATCCTGAGACGTAAAGGACTTGACTTCAGAAGAAACCTCGCCTTTATCCTTAGGATCTACAACCAGGGGAGTCCCATCTAGGTTCATCTCGCTCTAGGGCGGTTAAGCCACAAGAATAGAGCACGAGGCTCTGATACCAATTGAAAGGATCGAGATGGACCTAGAGGGGGGTGAATAGGTACAATTACAAATTTTAATTATTACTTGGCAATTTTAGGCAATAATGCGGAATATGAAGATGAGCCTAACAATTGCACGTGACCACAAAGTACTAAGCAAACAACACAGACATGTAAGTAGGCAAGCACAATATAATGTACGTAAGTGTAAAGAGACAAGTAACCACAAGTAGAGAGTTAGGGTTAGGAATAACCGCAACTCCGGGAGACGAGGATGTATGCCGATGTTCACTTCCTTGGAGGGAAGCTAGTCACCGTTAGAGAGGTGGATGTTACCACAAAGGCACACCAATGCCACGAAGGCTCACCCTATTCTCCCTTTGAGACAACACCACGGAGGTGTTTCTCAACCACTAGTGGTAGACCTTGGGGTGGTCTCCAAACCCTCACAAACTTTTCCGAGGGTAATCACAAAGTTCGATTCCTCTCCGAATGACTCCTACCGCCTAGGACTCTCCAACCTCCAAGAGTAACAAGAACGATGGGGAAAAGCTCAAAACTTGCTCAAGTCACGAATTCCTTTGGTGCAAAGAAGGGGAAGGAGTGGATCTATCACTTGATTGGAGAACTTCTCTCAAATGCTCCTAGAACAATTGGGAATCTAGGATTTGGTGTGGATGAATGAGAGAGAGAGTGAGGAGTGTTCTTGATAGGCTCAAGGTGAATGGTCAACCTTATCCCGTGGAAGGGAAAGGTATATATATATAGGTGGTGGGTAAAAGTGACCATTTGGGGTACAGGATGGGCCGGACGTCCGGAGAAAGTCGGACGTCCGGAGGCACAAATAGGTCCGGACGTCCGACAGTCATCGGACGACCGGCCACTGTGAGAATGTGAGCCACAACCCAGTGTACAGGATACGGACGTCTGAGCTGGGCCGGACATCCGGAGCACGGACGACCGGAGAGTCCGGACGTCCGTAAAAATGCTTCTGTTGTGAAAGTGTCGGACGTCCGGAGAGTTTCGGACATCCGTAGAAATGCTTCTGTTGTGGAACAGTGGACGTCCGGAAGTGGCCGGACGTCCGGGAAATCAAGAGGGACCGGACGTCCGTAGAACACCGGATGTCCGATGGCAAGGTATAGAAAAAGTGGCTTTTGAGCAAGTTTTTCACTAGATCCATCGATCCCCTCTTAATAGTGCGGGATCCCTATACTCAAGAACAAACCATAAATGAACTCAACATCTTGTATCTCCATTCTTGAGTTATATGCTTTTTGTCCCTAGTCATGATCCATGCACACGGTCTTTGAAACATAATCCTGAGATATACTTGATAAACATGATTAGTCCCGAGCATATGTGTTGTCATCAACATCAAAATATGATTAAGGGCATGATTGCACTTTCAGCTCCCTTCGCACCCCTTTTTCCAAGGATTCCTAAATTACTTCGGTGCTCAACTCCACCATTTTTCTCCAAACACCATCATGTATCTGGCCGTGTTCGTGTTGATGTGTGAAAAGTTCTTAGGGTGTCGACCACACTGGGGTCTTTTCAAACATATCTTCACCATCCGATCCCAGTCTATCAAAAAGGCAAAGTTGAGTGACTCAAAGACCCTGGTCATCTAGATGTGTGGGCGTTTAGGTATTCAGAAAAGGCATAGGAGTTCTTTCCCTGCTATGACTCTCCCTGAATCGGTTAGAGGCTGGCAGTCGATGTGGTTCTACTGCCAGGACGTCGCAGCTCGAGGTCAGTCGACTGGGCTTTCCCACTTCACATTCGACCATGTCCAGACTCCTTCTCCACTCAAAGTGACTGCTGCTAAGAATGTGGAGACGAAGATGTTGGTGGAGAAAGTGCTCCAACTTATCAATGAGGGTGTCACCGGCCTGGACCTGCTGGAAGTGTTCCTCAGTCGATGCATCCAGCCTCTTCAGGCTCGTGATCATCCTATGTGGTTGTACTCCGGACCCGAAGACACCGCTCGGGTCCACCCAGAGGAAGTGCTGTCCAAGACCGTGGCTATGTGGTTGAAGGGTATCACAGGCAATCAGGACAACCCCATAGGATCCAGGCGAGTCATCCCTTTCAAAAACGACAACCCACCCGACAAGGTATGCTCTTTTATTCTGACCGCCTGGCATATATGTTCCGACTGCACTTGATGTCGACTGACTTTTACTCGACTTTTTATCTTGTAGGTTTTTACTGAGATGTATTCGATGCCCAACGGCGAACAAGCTCTGGAGAAAGGCCAGGAGGGAGAGGCCAGCGCAGAAGAGAGTGGCGACAGGGAGTCTTCAGATGAAGAGGAGGAGGAGGAGAGCGAGGAGTCGGGCGACGAGGAAGAAGTCGAATCGCCGCCGCGTTCTGAGCGCCAATCCAAGTAGCAACACGACCAGGTGGGCAGGCGCAGGAAGAAGGGAGGAGTCGGGCGACGAGGAAGAAGTCAAATCGCCGCCGCGTTCCGAGCGCCAATCCAAGCAGCAACACGACCAGGTGGGCAGGCGCAGGAAGAACGTGGCTCCGAGTACGCACGCTCAAAAGCGCACTCGGACGTCAACTCCGGAGCCGACAGAGAAGATCGCCAAGCAGCCCAAGGTTGCTCCTCCCAAGGCTCAGAAGACTTTGCCACGGATCAAGATGGACGTCCATGTGGCTTCGGTGTGAGTATCACACTTGTGTTTATGCAGACCAACTAAAATTTCTGCTTTGACCAATTGGATCATGTATCTGTCTATCCCCACCTCTGCTGCTACTGACATGGATATCGATAAGGCACCAGGAGACGAGGAGGCCACCTCTCGGGCTGGTAAGTCCGTTCGACCAGGTTTCATTGAGTCGAGTGAGTTGTCAATCGGCTGAATATCTGATATTTCTCCCTTTCTGTAGTTCTGCAAGAAATCGTTGTGCTCCCTAATGATGAAGAAGAAGAAACGCCTCTACAGGAGAGGAGGAAGAAGAGTGGAAGCTTAAGCAGGAGGAGGCTTGAAATTCAAGTCCCTCAATCGATGCCGGCGCTTGAGGCAGTGGTCGAATGTTCCGGAGAGCCGGTTCGGACCAACGTAACATTCGCCAGCCCGCTGACGATTGATCGTCCGTTGGGATCGACCGCACAGACTCATCCGCTCCAGTGCAACTCCACGCGTACGACCCAGTAACTGCTTCGACTGCCTTGGATCCATCACTCTTTGCCGCATATCAGACCCCAGATGACTCGTCGAGTGCCGCTAGGGATGCTCTTCGCCAGGTGAACCTTGTCATGGAGCAGGTGAAGGTGATGCATGAGGCTAGTCAGGTGGCTTACAATGCCAGCACTGCCCTTCAGACCAATGTTCAGGTCAGCAAAACTCCGACTGAACTTTTGAATGTTATTTTATATCTGATCACCCACTGGGATGTTCCTTTGTTTAGAGTTTAGGAAATCTTCCACTCCACTCGACTCGAGTTGAGTCTCAGGAAACTGTCTGGATCAGTGGGGGCACGTCGAGTGCACCCACTGGGTGTAGTCCCCGAGACCACGGTCGATTGCTGGCAGTCAACTGAGGTCTTAGAATGTACTCTCTCTCTCTCTCTCTCTCTCTCTCTCTCTCTCTCTTTCTTTTTTTTGGACTCGCGCTGGGCAAACCCTGCTGACTATTGATCTGAACCAGTGGGGGCATGCTAAGTGCACCTACTAGGTGTAGTCCCCGAGACTACTGTTGAATATTCAATTCGGCAGTAGTCTTAGAGTAACTTTTCCCTGTCACTGTCTCTTATTTCTGTCAACTGACATATCTCTCTTGCTGACTGCAGAGGTCTTGTGATCTTGGAGCTCGAATTTACAAGTTAAAGAAGAAGCATATCAGCGTTGAACTTGACCCTGAACTCGCAAAGAAGAATCTCAAGACTGCTCAACAAGAGACGGCCATCATGGGAGGTAACCATTCGACTGTCTTGTCTGCTTAGTAGCTCGCACTTTCCACTGCTTTTTCTTTCAGTCTCTTTGAACCGAGTGACTTCACACAAGCAGATGTGCGTAGTGAAAACCACCAACTTCAGGCTCGTATGAAGAGTGTTGTTTCTTTAGAGAGAATGAAGGAGGCTTTGGAGAAGAAGGACCTGGACCTTGCTGCTGCTCACAAGGAAGCACGTGAGAAGACGACGCTTGCGGACCAGAAGCTGGCTTCAGTCGGCAAATTGGAGGGGGAAAACGCGAAGTTGAAGACCGCCATCTCGGAAGCTAATCGAGAAGTCGAGCAACTGAGGAAGGACAAGGAGAACCTGACCAGTGAAGTTGGCGGCCTCAGAACCAAGACAGACAAGCTAGAGTCTTATCTGGAACAACTTGCCGCGAAACTAGTCCTGAAGCTTGAAGGTATGGTCATTCGACTGGTTAATTATCGTCGACTGAAGTTTGTTGTAATATTGTCGACTCATTGTTTTTCGCGATGGAACAGAACTTTGTTGGGACTTTGAAGCTGAAACCGGGCGTGTCGAGACAGGTCTCGACCCCAACAATTATCCTGTGAAAGAGATGTTGCGATGAACCTGTTGCGATTGGAATCACGCTTGGATGGTGCAGTTGCTTATCTGGCTCGACTGAAGGCGGCGATGACCCGAGTGGACGCCGAACTCTAGCCTCGGGCGGAACTTTCTCAAGACTCGAGTCACTGATGACTCGACTCAATCAGATCCATGGCTGAGTGCAAGAGTGGAAAAAGTCCTCTGCTCGTTGTGGTGCCGACGTCGCCTTATCATTGGTTCGAGTGCACTGCAAGGAGGCTAAATAAGACAAGCTTGCGGCCCTCAAGGTAGCGAATACTAAGAAGCACTCCTTCCAGTCCTTCATGGACATCTTCCTCGAGGCAGCCACTCGTATTGCCAACAACATCGACCTTGACAGCTTCTGCGATCCAGCCAGTCCTTCTCCCACCGAGTGATTGAAAAACATTATGCTTCACCTTTATTTGCCTCGGAATGCCGAGTAATTTTCTAATTGTTAAAACTCCTTCGGGCCTGACGCCGGGTACTTTAATCAGTGGTTAGGAACTTTTGGATTTATCTTTGAATATGTTGCGTTTATCTTCGAGTGAAACTCATTCTTCTCTCGGATTGGTTTCCGTTCGTTCGACGCAACTTCTGAAGAAGAATCAGAAGTGGACCAGTTGGACGAGCCTTGAGCAGCATTGATTAGCTCATCAGCAAGGCACTCAGCAAACGTCTTGATGTTCCTGTCAGCAGTTTGCCTTGGCACCAGCCGTTGGATGGGCCTTTGACAGTGCGCACAATCTCGTCCTTCTTCTTGACAGTGCAGCCCCCCGGGGGGTGTCGTGGTCGACCTGCACCACTCAGTGGGACTGGTCAGCTTATCAACGAGGCACTCAGCAATGGTCTTGATGTTCCTGAAAGTGGCTCGCCTTGGCGACACGCTCAATCTCGTCCTTCTTCTTGATGGTGCAACTCTGAAGTAGGGGTCGTGGTCGACCTCAACTTTGCTGTCCTTATGGATTAAGACGGAGCGTATGGCTAAGTCCCCAAGCAAGAAGATCAGTTTTCACTCGGGTGGATTTTTCAAACTTAGGCGAGTACTGGACTGCAGCTAAGCCCCCGAGTGGGAGGATTGCTCACCACTCGATAGGATTTTTCAAACTTAGGCGAGTAGTAGACTGCAGCTAAGCCCCCGAGTGGGAGGATTTCTCACCGCTTGGTAGGATTTACAAACTTAGGCGAGTACTGGACTGCAGCTAAGCCCCCGAGTGGGAGGATTGCTCACCATTCGGTAGGATTTTTCAAACTTAGGCGAGTATTGGACTGCAACTAAGCCTCCGAGTGGGAGGATTGCTCACCATTCAGTAGGATTTTTCAAACTTAGGCGACTACTGGACTGCAGCTAAACCTCCGAGTGGGAGGATTGCTCACCACTCGGTAGGATTTTACAAACTTAGGCAAGTACTGGACTACACCTAAGCCTCCGAGTGGGAGGATTGCTCACCATTTGGTAGGATTTTTCAAACTTAGGCGAGTACTAGACTGCAGCTAAACCTTCGAGTGGGAGAATTGCTCACCACTCGGTAGGATTTTACAAACTTAGGCGAGCACTGGACTGCAGCTAAGCCCCCGAGTGGGAAGATTGCTCTCACAATCTCGTCCTTCTTCTTGACGGTGCAGCCCCAGGGGGGATCGTGGCCGACCCGTACCGTTTGGTAGGACCTTTTAAACTTAGGCGAGTACTGGACTACAACTAAGCCTCCGAGTGAGAGGCAGACTCACCACTCAGTAGGATTTTTTATCACTTAGGCGAGTACTGGGCTGCATCTAAGCCCCCGAGTGCGAGGCAGACTCACCACTCGGTAGGATTTTTTATCACTTAGGCGAGTACTGGACTGCAGCTAAGCCCCCGAGTGCGAGGCAGACTCACCACTCGGTAGGATTTTTTATCACTTAGGCAATACAGATTCGCAGCTAAACCTC